>NC_063341.1:74904538-74921806 GCF_021869965.1 Rhincodon typus
TGCTGCTTGGCCTGCTGTGTTCATCCAGCCCTGCACCTTGTTGTCTCGGATTCTCCAGCATCTGCAGTTCCTACTATCTCTGTATTTATTATATTATAGTTCAGTTATCTCAGTCTGTAAATATGGGGAGGGGGGGAGAAAAGAGAGCAGTCTTGGTGAGAGATGTTTGTGTTTCCCCTTTCGAGAATGCACATGAACAAAAGTTAAAAGCCAATTTCAACCCAGGTCAGGGTGTGCTAGAGAGCAGAGATGTATGCTTTGAGGGTCACAGCTGAGAAAGCTCTAGTCATTCCTCCACTGTGGAAGTCTCCTTCTCTGACTGTTGAAGCCGGAAAGCAAATGAAACCAAAATAAAGAGGAAAGAAACAGGGGACTTTTAGCTGACCTGCAGAGCAAAGCCTCTCAAAATTAACTGACTGCCCAAAAACAACAGTCTTACTTGCATCTCCCAAAGTAATGACTGTATATCCCATTGTCTGCACTTCATGGAACTCAGAGACTGGCCTGTACATCTTTATTGAACTTTTATCCCTTGTGCTCATTCCTAATCTGTGTGTAATTTCCTAGTTTCGTTAGTGAGCGATTGCTTTGTGTTGCATTGTTATTTCTTCTTGTGTTTCATAACTAAGAAAATGATCTGATTCATTAACTCAAGGGAGCCTGGTTAAGTTGGTTATGTTTAAAAACATAATGTCCATTTGGTCTGAAAGAATGACAATGACCTAGTGGTATTATTGCTGGACTATTAATCCAGAGACCCAGATTACTTCTGGGGACCTGAGTTCAAATCCCACAATAACAGATGGTAGAATTTGAATTCAATAAATATCCTGGAATTAAGAGTATAATGATGACCACAAATCCATTGTCAGGGAAAAACCCATTTGGAATCAGATGTAACGGTATTACAGTTGAATAAGGGCAACTACAGAGGCATGAGGGGGGAACTGGGCAGACTCGACTGGGAGAGGAGCCTAGCAGGAAAGACAGTGGAACAGCAATGGCAGGAGTTTCTGGGAGTAATTCGGAAGACACAGCAAAAATTCATCCCTAGGAAAAAGAAGCATGGTACAGGGAGGAAGAGGCAACCATGGTTGACAAGTGAAGTCAGGAACAGCATAAAAGCAAAAGAGAAAACATATATTGTAGCAAAGGGCAGTGAGAAGCCAGAGGATTGGAAAGCCTACAAAGACAAACAGGGGACAACCAGAAAAGAAATAAGGGGGGAGAAGATTAAATATGAGTGTAAGCCAGCCAGTAATATAAAAACAATTGCAAGAGAGGTAAAAGTGGACATTGGACTGCTAGAAAATGATGCTGGAAAAGTAGTAATGGGTTACAAAGAAGTGGCTGAGGAACTGAACAAGTACTTTGCATCAGTCTTCATGGTGGAAGACGCAAGTAATATCCCAAACATTCAAGAGTGTCGGGGGGTGGGGGGGGAGGTGGTTGTTGGGGGGGTGCGCAGAGGTGAGTATGGTAGATGTCACCAAGGTGAAGGTGCTAGAAAAACTGAAAGATCTGAAGAAGGATAAATATCCTGGACCAGATGGATTGCACCCTAGAATTCTGTAGGAGATAGCTGAAGAGATAGTGGAGACATCATTGGTGATCTTTCAGGAATCACTGGGGTCAGGGAGAGTCCCAGAGGACTGGAAAATCATTAATGCAATCCCCCGTTTAAGAAGGGAGTAAGGCAATATTGGGGAAATTACAAGCCGATTAGCCTGACTTTGGACATTAATAACTTCATTTGCGGTTTCTCAACTCTACACACACAGATTCCATACTATCTGACCCTACTTCATTTCTTATGATTGATTTAATTTCATTTCTCACTAATAAGGCAACCACGAAAACAGAAATTGCTGGAGAAATTCAGCAGGGTCAGGCAGCATCTGCTGCCCTGTCCTTCTCAGTGGAAGTGGTTGTCGTTTTGGAAGATACTGTTTAAGGATCTTTGGTGAATTTCTGTAGTGCATCTTGTATATAGTATACACTGCTGCTACTGGGTGTTGGTGGTGGAGGGGATGGATGCTTGTGGATATAGTGCCAATCAAGCGGGCTGCTTTATCCTGGATGGTATCAAGGTTTTCGAGTGTTGTTGGAGCTGCACCCTTCCAGGCAAGTGGGGAGTATTCCATGACACTCCTGACTTGTGCCTTGTAGATGGTGGACAGGCTTTGGGGAGTCAGGAGGTGAGTTACTCGCTGAAAGATTCCTAGCCTCTGACTTGCTCTTGTAGCCACTGTGTTTACGTACTGAATCCAGTTAAGTTTATGATCAACGGTAAACCCCAGAGTGTTGATAGTGGGGTATCCAGTGATGGTAACACCATTGTATGTCGAGGGGTAGTGGTTACATTGCCTCTTATTGGAGATGGTCATTGCCTGCCAGCTGTGTGGCACAAATGTTGCTGGCCACTTGTCAGCCCAAGTCTGGAGGTTGCCCAGGTTTTGTTGTATTTGAACATGGGATGCTTGTGTTTCTGAGGAGTTGCAAATGGTGCTGAACATTGTGTGGTCATCAGTGAACCTCTCCACTTCTGACTTTATGATGCAGAGATGTCCTTGAGCTGAGATGACTGACCTCCACCAACCATAACCATCTTCTTATGTGTCAGGTATGACTAATCAATGGAGAGCTTGCACCCTGATACACACTAAATTCCAGTTTTGCTAGGGCTCCTTGATGCCACACTCGGTCAAATGTAGCCTTGATGTCAAGGGCTGTCACTCTCACCTCACCTCTGGAATTGTCCATGTTGGAACCAAGGCTGTAATGAGGTCAGGAGCTGAGTGGCCCTGGCGGAACCCAAACTGGGCGTCACTGAGCAGGTTATTGCTGAGCAGGTGCTGCTTGATAGCGCTGTTAGTGACACCTTCCATCACTTTACTGATGATCGAGAGTAGACTGATGGGTCAGTAATCGGCAGTGATGGATTTGCCCTGCTTTTTGTGTTCAGAACATACCTGGGCAATTTTCCACATTGTTGGATAGATATCAGTCTTATGGCTGTACTGGAACATCTTGACTACGGTGCAGTAAGTTCAGGAATGTTGCCAGGGCTCATAGTTTTTGCTGTATCGAGTGCCTGCAACTGTTTTTCAATGCCACGTAGAGTGAATCGAATTGGCTGAAGACTGGTACCTGTAATGCTGGGGACCATTGGAGGAGGCTGAGATGGATCATCCACTCGGTACTTCTGGCTGAAGATTGCAGCGAAAGCTTCAGCCTTACCTTTTGCACTGGTGTGCTGGGCCCTTCCATCATTGAGGATGGGGATATTTGTGGAGCCTCCTCCTCCAGTGAGTTGTTTAATTGTCCACCACGATTCACAACTGGATGTGGCAGGACTGCAGAGCTTAGATCTGATCCGTTGGTTGCTGGGTCGCTTTGCTCTGTCTATCACTTACTGCTTTCGCTGTTTGGCATGCAAGAAGTTCTTCAGCAGGTTGGTACCTCACCTTCAGGGTATGCCTGGTGCTGCTCCTGGCATACCCTCCTGCAGTCACCATTGAACCAGGGTTGATCCCCTGGCTTGATGGTAATGGTTGAGTGGGGAATATGCCGGGCCATGAGGTTACAGATTGTGCTGGAGTACAATTCTGCTGCTGTTGATGGCCCACAGCGCCTCATGGATGCCTCTTGAGTTGCTAGATCTGTGTGAAGTCTGTCCCATTTAGCACGGTGATAGTGCCACACAGCACGATGGAAGGTATTCTCAGTGTGAAGTCGTCACTCTTAGCAATACTGTAATGGATTAATGCATCTGCAGCCGGCAGATTGATAAGGATGAGGTCAAATATGTTTTGCCCTCTCGTTGGTTCCCTCACCACCTGCCACAGGCCCAGTCGAGCAGCTATGTCCTTTAGGACCCAACCAGTTCGATCAGTAGTGCTTCTGCTGAGCCACTCTTGGTGGTGGATATTGAAAACTGCTAACCAGACTACATTTTGCACCCTTACCACCCTGAGTGCTTCCTCTAAGAGCCGTTCAACATGGAGAAGTACTGACTCATCAGCCGAGGGAGCATACAGGGAGGTTTTCTTGCCCATGATTAACCTGAAACCATGAGAATTCATGGAATCTGGAGTCAATGGACTGATACACACAGACCAAAATTGCTGGAGCAACTCAGCAGATTTGGCATCAGCTGTGGAAAGAAAACATAGTTAACATTTCCAGTCCAGTGTGACTCGTCATCAACTCTGTTTTCTCTCCACAGATGCTGCCAGACCTGCTGAATTTCTCCAGCAATTTCTGTTTTTGTTTCAGATCTCCAGAAACCGCAGTTCTTTGTTTTATTCTATTGGGACTGATCCTTGTTGGATCAATTAGACAGGTTGAACCATGTGTTACAGCTGAGCTAGCAACTCAACCAGGAAGAAGGCTGATACCTTGAATGCAAACAGTGGTCTGAGGAAATCATAAATAAGAGTATTTTTATGCTTGTTAACAATATCAGAGAGCAAGCTCTCGGCCCTTTCACAACAGACATCAAACATTACAGCACACCATATCACAGTAGACAAGCTGAATTGGTAATATTCAGTGATGAGCTGGATTCTTCAGGTAATGAACTGTGAAGGAAGAAATTTTCCAACACATTTAGACGTTTCTAAGGCTACTGTTGATCTCTCACTTTTGCAAAAAAAAACAATGTTTTTATTAAGCTATGTAAGTGAGACTGAGCAGTTAGTCTTCAACACAGCCACGTTAACATGTAATTCCTCAAACTTCATCTCACATCAGGGAGATTTCATTACTGTCCTGATGTGTGACGGAGCAAGATAACCCTTTGACTGTGGCCTGCTTTACCTGTCTCCCTGAGTAAAAGTAATTCTACTTCCTTCATTAGTTCCCCTGCCACAGATTTAAGTGAAGAATGACGCATTTTATCCCTCTGCTGGCTGCAAAGGTCTGATGTGAAATTAGTCAGGGCAGGCTCAGCTCCTCATAGCAATGAGTCCATGGAAAAAGAGAAAAACACTGCCCATAATTCATTACAACACTGCTTGTCTTACTTAATGAGGCTCTGAAGATTATGCTTTGGGAATTGAGAATGTCACTCAACAGTGGTGGGCCTGATGAGAACTTGCATTCACGTCATGCCTGTCCCATCCCCAGGTAGTCTCTCAAGAGCTTTGTGGCTAATAGGTTACTTCGGAAAATGTAGATGCTGTTGGTTTTGACAGTTTTGATGTGGATCTATTGCATGCTGTGCCGAAAAGGGACATGCAATTGTGCCACCAACTGTTGAACATGTTGCACAGAACACCAACAAAACACAAATTCTCCAAGAGTATTTCCAACATTACAGCAGTCACTACACTTCAAAAGTGCTTCATTGGCTGTAAAGTGGTTTGGTGGTTTTGAAAGGCTCTATGCAAATGCAATGTTTCTTCTTTCATTCTCTGAATAAAAACTAAAACCGTTTTTCTTTTAACAATGACTGTGTAATTATCCTGTTCATCAGAATATAATTTTCATTCCACACATGTGATGGTAACATTTGGTTCTGTATATTTTAGTTGACTGAATGGTTAGTTAGTATTTCAGTATGGTACCTTGCAGTGTGGGTTCAATTCCTGCATGGGCTGAGGTTACTCTCCTTCTCAACCTTTCCTCATTGCCTGAGATGGGGTGACCCTCAGGTTAAACCACTGTTGGTTGTCCCTGTCTGATGAGAGAGCAGCCCCCCGTTCCTTGAACCTGTGGTAACTTTATCTTTTATACTAGCCAGGATGATTATATACCACTGGTTTGGTGGGTGGGTGAGTGGTTGGTGGGTGGGTGGTTGGTGGGATGGGTGGTTGGTGGGTGATTGGTGGGATGGATGGTCGATGGGATGGGTGGTTAGTGGGTAGGTGGTTGGTGGTTTGGGTAGTTGATGGGATGGGTGGTTGGTGGGTAGGTGGTTGGTGGGATGGGTAGTTGATGGGATGGGTGGTTGGTGGGTGGGTGGTTGGTGGGATGGGTGGTTGGTGGGTGCGTGGTTGATGGGATGGGTGGTTAGTGGGATGGGTGGTTGGTGGGTAGTTTGTGGGATGGGTAGTGGGTGGGGTGGGTGTTTGGTGGTGTGGATGTTTGGTAGGGTTGGTGGTTAGCAGGATGGGCAGGGGGCATAATTGATGGCGGCCAAGGAGGGTCTGAGTGATGCTGGAAGACTGAATCTGACCGTGATTCACATCCCCGTGATCCCTGCCGACAATGTGCGTGTACAGATCCTGGCTGTGGACTGTGGCCTGGAATCTCTGCTAATTGGTCTGAAATCCACCAAAGGAGCATAAGCAATTGTGGAGGTTTAAGCTCAAGTTGTGTTGAAACTAAATACAGAATTTCCACAATCTTTTTCGCTATTTTAAAATATATGGAGCTGGAAACTGTTTCCCACCTACCTATTGGCCACCTTTCCTGTCCTCCCTCCATTATGAAGGAAACAAACTGTGCAGTGAGTTACTAGCAGTGCAGACTATTCAAGGAGGATCATCAAGTTAGGATCAAGCTAAGGATGAACTTTCCTTTGAATGTATTCCCTTCTGTTGCTTACTTCATTTCATTATTTCAAGATCTTGCTCTAATAGATTGTAAACCTTACCTTAGTTCAGCCTCCAGCCACCAAGGGAGTTTACTTTAAATAAACCTTTGATGACGATGATGTTGGTGATAATTTACTTCCCAGGCACAAAGACACAAAGAGGCACATTTGAAAGCCTGCCAAGTTACAACGTTACTTCATGACTTGAGTGTGCAGCAATGAAAGTAGGGCAGAGAAAACACTTCTGTGATTATCACAGAGAGAGGGGACTGCTATCTTTTTCTAGTTCCATTGCTCCACGGCTCACAAAAATAACTTTAAATAATCAAATTAAATCAAGATGTTTTTTAACCTTAATATGGCCAATCATGTGCTTTCTCTAAATTAGACTTAAAATAAAATTTCGTATCCATCAAACAGCTTCCATAAGCACTAAACTTTGGATTAATTATAAAACAAAACTTGCTAAATCAAGATGCAAAGCTTCTTCACACATTCAGTTTGTAATATGAAGATATAAATGTTTACCCGTCTGAACAATCCAAATATGTACAAATGCACACAGTGGGTATCAGGAAAAGATTAGATTTCTCTCAGAAAATAAAACATACTCATCCTTCCAATAACAGGAATTGCTGGAAAAACTCAGCTAACAGTTTCGGTGAAGAGACACCGGACTTGAAATGCTAACTCTGTTTTCTTCCTGCACATGCTGCCAGACCTGCTGAATTTCTCCAGCAATTTCTGCTCTTATGTTTCAGATCGCTAGCATCTGCAATATTTGAAAGCAAAATAAATAAGGATTGCAATTTCAAATTGCTGTCTGTTTGCAATTCAGGAGATTAAGCAGTCAGGTCCTACCAGATCCTGGGGATCTGTGTCTTTGCAGAGCAGGGCTTAGGCCACAGTTACTGCTGCAGCTCAAGTGTATTAGTGTGGTGGTGATAGTTAAGTCAATCGGGGTATTTTGAGACACCAGTCCAAAGGCAGGGACTGAGTTTGATGGAAATGGGGGAAAGCATAGTTAGCAGTGATGCTAACCTGAAACCTAACCCTATCGCAGAAGCAGGAAGGGTGATGAAGTGTTCCCAATGAGTGAGTAAGACTGCAGATGGAAAGGGTGTTAGTAGTTTGGGAGGAAGAGATGAATGAGAGCCGTTGAATGGATATGAAGCATGCAATAGTGAGACATGTCGCCATATGTCTTGATAAACTGTGTGTGCAGTGGCAGAGTTGGAGTGAATGTGAGTGAGGTAGCAGAAAGAAGATAGTGTCACCTATCCTATTATGGTACAGAGGATCATTGACCTTCTCTCTGAACTATTGGGTGTCCCTCTTCACCCAGGACACTACATTGACCCACTGCTCTATATCATTCCAGGCTGGCTGAGTCTGATGGCCTGGCCTCCTTTACTGGTCAGCACGGTCCAGCACTGTCCTCCTCTCTACTCTCCACATCCATTAGCACCTCCAGGTCTCTGTCATTGAAGTGAGAAGCTAATCTTTCTTTTTGGGCCATTTTTTTGGGGATTACAGTTTAGGACCACAGTGCGAAGGGCCATTCCTGACTTGCAGTGTCTGAGATGTTGTGGAGCTGGGATTTAAAATGGCACCATAGAGCATAGAACAGAGAACATAGAACAGCACAGGAACAGGGCCTTCGGCCCAGGGTGTTGTGCCGATCTTGACGCAAAATTAAACCAATCCCTTCTGCCTGCCCTTGGTCCATATCCCTCCATTCCTTGCATAATAATGTGCTTATCTAAAAGTCTCTTAAATGCCCCTATTGTATCTACCTCCACCATCATCCCCGGCAGTGCGTTCCAGACTGCCAGCACCCTGTGGAAAAAACTTGCCCCTCACATCTCCTTTCAACTTTTTCCCTCTCACCATAAATGCATGCCCCCTAATATTAGACATTTCAACTCTGGAAGAAAGATTCTGACCATCACCCCAATCTATGCATCTCATAATTTTATCAACCTCTATCAAGTCTCCCCTCAGCCTCTGTCACTCCAGAGAAAACAAATTGATTTTTTCTAGCCTCTCCTTATAGCCCATACCCTCTAATCCAGGCAGCATTCTGGTAAACCCCTTCTGCACCCTCTCGAAAGCCTCCACATCCTTCCTGTAATGTGGTGACCAGAATTGAACGCACTACTCCAAGTGTTGCCTCACCAAAGTCTTACAAAGCTGCAACATGACATCCTGACTCTTGTACTCAATTCTCTGATCATAAAGGCAAGCATGCCATACGCCTTCTTTCCCACTCTATCTACTAACATGGCCACTTTTAGGGAGCTATGGACTTGAACCCCAATATCCCTCTGTTCAGTGTCCTGCCATTATTCTTTATTCGTTCACGGGATGAGGGCATCGCTGGCTTGGCAGCATTTATTGCCCATCCCCAAATGCCCAGAGAGCAGTTAAGAGTCAACCATATTGCTGTGGGACTGGAGTCACATGTAGGCCAGACCAGGTAAGGATGGCAGTTTCCTTCCCTAAAGTTCATTAGTGAACCAGATGGGTTTTCCCAACAATCGACAATAGATTCATGGTCATCATTAGATTCTTAATTCCAGATATTTATTGAATTCAGATTCCACCATCTGCCATAGCGGGATTTGAACCTGGATCCCCAGAACATTATCTGGGTCTCTGGATTAACAGTCCAGTGATAATACCACTAGGCTATTGCCTAACGCCCTTAACTGTATACTTTCCCTTAACATTTGATCTCCCAAAGTGCAGCACCTCACACTTACCTGGATTAAACTCCATCTGCATTTCTCCGCCCATATCTGCACCTGACCTATATCCTGCTGGTTCCTTTGACAACCTTCTACACTATCCACAATGGCCTAGTGGTATTATCACTGCACTGTTAATCCAGAAACCCAGGTAATGTTCTGGGGATCTGGGTTTGAATCCCGCCACAGCAGATGGTGGAATTAGAATTCAACAAACATCTGGAATTAAGAGTGTAATGATGGCCATGAATCCATTGCTAATTGTCAGGAAAAACCCATCTGGTTCACTAGTGCCCTTTAGGGAAGGAAACTGCCATCCTTACCTGGTCTGGCCTACATGTGACTCCAGACCCACAGCAATGTGGTTGACCCATAACTGCCCTCTGGGCAATTAGGGATGAGCAATAAATGCTGCCTGGCCAGCGATGCTCTTATTCTGTGAATGGATAAAGGAAAAAAAAACAACTCCACCAATCTTTGTATTGTCTGCTTACTAACCCACCCATCAATATTTTCATCCAAGTCATTTCTAAATCTCACAAACACCAGAGGTTCCATTATGGATCCTTGTGGAAAACCACTAGTCACGGATTTCCAGCCTGAAAAAACACCTTCCATCGCTATCCCCTGCCATCTATGGGCAACCAGTTCCGAGTTCACGCAGCCAAGTCACCATAGATTCCATGCCTCTTAATCTTCTGGGTGAGCCTACCATGAGGGACCTTGTTGAAAGCCTTACTGAAATCCATGTAAAAAACATCCACTGCTCTACCCTCACTGATCGCCTTCCTCACCTCTTCGAAAAGCTCAGTCAAGTTAGTAAGACATGATCTGCCCTGCAAAAACCATGCTGACTTTCCCCAGTTAGGCCATGTTTTTCCAAATGCGTGTAAATCCTATCCCCAAGAATTCTCCGCAATTTCCCTTCTTGAACAGAGGAACGACATGAACTACTCACCAGACCCCTGGGACCTCTCCAGTGGCTTATGAGGACACAAAGATCTTAGTCAGGGCCCCAGTAATCTCCTCTCTTGCCTCTCTCAGTAACCTGGGCTAGATACCATCAGGCCCTGGGGACTTAGGCACCTTAATGCTCTTCAAGAGACCCAACACCACTTCTTTCTTGATCTCAAATGCCGTAGCATATTCGCATGCTCCTCACAAATCTCACTATCCCTCACATCATTCTCCTGGATGAATACTGACGTAACATACTCATTTAGGATCTTACCCACATCCTCTGCCTCCAAGCACAAGTTCCCTCTTGTATCCTTCAGTGGTCTTACCTTCGCTCTAGTTATCCTTTTGTTTTTAATGTATTTGTAGAGTGCCTTGGGATCTCTTTAACCCTACTTGCCAAGGTCATTTCATGCCCCCTTCTTGCTCTCCTAATTCCCCGCTTGAGTTCCTCCCTGCTTTCTTTACATTCCACATGGGCCCTGTCCGATTTTAGCTTCCTAAATATTACATATGCTTCTTTTTCCTTTTTGACTAAATTCACAACTTCCCTCGTTATCCAAGGGTCCCTTACCTTACCATCTTTGTCCTTCCTCCTTCCTGGAACATGCCGGTCTTGAACTCTCCACAGCAGGTCTTTAAACAGTTCCTGCATGTCAAATGTGGACTTGCCCGATAACAGCTCCTTTCAATTAATACTCCCGAGCTCCTGCCTAATACTGATGTAATTTGCCCTCCCCTAACTTAATAACTTGCTACAAGGTTCTGACTTATCCTTATTCATAGCTATCTTAAAACATAAGGAATTGTGATCACTGTTTCCAAAATGGTCTGTCACTGAAAGGTCAGTCACCTGGCCAGGCTCATTAACTAATACAAGGTCCAGTGTGGCCCCTCCTCTAGTTGGACTGCCCACATACTGTTTCAAGAAATCCTCTTGGATGCACTTAACAAATTCTGCCCCGTCTCAGCCTCTTGTTCTAAGGGAGTCCCAGTAAATATTGGGGGAGTTAAAGTCACCCACTTTGACAACTCTGTTTTTATTGCAGATTCCCATAATCTGCCTACATATTTGTTCCTGCATCTCTTGGTGACTGTCAGGGGACCTATAGCGTCATCCATCAGTGTAATTGCACTCATTTGTGACCTCTGTATATATTGATGAGCCGTCCAGAATGTCCTCTTTGAGTGCAGATGTAACATTCTCCCTGATTCTTAATGCAACTCTTCCACCTCTTTTACCTTCCTCTCTATCTCATTTATAACAATGAAACCCTGAAACGTTGAGCAGACAGACCTGCCCCTCGCTCAACCAAGTCTCTGTAATGGCCACAACATCATAGTCCCATCTACTGGTCTAGGCTCTAAGCTCATCTGCCTTACCTATAATACTCCTTGCATTGAAATAAACATACTTCAGCCCATTCATACCATCATGTTCATTGACCTGTCCTTTCTTTCTGATTTACTGGTCCTGACATTTAACTTCCCCTCAATCTCTCCACTTGCTGACCTGCTGCTCTGGTTCCCAGTCTCCCAGCACTCTAGTTTAAACCCTCTGAAATAGCACCAGTGAACCTCCCTGCAAGGACATTGGTTCCCCTCCAGTTTAGGTGCAACCCGTCCCTCTTGTACAGGTCACCCCTGCCCCAGAAGAGATCCCAATGATCCAAGAACCTGAAACCCTGCCCCCTGCACCAACTCCTTAGCCTCACCTTCATCTATCTTATCTTTCTATTCCTTGCCTCACTAGTAGGTTGCACTGGCGTTAACCCAGAGATTACTATCCTTGAGGTCCTGCTTTTCAGCCTCTTTCCTAACTCCCTGTATTCACTCCGCAGGACCTCATCCCACTTTCTACCTACGTCGTTGGTGCCAATGTGCATAACAATCTTCACCCGACCACCCTCCCCCTTAAGAATTTCGTGCAACCACTCAGAGACATCCTTGACCTGGACACCAGGGAGGCAACACACCACCCTGGGGTCTTGAACGTGGCCACAGAAACGCCTTTCTGTGCCCCTAACAAGCGGGTCTCCCACTATTATCGCTCGCCCAGCTCTTGCCTGACCCTGCTCTACAGCAGAGCCTATTGTGGTGCCAGTGGCATGAATCTCACCAGCAGGTCCACCTCTGCTGCCAAGTGATTCCATGAGATGGGCATCCAAAAGCCCAGTTGCCCAATTAATGAGGTGAAGAGTGGAAGAGTGTGTGAGAAAAAAATGTCACTTGCGTGGACCACGGTTCTCACTTGAAGAAATACCTTGCTCAAAAATGAGAAAATAGAGACCAACGTCAAGAGATAAACAGAGTGGCATTTGAGGTCCTTGAACCACAGATCAGAATTGCGGATAGATGAAAAAGTAATCAGTTACAAACAATTCAGTGCGAGTCGTGTTAGGCTTTGGGGCGGGAGGAGAAACAACAGGGAATATTCTGTACTTGTGTGGAGATATTTGAAGTGCCGAGCACCACAGTGATTTTTCTTTAATGTGATCATTTGTCAGTTGATCTCTCCTGTCCTCGACCCTTCCACAAATTTTCCTGCTTCCCTCTCCCTTTCAGGAGCAAAGAGACCAGGGGGTATATGTGCATGCCCTCGAAAGTGGCAGGACAGATCAAGAGAGCATTTAGTGAACAACTTTATCCTTGGATTTATGCATAAAGTTGCGAACACAGTCCAGACTATTGGAAGCTAACCTCCCATCCATGGATTCCATCTACACTTCCTGTTGCCGCAGAAAAGCAGGCAACATCATCAAAGACCCCTCCTACCCCGGTTATAATCTCTTACTTCCTCTTCCGTCAGGAAGAAGAAACAAAAGCTTAAACACACATACCAACAGTCTCAAGCACAACTTCATCCCACTGTTATTAGACTTCTGAATGGACCTCTTAAATTTCAAATTGAATGTTGATCTTGCTTTGTGCACCTCCTGTGCAGTCCTAAGCTGGTTTGCTTCACTCTGTTCATTCATCCTGTGATCTGTATGACCTTGTATGTCATGATCTGCCTGAACAGTGTGCAAAACAAAACTTTTCTTTGTACTTAGGTACATGTGACAACGCTAAATCAAAGCCCAAATCTCTAGGGGTAAAAAATACAGGAACAAGGTGATGTGGTTAAATTTATATAAGGTGCTATGTTCACTGAATCACAGCAATGTTGCAGCACAGAAGGAGGGGAATCTTGTGGGACAGTTGTAATGCCACTATCTCTGAGCGAGGAGACACAGGTTCAAATCCCACTTGCTCCATAGGTGTGTGATAATATCTCTGAGCAGGTCGATTGGAAAATACCTACAGAACACAAGGATGACTTTCTGAAAAAATAACGAAAGAACTGCAGATGCTGTAAATCAGGAACAAAAACAGAAGTTGCTGGAAGAGCTCTGACAGGTGTGACAGCATCTGTGAAGAAAAAATCAAAGTTAACGTTTCAGGTCCGGTGACCCTTCCTCAGTACTGATGGTAGCTGGGAAGACGTTGGTTTATTTGCAGAAAATAAGGAGGGGGATGGGGTAGGAAGTAAATGACAGGATAAAGGATAGAGCCCAAAGAGAGAGAAGAGCATTTGGATAGACAAAGGGTTGATAACATAGAACATAGAACAGTACAGCACAGTACAGGACCTTCAGCCCACGATGTTGTGCCAACCTATTATCCTACTCTAAGATAAAAATACCCTACATACCTTTCATTTCACTATCCTCCATGTGCCTGTCCAAGAGTCGCTTAAATGTCCCTAATGTATCTGACTCCACTACCACTGCTGGCAGCGCATTCCACACGCCCACCACTCTCTGTGTGAAGAACCTACCTCTGACATCTCCCCTGTACCTTCCTCCAATCACCTTAAAATTATGCCCCCTTGTTATAGTCATTTCCGCCCTGGGAAAAAATCTCTGGCTATCCACTCTATCTATGCCTCTCATCATCTTGTACACCTCTATCAAGTCACCTCTCATCCTTCTTCGCTCCAATAAGAAAAGCTCTAGCTTCCTCAACCTTTCCTCATAAGACCAGCCCTCCAGTCCAGGCAGCATCCTGGTAAATCTCCTCTGCACCCTCTCTAAAGCTTCTACATCTTTCCTATAATGAGGTGACCAGAACTGAACACAATATTCCAAGTGTGGTCTAACCAGAGTTTTGTAGAGCTGCAGCATAACCTCATGGCTCTTAAACTCAATAGCCCTGCCAATGAAAGCCAACACACTATACACCTTCTTTACAACCCTATCAACTTGGGTGGCAACTTTGAGGGATCTATGGATATGGATCCCAAGATCCCTCTGTTCATCCACACTGCCAAGAATCCTGCCGTTAACCCTGCATTTAAATTCAACCTTCCAAAATGAATCACTTCACACTTTTCTGGATTGAATTCCATCTGCCACTTCTTTGCCCAGCTCTGCATCCTGTCAATGTCTTGTTGCAACCTACAACAGCCCTCCATGCTGTCCACAACTCCACCAACCTTCGTGTCATCGGCAAATTTACTAACCCACCCTTCCACTTCCTCATCCAAGTCATTTATAAAGATCACAAAGAGCAGGGGTCCCAGAACAGATCCCTGCGGAACACCACTGGTCACCGAGCTCCAGGGTGAATACTTTCCATCTACTACCACCCTCTGTCTTCTATTGAACAGCCAATTCTGTATCCAGACAGCCAGATTTCCCTGGATCCCATGCCTCCTTACTTTCTGAATGAGCCTACCATGGGAAATGTTATCGAATGCCTTGCTAAAATCCATATACACGACATCCACTGCTCTACCTTCATCAACATGTTTTGTCACATCCTCAAAAAATTCAATAAGGCTTGTGAGGCATAACCTGCCCCTCACAAAACCATGCTGACTATTTGTAATCAAACTGTGCTTTTCCAAATAATCATAAATGCTATCTCTTAGAATTGTCTCCAATAATTTGCCCACCACAGAAATAAGACTGATTCTGGCTAGGAGGCTGTATAGCTGTTAATGGGGACTGTTAGTGACTAACAATAGGTGGAGTGTAATGTCAGGTTATGTGATAACAAGGCCCGATATGTGGGATGGTGGGGGGGTAGGACATGGGACAGGTTAGGCCCCAAAGTTATTGAACTCAATATTGAGTCCAGAAGGCTGCAGGGAAAATGAGGTGTTATTCTTCTAGAGATAGCAGGAACTGCTGATGCTGGAGAATTTGAGATAACAAGGTGTAGACCTGGATGAACACAGCAGGCCAAACAGCATCAGAGGAGCAGGAAAACTGACGTTTCGGGTCTGGACCCTTCTTCAGAAAAAGGGTCCTTTCTGAAGAAGGGTCCAGACCCGAAACGTCAGCTTTTCTGCTCCTCTGATGCTGCCTGGCCTGCTGTGTTCATCCAGCTCTACACCTTGTTATCTGTTATTCTTCTAGTTTCACTGAAACACTACAGCAAGCCAGAGACAGAGATGTTGGCCAGGGAACACAGTGATGTGTTAAAGTGGCAGGCAACTAGAAGCTCAGGGTCATTTTTGCAAGCAGAATGTAGATGTTCTGCGAAGCAGTCACCTAGTCGACATTTCGTTTCCCCAGCGTAGAGGACACCACATTGTGAGCAGCGAATGCAGACAATGAGATTCTGGGAAGTGTAGGTGAAGGATTGCCCTCTGGAACCTTCCTCTCCTCCCCTTCCCTCTGACTCCATCCCCTCCCCCAACCCCACCCCCTGTCAGGTATTCACTGTCCCTCCTAACTTCCTGCTCTCTGATGCTGAATGTTCTGCACTCAGCAAAGGCATCAGCTTTATCCCTCTGCATCCCCGCCTTAATGAATTTTGGGCACGACATGACGCCAAACTCTTCTTCTGCCGTCTTCGCCTCTGGGCTCATTTCTTTGGACAAGAGTCCTCTCTCCATCCCACAGACCCCTTCATCCAGTTCCAACACTCTCCCTCCACCTGGACCCCTCCCTCTGGCCTTTTATCTGCCTCAATCTCTTCATTGAGAACTTTTGACATGACATTGGTTGCCTCCATTTCTTGGACCGCTCACCAAATGCAACATATCTCCTTCCGAAATGACTGCACTCTGTGCGCTTAGATCTAACCCTGACTTTGTTATTAAGCCTGCTGATAAGGGTGGTGCTGTTGTAGTCTGGCGTACTGACCTCTACATTGCAGAGGCTGAGCGCCAGCTCTCAGATACCTCCTCCTACATTCCCCTGGACCATGACCCCACGATGACACATCAGGCCATTGTATCAACTACGGTAACTGATCTCATTTCATCTGGTGATCTCCCCCCCGACTCCATCCAAGTTGAAAGGCCACCAGACCCACACAGCTCACTTCTGCCTCCATCCAAAAATCCACAAACAGGACTGTCTGGGCAGACCCATTGTTTTAGCCTGCTGCTGCCCCATTGAACTCATCTCTTCCTACCTTGACTCAGCCTTCTCTCCTCTGGTCCAATCCCTGCCCATGCACACCCATTATTCCTCTGATGCTTTACTCCCGGTTTCAAAACTTCCAATTTACCGGCTTCAGACGCCTCCGCTTTACCATGGACATGCAATCCCTTTACACATCCATTTCCCACCAGGAGGGTCTTAGGGCTGTCCGCTTCTTCCTGGAGCAAAGACCTGAACCATCCCCACCCGCCACCACCGTCCTCCGCTTGGTTGAGCTCATCCTCACGCTCAACAAATTCTCTTTTATCTCCACTCATTTTCTTCAGTTATGCCTGTTTCCTTGTGAGGCACATGGAACATTCCTTGTTCCAGTCCTATTCCGACCCCCACTCACAACTCTTTCTCCGATAAATCGATGATATCAATGGATCTGGAATTGGAAAAGTTCATCAATTTCGCTTCAAATTTCCATCCTGCCCTCACTTTCATCTGGTCTCTCTCTGACTCCTCGCTTCCCTTTCTCGACATCTCTGTTTCCATTTCTGGGGATCGACTGGCCACTAATATCCATTACAAACCCACAATTTTTTAACAAATGTGTTGCCACCTGGTTGAGGCAGTCTTAAGAAACGTCTACAAC
>NC_063341.1:74951806-74972560 GCF_021869965.1 Rhincodon typus
AAATCCAACCTGGCCAGTTACTGCCCCATCAGTCTCCTCTCGATCATCTGTAAAATGATGGAAGGGGTCATCAACAGTGCTATCAGGCAGCAACTGGTCAGCAATAATATGCTCAGTGATGCTCAGTTTGGGTTCCGCCAGGGCCACTCAGCTCGTGACCTCATTACAGCCTTGATCCAAACATGGACAAAAGAGTTGAATTCCAGAGGTGAGGTGAGAGTGACAGCCCTTGATATCAAGGGCGCATTTGACAGAGTGTGGTATCAAGGACCCCTAACAAAACTGGAATCAATGGTATCAGGAGGTAAACTGTCCCGTGGTTGGAGTTATACCTGACCCATAGGGAGATGGTCGTGGTTGTGGGAGGTCAGTCATCTCAGCTCCAGGACATCTCTGTAGGAGTTCCTCAGGGAAGTGTCCTAGGCCCAACCATCTTCAGCTGCTTCATCAATGACCTTCTGTCTATCAATAGGTCAGAAATGGGGATAGTCACTGATGATTGTACAATGTTCAGCACCATTTATGTGGAAGAGAAATACTACCATTGGTTTATTTGACTAAGTCAGCTGTGTCTTTGTTGTAAAAGCATGGTAAAACAAAAAGATGACAATCAAAATACCAGGTAGGATTTTTAATGTATCGTTGGAAAGGATCAAGGATTTCCTCTACAAATATGGGTTTAGTGAGAGCTGGCGATTTACTTCATGTTGCTTCTATGATGTAGTTTTCAATTTAATCCTTTAAAATAATAAGATTAAACTTTAACAATAGGAACAAACTATGGTATGTTCCTATCAGGCACAATAATTATCTTTGGAATCACGTGCACAGTCATGTTCCTCAGGGAGGAGAAGGAAAATGGAATAAATTCAGGATGACAAACTCAAATAATGCACAACTAAATTGTTCCTCAAAATTAATGTTTTGTGAGGGCGAATAAAATCAACAAGAGGATAGCTCTCTAATTAAATCAAATCAGCAGCGTTTTTATGCTGCTTCAAGTGAACAGTTCCAATGAGCAGTAGGTTTTTGTGACTGACTGCGTTCAAAAAAAAAGTAAGCTTACCTTTCTGATGAATTATTAACATTGACTGTTATATTTTTCAGCAATCTTCTCAAAGATTGCCTTTCTTTTTGAGGAGCGGAATTTGTATTTTTTTTTCTGGACTCCTCACTCAACGCAGCTCAAAACAAAGGAAGCTAGATCAAATGGTGAGGATCAGCAAGATAATCTCAAAAGAAGATCACAAATTTTGTTCCTGATAACATGCACGTTGAATTTGGTGTAATCCTCGGCGCTGGTGGGCAGTTGGAATAAAGTAGAGAGACAAGGTTTTATCTTCCCTGAGTAATGGATTACTGGAGAGATTATGCTATCTTGCATATGACTAGAGTATGGGAAAAAATAAATGTGTTCTATTGTGCTCAGATTATAAATGATTAGAATATTTTTTTCCATTTGTGTGACACAACCTATCTGCATCTATAAACAATTCACAAACAGAATTAGAATCAGAGAGTCAATGAGCTGTTCAGCATGGAAACAGACCCTTCTGTCCAACTTGTCCATGCCCACCAGGTATCCTAAATTAATCTAGTCCCATTTGTCAGCATTTAGCCCTTCCCCTCTAAACCCTTCCTATTCATATATCCATCCAGATGCCTTTTAAATGTTATAATTGTACCAGCGTCCACCACTTCCTCTGGCAACACATTCCATCCATGCACCACCCTCTGTGTGAAAAAGCTGTCCCTTAAGTCCCCTTTAAATCTTTCCCTCGTCCCCTTAAACGTATGCCCTCTAATTTTGGACTCCCCCACCCCAGGGAAAAGACCTTGGTGATTCATTCTTTCCATGCCCCTCATGTTTTATAAATAAGGTCACCCCTCTGCCTCTGACGCTCCAGCGAAAATAGCCCCAGCCTATTCAACCTCTCCCTATAGCTCAAACCTTCCAACAGTGGCAACATCCTTGTAAATTTTGTCTGAATCCTTTCTAGTTTCACAACACCCTTCCTATAGGAGGGAGACCAGAATTGCGCACAGTATTCCAATACAGGCCTAACCAATGTCCTGTACAGCTGTAATATGACCTCAATGCATTAACCAATAAAGGCAAGCATACCAAATACTGCCTCCACTTAATGGAACACTGAGAGTTTTTCTTACCTCTGAGGCAATGGGCAGGAATTATACAAAGGAAGTGTTCTCAAAGGTGAAAGCACAAGTCTAGAAATCAAACCTTGTGTGCGTTCTCTTTATTCCAGGCAATCTTTGGATGCTGATTTGACATCTCATCCAGTTCTATTTTTGGGGCCTTCTGTAAATTGTCTGAACAGGCTCACAGTTAGATCCAGGAGAACGTTGAGGGCGTGGGGGAAAAGGACAAGTTGTCAACTTAAGGTTATCCAGCATTTTAGAGATTGAGAATTCCAGCTGAACAATGTTACAGCAAATTCAACAGCTGTTATTAGCAAAAAACATAACATTTAAAGAGTTACAAAAAACTTTTGAAAAGAGTTAGCCCCTTATCTAAGTAGGGTCATAAGAATCATAGAACTGTACAGCAAGGAAACAGACCCTTTGGTCCAACTCTTCAATGCCCACCAGATGTCCTAAATTAATCTAGCCCCATTTGCCAGCATTTGTTATATTTTAATCATTTTGTGAGACATGGGCATTGCGGGCTGGCCCAGCATTTATTGCCCATCCCTAGCTGCCCCTTGAGAAGGTGGTGGTGAGCTGCTTTCTTGAACCGCTGCAGTCTACCTGCTGTGGGTTGACCCACAATGTTATTAGGGAAGGGATTCCAGGATTTTGACCGAGCAACAGTGAAGGAACGGCGATATATTGCCAAGTCAGGATGTTGAGTGACTTGGAGGGGAACTTGCAAGTGGTCATGTTCCCATATATCTATTGCCCTTGTCCTTCTAGATGGAAGTGTTTGTGGGTTTGGAAGGTGCTGTCTGAGGATCTTTGGTGAATTTCTGTAGTGCATCTTGTAGACGGTACACACTGCTGCTACTGAGCGTCGGTGGTGGAGGGAGTGGATGCTTGTGGATGTAGTGCCAACCAAGCGGGCTGCTTTATCCTGGATGGTGTCAAGCTTCTTTAGTGTTGTTGGGGCTGCACCCATTCAGGCAAGTGGGGAGTATTCCATCACACTCCTGACTTGTGCCTTGTAGATGGTGGACAGGCTTTGGGGAGTCAGGAGGTGAGTTACTTGCTGCAGTATTCCCAGCTTCTGGCCTGCTCTTGTAGCCACTGTGTTAATATGGTGAGTCTGTTGAGTTTCTGATCAATAATAACCCCCAAGATGTTGATAGTGGGGTGAATTCAGTGATGGTAACACCATTGAATATCAACGGCAGTGATTAGATTTTCTCTTACTGGTGAGTGTCATAGCCTGGCATTTGTGTGGCGCAAATGTGACCTGCTATTTTTCAGCCCAAGCTTGGATATCATCCAGATCTAGTTTCATTTGGACATTTTCTGTTTCAGTACCTGAGGAGTGGCAAATGGTGCTGAACATTGTGCAATCATGGGCAAACATTCCCACTTCTGACCTTATGATGGAGGGAAGGTCATTGATGAAGCAGCTGAAGATGGTTGGGTCTAGGACACTACCCTGAGGAACTCCTGCAGAGATGTCCTGGAGCTGAGGTGACTGACCTCCAACAACCACGACCATCTTCCTATGTGTCAGGTATGACTCTAACCACCAGAGAGTTTGCCCCCTGATACCCATTGATTCCAGTTTTGCCAGGGCTCTTTGATGCTACACTCTGTCGAATGCAGCCTTGATGTCAAGGGCTGTCACTCTCACCTCACCTCTGGAGATGGCCCATATCTGGCCCATATCTCTCTAATCCCTTTCTATTCATATACCTATGCCTTTTAAAAGTTGTATTTGTACCAACCTCTACCACTTCCTCTGGCAGCTCATTCCATACACATCCCACTCGCTGCACGAAAAAGTTGTCCCTTAGGTGCCTTTTATATCTTTCCCCTCTTACCTTAAACCTACGCCCTCTAGTTTTGGTCTCCCCTACCCTGAGCACTTCTTAAATGTCCTGATGCTTTCTGTCTGGATTGTGGAAGTTTTTCTTGGCATGTCAAAAGGAAAGTCAATGAAGGTAAACAGGCAGATGCAACAAGCATTATCAATGCAAATGGTATGGCCATCATTGCAAGAGGGTTTGGTTCAGAAGTTCAAATGTCTTACTGCAGTTATACAGAACCTTGGTGAGACCACACCTGGAGTATAGTGTGCAATTTTGACCTGTCTACGTAAGAGAGGATATACTTGCCATTGAGAGAATGCAGTGGAGCTTCATACATGGAATTGCAGGACTGTCTTATGAGGAGATCCATCCTTTATTTACATCTGGCTTACACATGGGGTCTGACCAGCCAGCTCAGAGCCAGTCCCTAGGATCTCCTGTTTACATCCGTCAGCCAGGGCTCCCTGATTGGCCCAGGTTAGCAACCCCCATTAAGGATCTCATAGTCAACGAGATCCACCTGGCTCTGGTTGTGATCACTACAGTCGTAGATGTCAGGACACTGAATAAATTAAAAGAGCAGATAAATAGATTTTTAATTAGTAACAGGTTGAGGGATTATGGAGTGTTGGTAGTAAAGTGGAGTTGAGGCTGAGATAAGATCAGCCATGATTGTATTGAATGGTGTAGCAGGCTTGAGGGGCTGAATGGCCTACTCCTGCTCCTAGTTCTTATTTTCTGAGATGGGGTTGTCATCACTGGTAAAGAAAAGCCTCGGAAAGTATTCTCATTGACGAAAGACAACAATGATTCATCCAGCTCTTCCTTCAGGGGAATGAAAGTAGGTCTTAACGTCCTGTTAAGACTGACTGATTATCTTGATGATGCAGATGAGTTTGCAAGCCCTCAGCAGACACAAATACTTTCTTCCAATCCCTCTGCCTTTGAAAACTTTGATCAAATCAGCCCTTAACCTTCTAATTTTCAGAGAATAGAAAACTAATGTGTTTAAACACCGAAAGAACTGCAGATGCTGTAAATCAGAGACAAAAATAGAAATTGCTGGCAGAGCTCAGCAGGTCCGGCAGCATTTGTGGAGAGAAATCAGAGCTAATGTTTCGGGTCGAATGACCCTTTCTCAGAGCTCTAAGTTCTCTCCGCACAGATGCTGCCAGACCTGCTGAGCTTTTCCATTAACGTGTTTAAGCTGTCTTTGAAACTTCAACTTCAGAGTTTAGGCATCATTGTAATAAATCTGCCCCCGTTTCACACTAATATATCCTTCTTAAGGTGTGATGTGTGGAATTGAACACAATACGCCATGTGCCATCTAATCAAGACTTTGTGTTGCTCAGGAATGACCTATGCCCTCTCACATTGTAGTCCTCCAGACATAGAAGCCAACCATTAGTCTCTTTGATTCCTTTTTGTTCTTATTGTGACATTTTAATGACCTCTGTGCACAAGGCCTCCTAAATCTGACCGGCAACAAAACTGCAGCAATCAGAAGATCTGTGACCTTTGGAGTGTACTTTAAGGCCAGGACTGAATCTGGAAACGTAACCGCAAGGACAGCTGGACAGAGCAGTCCTACTTGATCTCTCAACATCTGCGAAGTTGCTCTCTTTTCGACATGATCGGTCTCCCTCCTGTCGCTGCTACAATGAAAACACACTTAACCTCCTTTCAAAATTCTCAATTATTCTTTTTTTTGTCTCCATCAGTTGAACAGGAATACATAATTGCCTCAGGACGGAGGTCACCTGAGTTTAATTAAGAAGCAGAGCAAAAAGGGGAGAAATACTCAAAATCAGAGAAGCTTTGTGTTGTGCCAAACTGCAAATTAGAAGATGCAGGGCATATAGTTTCAGCAGCAATTATAATATTAAATGGGTTCATTTCGCCTGCAATATTGATAAGCAGTTTAAAGCATGCCTTGTCGGGGTATAATGGTTAATTGTTTTGAATGATTGATGGCTTTTCACTGACATTGGGATGATTCTGAACAATGTTTGGTGCGAATGTTCCATGATAGAGGGCTTCGGTTTCCGGACAGAACTTTCCGGATCCCACCGCCCAGCCTTGATATTGGGTCTGATTCAAGAACCAATCCCCATTGGAGACTGGAGTGCTCTCATCTTTTAAGGCAAGTGACCAATTAGGGTCTTGCCTCAATGATACCTGTCTCTTGGAGACGAGGCAGGGTTACAAAGTGGTGGGAAAGGGGAATGCGGTAGTCGTCAGAGAGGTGCAACACTGAAGGGACAGTCTCTCGGAGAATGGCCATGGCAAACAGGTGACTCAGGGCAGACTCAAGGCTCTGCAACATCTCCATCAGGGGATGGGTGGGGTTGTGGAGACAGTAAGGACTGCAGATGCTGGAAGCTACACTCAATAAATGTGGAGCTGGAAAAGCACAGCAGGTCAGACAGCATCCGAGGAGCAGGGAAGTCAATGTTTCAGGCTGAAACCCTTCATCCCTACTGATGGGGGGCATGGGCAGTGCGAGACAAGTGTTATATTTTGCTCCAAGTCAGTGACAGGATGAGGCTTGTCCAGTGTTACATTGCTGGCTGGTCAACATTTATTACCTATTCCTAACTGCCTAGAGGGCAGTTTGAGCCAATCACATTGCTGTGGATCAGCAATCATATGTACGTTAGACTCTGAAGGGCATTCATGAACCAAATGGGTTATTCCTAACAATGGGTTTCATTGTAATCATTATTAGACTCTTAATTGCAGATTTTTCATTGAAATCAAATTCCACCATTTGCCATGGTGGGATTTGAACCCAGGTCCATTAACTGGGTCTCTGGATTAATAGCCCAGTGATAATCTCACTAATTCATTGCATCCCCTCAGAGCAAGTCATCTCCTGCACTATCATCACTTTCATCATTTCATCTTAGTTACCTTCCAACTAGAGACCCACAAATAAGGGGCAGCACGGTGTCTCAGTGCTTCGCACTACTGCCTCACAGCACCAAGGACCTGGGTTCAGTTCCACCCTCAGGTGACCGTCAGTGTGGAGTTTGCACATTCTCCCCGTGTCTGCATGGATTTCCTCCGGGTGCTCCAGTTTCCTCCCACAGTCCAAAGATGTGCAGGTTAGGTGGGTTGGCCATGCTAAATTGCCTGTAGTGTTTAGGTGGGTTGCAAGGGGATGGGTCCAGGTGGGAAGCTCCAAGGGTCGGTGTGGACTTGTTGGGCCAAAGGGCCTATTTCCACACTGTAGGGATTCTACAATAAATGGTTGACTTTAACTGCAGCTGCACAAAGGAAGAACTCAAACCTGTTACTCAGATGTTCTTTCCTTGCATGACAGACAAAGACAGGGAGTAAACTCAGACTTTACTGGAACAAACCCTTCTTTATTTTAACTTTTTCAGTACCAACACTCAATATAACAAATACATTCATTGTCGCATTAACTTTTACTTCATCTAACAACTTCAACCTTAACCCACTTCATTTAACTTCACTTCACCTTACTTTAACTTCATTCACATTTAACTCCAACTCCAACTTTAACTCTGTAAGTTTCACTTGAAACAAATACCACCTTGATTCAAATGAAGTTGTCAATTTTTGTTCTTGCTGTCGATCTTGCCTCTTGGTTCTTTGTCTCACTGATGATGACTTCAGGGCACACATACTTCTCAAATATTGGCCTCGAGGGCTCACGCCTGCAAAATCCTTTGCTCTGCTAACATTTATCACAAAATGTGATCATTCTTCTAGAACATTCTGTGGCACCCAGCCAATGAATTGACCAAGTCTTGTGACATGGTTTGATTCCAGCCAATGCAAGTCACAAACAACCACATTCAATACTCCATATCAGGTACTATGATGCCAGAAAAAACTTCCCTTATTTGGTCAACACAGGAAGATCCAGGTCTTATTTTATAGGTCACGTCTTGGCTAAAGTGGTAACCGAGGTCAGAGTTTAATCTAATTTTGACCAAAATTCCCAGCATGCTGATTGTAGCCATTGACCAGTCTCGTGCCCATTTCTGCTGCTGGCCACCTGACCACACTGCCTTTTGGGTAGTTAGGAATGACCTGGCTAGTGGTGTCCTCAGCCTGTGAATAATTGAGGGGAGATGACGGCCTAGTTGTGTTATCACTGGGCTGTTAATCCAGAGACCCCAAGTCATGTGCTGGGGATCTGAGTTCAAATACTGCAGTGGAAGAACGTGAACTTGAATTCAATAAAAGTCTGGAGCTAAGAGTCGAATGATGACATAGAAACATAGAAAATAAGTACAGCGTTGGCCATTTGGCTCTTCGAGCTTGTTCTACCATTCAATATGATCATGGTTGATCGAGAAACTTCAGTATCCCATTCCACTTTCTCTCCATATCCCTTGATCGCTTTAGCTACAAGGGCCAAGTCCGGCTCCCTGTTGAATATACCTATGACCATGAATCTATTGTCAGTTGTTGGAAAAACCCATCTGGGTCACTAATGTCCTTTCGGGATGGAAAATGCCATACATACCCGGTCTACCCTCCATGTGACTCCGGAAACACACGAATGTGGTTGACTCTTAACTGCCCTCTGTTCTACCCTAACCCCCCATTACCTTTGAGTTTTGTCTGAATTGTGTTCTCTCTGACTCCCACTCTCTCTCTCTGTGGGCTACAGCCCATACTCCCCTATCTCTCAAGGTCTACTGTTCTTTCTTTGGTCTCTTATCCTGCCTTCCCGGATTACTACTCTCTACGCTCACTATTGCTCATGCACTTCCCCTGCTGTCCTTCTGCTCCTCTGGGCAATTAGGGATGACCCAGCCAGTGGATCCCTCATCGTGTGAATGAATTAAGATAAATAAATAAAAATTGGACATGGCTTAATAACATTTATTAAACAGCATTGAACCATTTGCTACATTTCCGGTGTTTTTCTTTTAGGCCATTCTCATTTTTACAAAAACAGAAATTGCTGGGAAAATAGGTCACCGGACCTGAAATGTTAACTCTGATTTCTCTCCACTCATGCTGCCAGACCTGCTGAATTTTTCCAAAAATTTCTGTTTTTGTTTCTGATTTCCAGCATCCGCAGTTCTCATGTCTAACAGCTATCTATAAATACACATTGGATTGGTCCATACTTACATCCAATAGTTTGCCATTGCCTTCTGCATACTCTTCTGAGTGTGTTGGCACTCAGAACCAACTTGTTTGGCCACATTACAAATGCACTTTCTGTGGCCGACAAGTCCCCATGTGGGATTTGAAACCAGAACTTTGAGATCAGAGCTGGGCCCACTGTTACCATTGCGCCACAAGACCTCTTACAGGTGTTACATCAATGTGTGCAACTGTAGTTACTGAATGAATAATTTGACACAACAAAGCGTGAAACCAAGAGATACTTGCACAAAACATCTATCAACGCTTGTAAAAGGAGGAAAAGATCAATCTTGCAAATGCAACAGCAATATTCATTGGAAATCAATTTTGCATTTACCTGCGAGGCATTTGTCGAGTTGGAGTATGTGTTGGTGAGTGAGCTGTGTGCAGCAAAAGTGAGTGAACTGTGCAAGAGGGTGGGAGTGTGGAAGTGACTATTAATTTAAAGAAGAAGAAAAATCACAGGGAATGACAGATTCCTATTTGGCGTAGAACTGGCTGTTATTTTTTCCCTCAGAGTGATTTCTAAGTTTATCCAAGCTTTCCACACAATATCATTTCTCCTGAAATCTGGTGTGATCATTGCTTCTGTTGCTCTAAGTCTGATTCTCTTGTTGGTGCACTGCTGTTTGCCAGTGGGTTAACCTTTGAACATTCAAATCCCACTCTAAGACTTTGTGTAAGATCAAGGTGGACTCCCCTCGTGGCCTATTGTAAAATCTCCTGCAGCACTTCCTTGAAGAACAGCAGGTGAGTTATCACTGACGTCAGGGCCAAAATTGATCGCTCAATCAACTCTACAGAAACAGATTGTGAAATTCCATTTTTTTCGGAGGCTACTTTGCACAAATTTCTCACTGTATCTCCTAAAACAGTGGAATGGATTTTACCAAAATTCAGCTAAGTGTCAATTTCAGTGATTTTTGTAAACTCCGATGAGTCATCTCCTGAAATTTTACACTCCCGTGCTGCCTTGTACTTGCCATGTCCTTCTGGGATTCGAACTGCCTGGCCATGATCTCATTGAATGGCGAAGAAGACTCTTTGGGCTAACTGGCCTGCTTTTGCCCCTACCTTATGGTCTTTGCATCAGTTCAATCTCAGCAAGCCAGGAGCACACAATCACAGTTGCAGTGTCAAAAACAAGTTTGTCTTTTCGTTCACCAGTAACATGTGGATGTCTCTGGTTCAGCCAACATTTATTGCCCGCCTCTAGGTGCCCTTGAGAAGGTGGTGGTGAACTGCCTCTTGAACCACTGCTAGAGGTCCATGTGCTGTAGGTAGACCCACAATGCCCTTAAGGAGGGAGTGCCAGGATTTTGACTCAATGAAACTGAAGGAAAGGTAATATGTTTCCAAATCAGGATGGTGACCTAGAGATGGACAACAGGTGCAAGTTGGGACCTCGATTTGCTGATAGGAACCTGGACCTCCTGGTGCAGCGGGTGGTTGCTGCCATGGAAACCCAGGTCCAGAAACTCAGGAAGACAAACAGGAGGCTGGAAGAACACAGCAGTCCAGGCAACATCTGGAGGAAAGGAGCAGCCAACGTTTCAGGTATTACCCTTTTTCAATGTTTGCTGCCTACAAGCACAGACCTTGCTCTCTGCATCACTATTTTCAGATCAGGTCTCCTTCCCCATTGCTCTAGCTCTTGCCCCCCACCCAACTCTCACCACCCCATCCTGTTATCCTTGAGTTTTGTCTGTATTCTCACTCTCTGTCTGTGGGCTACTGCCCATTCTCCCCTTGTGTACGTCCTATCTCTCAAGGTCTACTGCTCTTTCTTTGGTCTCTTACCCTATCTTCCCAAATTACTACTCTCCATATGCCTCTACTCTCACCATTGCTCATGCACTTCATCTGCTCTCCTTCAGCTTTCTCAATCTTCTGTTATCTCTGTGTTCTGGCTCACTGTCTCTGAACTCCAGCTGTCTATGTTCTCCTGCTCTCCCTGTGTTCCAACTGTCTCCCCATGCTCCTTCTCTTTCCCTGAGTTCCTGCTGTATCTCTCTGTGTTCCTTCTCATGCCCTCTGTGTTCCTGCTCTCTCCCACCGTGTTCCTGCTCTCTCCCTGTCTGTTCCTGTTTTCTCTCTCTCTCTCTCTGCGATCGCAAAAACTACAGATGCTGGAGTCAGAGTCGATACAGTGAGGAGCTGGAGGAGCACTGCAGGTCAGGCAGCTTCAGAGGAGTAGCAGAGTCGATGGGTCTAGGCCTGAAACGTTGACTCTCCTGCTTCTCTGATGCTGCCTGCCTGTGTTCCTCCAGCTCCACACCTTATTGATGTTCTCTCTTTGTTCCTGCTCTCTCTGTGTTCTTGCTGTCTGTCCCTGTGTGTTCCTGGTTTCTATCTGTTCCTGCACTGTCTCTCCCTATTCCTATTCTCTCTCCCTCTGTTCCTGCTCTCCTTGTGTTCCTGCTCTCTCTGTTCCTACTCTCTCTGTTTTCCTGCACTCTCTCTTTCTCTCTCTCTCTCTGTTCCTGCTCTGTCTTTGTTCCTGCTCTCTCCCTGTGTGTTCCTGCTCTCTTCCGATCTCTGTTCCTGCTCTCTCTGTATTCCTGCTCGCTCCGTGTGTGCTCCAGCTCTCTCTCTGTTCCTGCTCTCCCTGTGTTCTTGTTCTCTGCCTCTGTCTCTCTGTGTGTTCCTGCTCTCTCTTTCCCTCTGCTCCTGCTCTCTTTGTGTTCCTGCTTGCTCCCTGTGTGTTCCTGCTGACTCCCTCTGCTCCTGCTCTCTCTCTCTCTGTCTGTGTGTTCCTGCTCTCCCTGTCCTCCTGCTCTGTCCCTAGGCTCCATTTCTGTCCCTGTGTTCCTAATTTCTCTGGGCTCCTGTTCAGGACAGACTGCAGTTTTCCTGAAATCTGGCAATAAATAAGTGCTTTCTTAAAGATCATCATTAAAGCACATTCTCTGTGGCACTTTAATATTATCAGTATTAGATGCTATTACAATTTAGGAGGAGATCTGGGATTAGCAATCCATTGGAAAAGAGATTCTCCAACCGATACCATTGTTGATTTGATTTTGATTGTACTGCCACGTGTACCGAAATACCGTGAAAAGCTTTATTTATGAGCAGTACAGGCAGATTATAGCAAGCAAAGGATGGATGGATCAAGTGGCATACAGGTTACATTGCAGGTTACATTATTTGAGGTTAGAGTCCATTCAACAGTCTGATAATGGCCAAAAAGAAGCTGTTCCTGAACCTGCTTGTGTGTGTGTTCAGGCTTCTGTATCTTCTGCCTGATGGAAGAGGTTGTAGGAGATCATTACCGGGGTGCAATGGGGCTTTGATGATGTTGGTAGCCTTTCCGCGGCAGCGAGCCGTGTAAATGGAGTCCCTGGATGGAAGGTTGGCTTCTGTGATGGTCTGGGCTGTGCACACCACCTTCTGTAGTTTCTTACTGTCCTGGGCAGAGCACTGCACTTTGTAAATGTAAGTCTTACTGTCAGGTACTGAACTGTCCAGGTATGCAAAAACACTTTGATTTTCTGAAATCGCACCCTTACAGGAAATTTGTGACTTAGAAAATTATCGTTGATTCCATATTGAGAGTGTCGGCTTATGAGGAGCAAATGAGTAGACTAGGACTGTACTCATTGGAATTTAGAAGAATGAGAGGGGGATCTTATACAAACACACAAAATCATGAAGGCAATAGATAAGATAGAAGCAGAGAGGTTATTTCTTTTTCACCCAGTGATCTGTACATCCTTTGCTTACTATGATCTGCCTGTACTGCTCGTAAACAAATTTTTTTCACTGTACTTCAGTACACGTAACAATAAATGAATCAAATCAAATCAAATCAAATCAAGGATGAAACTAGAACAAGGGGGCACAGCCTCAAAATAAGGCGGAACAGATTAGCAGATTAGTTAAGGAGAAACTTCTTCATCCAAATGGTTGTGAATCTGTGGAATTCCCTGCCCAGTGAAGTGGTAGACTTCCCTCTTGAATCTTTTTATGGCAAAGATAGGCAGATTTTGAACAGTAAAGGGATTAAGGATTATGTTGAGCAGGTGGGTAAATGGAGCTGAGTCCACGAAAAGATCAGCCATATTCTTATTGAATGGCAGAGCAGGTTCAAGAGGCCAGATGGCCAACTCCTGTTCCTATTTCTTATGTTCTTAGGTAACCCACAGCACATGGGCTGCAAAGATTCAGAAAAGCAGCTCACTACCATGTTCTCAAGGGCAGTAAAGGACGGACAATAAATGTTGACCAGCAAGAGATGTCTGCATCAGACAAGTGAATAAAAAAAGACACACACAAAATCCTTGCAGCATTATCACTTCAACTTTAGCTTCACAGTCTTCCTTTATTGATTCATAACTACTTTCAGAATGCTATTCTCTCCCCCACTCTCTCTCTCTCTCTCAAAATACACTCCACAAGTGTTCTCTGTTTTTTATCTTTCTATTTCTTGATGTGATGTGGGTATCGCCGGCAAAGGCTGCATTTACTGCCATCCCCCATTGCCCATAAGGAGGTGGTGGTGAACTGTCTCTACTGTAATCCTTGTGGTGTAGAACACCCTAGTGTTGTTAGGAAAGGTGTTGTAGAATTTTGACCCAGTGAAAATGAAGGAACTTGCAGATGGTGGTGTTCCCTTGCATCTGGTGTCCCTTTCCTTGGAGGTGGTTGAGGTGAGGAATTTGGAAGGTGCAGTCAGACCAGCCTTGGAGAGTGACTACAGTGAGTCGAATACACCACTGCTACAGTGTGTTTGTTGATGGTGATGTGGGTAAAGGTTGAAAGTGGTGGATGTGGTGCCACTGGAACAGGCTAGCTTGACCTAAATAATGTCAAGCTCCTTGTGTATTGTTAGAGATGCACTGATCAAGGCAAATGAGGAGTATTGCATCACACTCCTGACTTGTGCCGTATAGACTGTGGACAGGCTTTGGGGAGTCAGGAGGTGAATTATTCATGAGTATTCCTAGCCTCAGTATGCTCTGTAGCCTCTTGTAGCTCTTATAGCTAGTCCAGATCAGTTTCTGATCAATGGTAACCTCCAGGATGTTGATAGTGGGGGATTCAGTGATGATGATGCCATTCACTAACAAGGGGCAATGGTTAGCTTCTCTCTTGTTGGAGAGGGCTATTCCCTGGTATTTCCGTGGCAGTGAAAGCAGCTTTCCAACAAAGGCAATTCACGTTCTCTTCTTCCAATTACAAAGGTAAATTTACCATAATCCAACCGAACTATAGGGCTGCTCTGTCGTGCGACAGAAAGAGACAATTGCTGGTCGGGGTTTAAATTGTGGGCCACGATGCTTCAGGTGAGGGGGGTGGTTGAGAATGAGAGTACCTAATGGTAACCTCAGCTGGTGCAGGAATCGATCCCACGCTATTGGTATCACTCTGCATTGCAAACCAGCCGACCAGCTCAATGAGATAACCGACTGCCAATAATGGATTCTACTGCTCATCTGGATTGTTTACAGCAAACCACTGACCTGTGACAATTCCTTTTTCCAACTCTGGGTTTAATGACAGCTCCCCAAACCCCATGAGACTTCCTTGTTGACTGGCAGTACTAGCATGAAACTATGGTGCCTGACAGAGAATGTAGTGTGGGGAATGTGTAACGGATGAGACATAGAGGAGCCACAGAGTCTATGTGACCTGTGGTGTTATGTTTGGACGAGCTAAAATGGGAACTGAGTGCAAACCATCCCAGCAAGCCAGATAATTGGGGTCAGGCTTTGGAACAATGTAGAGTGGCATTGACTGCAACTGAGACCAATGAGGATGTGGAGAATGCACATGGCCACAGTCCCAGAAGATGCTGTTTATCACTTTAATGTATCGGAGATCAAAAATTTGACGTTGCGGGAAAGATGGATGTGGATGTTGGAGAGGGTAAAACCATGACACTTTGGCTGCCTTGTGACCATGTGTCTTCCTCTTAACCAATCGCGATTCAGGAATCGTTCCCCATCACATCCCTGACTCAAAAGCTCTGGTGCTGTCCTGCTCTAAATTGGCCTGACACTGTTACATTTGGATTGAAGGCATGAAGCATGGAAATGAGGCCTAAGAGTAGAAAACAGTTACAATTAAATGGGGGGGGGGGGGGGGGGGGGGGGAATTCCCTAACATTACTGAATTTACTGCTGGTTTTGGAATCAGAGCCCTGTGCCCACAAAACTCAGAAGAAGGTGGCCAGTATAATGTGTTCAATGCACTTGACTTCTGTGATCAGCTGAGTGAATTTGAAGCAATACCAGACAATAATGTCTTGCTTTGAGTCAGACTAAACCGTGCCAAATGCTTAATGCTGAAATTTATGTTTGAAATTTGCATCTTGCTATCCCTTTTTTTGACATCTGATTTTCTTAATTATTGGTTTAATTGGTTCTTAATGACTCTGGTGGTCATGATTATTGTCAGAAACGAGTGCTGAGTGGTATCTCAGAGCCATGGATAATTAAACCACAAGGATATTTCCTATGCAATTTTTTTTTCTAGCTCCCATTAATTTGACCGCAAGAAAAGGCTAGAGCTTGGCCTTTTTCCCCTGTTAGAAATCGGTTCCAATTTTACTCTCCTTCGAAATGATCTCTCCACTTTCCTTTTTAATTCAAGGTAATTAAAATCACTTACCAGTTACCTTTCTTTAATGGACTTCAGTAATGGCTTGCACTAATACTATACAGGAACTTATCTTAAGGACACTTAACAATTCAGAGGAGAAGGGTGGGGAGGGTCAGTGAGACGTCGTCACCATATTGAACAGACACAGTCATATCACAGATTGCTTTTCCCCTTTGACTTCCTCTTCCTCCAGGGTCTGTTGCTTCCCCTTTCATCTCAGAGGGCAAAATACACAAGTGGATGTGGGTGACATTTCAGGTCAGGGGTCAGGACCTATTTTCTGAAGAAGGGTCCAGACCCGAAACGTCAGCTTTCCTGCTCTCTGATGCTGCCTGGCCTGCTGTGTTCCTCCAGCTCCACACTGTGTTATCCTCTCCTCTCAGTGTTCCTCACATTCAGGGAAACTATAGCTAACCTTCACAAATTACTGGTTAGACTCCAGCTGGAGCAGGTGTGCTCAATTCTGGATACTGATGTCAGGCATTGAAGGGGAAGCAGAGGTTGATTACTAGAATGGTACCAGGGGAAAGACTTTCAGTAATCTGACAATAGTCCTGAAGCTGCCTGGCATTGTTCTCCATGTTGTGGAGGTGTTGGTGTTGGACTGGGGTGGACAAGGTCAGAAATCACACGACACCAGGTTATAGTCCAACAGGTTTATTTGAAACCATAAGCTTTTGGAGCGTAGCCCCTTCATTTGTGCAGGAGAGATGAAGGGGTGAATTAATAGAAACATTTGATGTAATGAGAGTGTTCTGACGGGAGGGCATAGATTGTATAGTAAAACAACAGGCTATTCTGCCCAACTGGCCCGTGTTGGTGTTTACGCTTGATTGGAATATCCTTTTATTCTTCTTCATTTAACCCTATCAGCAAAAAATTATATTCTTTTCAGGTTTATATCTTGTCTGAAATAGGTAAAGTTGCCATCATCTTAACAGACCACAGGGCTGCTCTCTCATTTGAGAAAGAGATGACTGATAGTAATTTAACCTGAAGATCACTGTGCCTCAGGTGAGGGGACAAGTTGTGAAGGGGAGTCATTCATGGTAACCTCAGCCAATGTGGGAATTGAACCGATACTGTTGACATCCCGTTACATTACGAACCAGCCGTCTGAGCTAATCGACCACCCACATTTAGATCCACCCAAATGACTCACCTCTACCAGTTCCTGTGGTAGTGAGATTCTCCTTCTCACTATGCTTTGCAGAAAGAAGTTCCTGCTGAATTCCTGATTAGATTTCCGATTGACTTGTATTGAAGGGCTCTAGTTATAACCTGCCCTGCAAGAAAAAACAGCCCCTCTATATCCACTCAATTAAATCATTTTGTAATTGTCAGAACTTCTCATTTCAGGGGAAAAGAGACCAATTCCATTCAGCCTTTCCCAATTGATGGGAATGATGTGTGACAGTTCACTCAATCTGAGTTGTTGCGCTTGTTTTTTTTTAGCCATTCATGGGCTGTGGGTATCACTCATTGGCTGAGCATCTATTATTTATCCCAAATTCCCCTGAAGAAGGTGGTGTGGCTCAGTGGTTAACACTACTGCCCCACAGTGTCAGGGACCTGGGTTCGATTCCACCCTCAGGTGAACGTCTGTGGGGAGTTTACACATTCTCCCTATGTCTGTGTGAGTTTCCTCCGGGTGGTCCAGTTTCCTATCTCTGTCCAAAGGTGTGCAGGCTATGTGAATTGGCCATTCATAGCGCCCAGGGGTGTACAGACTGGGTGAATTAGCCATGGTGGTTACAGGGATACGGTCTAGGTAGGTTGCTCTTCAAAGGGTTGGTGTGGACCCAGTTGGGCTGAATGGCCTGCTCCCGCACTGTAGGGATTCTATGATGTGGTGAGCTGCCTTCTTGACCCACTGCTGTAGGTAGACCTACAATGCTGTGGGGTAGGGTGTGCACTGTAGTCTGGGGCCATCTTGAGATTGCTGCTAATTGTGGGGTTCTTTCAAAGCATTAGCACCCAGTGGAATGGGCTGAATAACCACTTCCTGTCATTCAATGATTCCATTCAGATAGCTGAGGACTTCAGATCTGAAGAGATAGGATAGTATCTCTGGCCTGTATTTCATTAATAGACTGGCATGATAAATGGATTCAGAGCCCCCGAGTTAGGGAGGGAAAGATTTGTCAGGACTGCCGCCCTCTCTTTTTAGGGACCTCATTGGAGAGTCACGGTATGATGTCATCAGGGAAAGATAAGGTCCATATGCAAGACTTTCTGTACTTTCTGTTAGAAAGTCTGATCAAATATTTAATTCTATTTTCTCCAATTCTCCATTGACTGTTTACTAAGCGAGGGGGATACACTAGTTGGCATCTTGCTCAGTGCAGACCAGACCCTAGGACTGATTACTGTATGATACAGTGTAAGCTAATCTTAGTTAGGTCAATAGTCCAGACACAGTGATTGGACTTATGTTCTGTGATGAAGAAGGAAGGAAACTCAGCTTCAGATCGCCTTGCTGATTGCTGACTGATAGTTCGTGCTTGAAGCTACAACCATAGGCATTAAGTTGGGTCACATCCTCCGGCATCAGAAGCACGATCCAAACTTATCCATGGATCAAACATTTGTTTCCTCCACTACCAGAACACAGTGGTAGCAATGTGTGCCATCTGCAAGAAGCACTCAGGTAAATCAGCAAAGTTCATTCGACAGAACATTCCATCTTAGAAGGATAAGGGCAGTAGATACATGGAAACACCATCCCCTACTGGTTCCCCTCCAATTCAGTCACCAGTCTTACCCCCAATCCATTCACCATCCTGACTTGGAAATATATCACCTTTCTTCACTGTCGCTGGGTCAAAATCCTGGACCTCCCACAGTGAACCCACAACTGGGGGAGGTGATGGCCGCCCCCAATTATTATCGCTGGACTGTTCATCCAGAGAACTAGGAAGTGTGCTGAGGTCTCAGATTCGCATCCCGTCATAACAGATGTTGGAATTTAAATTCAATAAAAGATTCAGGAATTAAGTGTCTAATGATGACCATTAATTCATTGCTGATTGTCTGAAAAAACCCATCTGGTTCACTAATGTCCTTTAGGGAAGGAAACTGCCATCCTTACCTGGTCTGGCCTACAAGTGACTCCAGACCCACAGAAATGTGGTTGACTCTTAACAACCCTCTTGGCAATTAGGGATGGGCAATAAATACTGCCTCAAAGCGACGCCCACATCCCGTGAATGAATAAAAAAAACCCAAAGCACATGGGCTGCAGCAATTCAAGAAGGCACCTATGGCCACCTTCTCAAGGGTAAACTAAGGATGGGTAATAAATGCTGGCCAGCCTGTGACACCCCAACCCCGTGAATTAATTTGACAAACACATACGCGACGAATGATTTCCTAAGAAAATGACAGGATGTTGCTATTGCAGTTCTGGACAAGTCAGGAACAGATGAAGGAAGAAACAAGAACTGATTGAACAAAAACAATATCGCTGGGAAAGCTCAGCAAGTCTGGCAGCATCTGTGAAGGAGAAAACAGAGTTAACATTTCGGCTCTGGTGACCCTTCCTCAGAACTGATGGTGGCTGGTAAAACGTCAGTTTATATTCAGAAAATAGGGAGGTGGGTGGGGTAGGGAGTAAACGATAGGATAGAATCCAAAAAGAGAGAAAGACAGTTGGACAGACAGAGGAGTTGCCAACGATCAGGCTGGGAGGGTGAATAGTTGTTAATGGGGACTGGTTGTGACTAACAACAGGGGGTGTGTAATGGCAGGCTATGTGGTAACAAGGCCTGGTGTGTGGGGTGGGGGGCTGGGACATGGGAGAGTTTAGCCCCTACAATTATTGAACTCAATATTGAGTCCGGAGGGCTGTAGGGTCCCCAAGCGGAAAATGAGGTGTTGTTCCTCCAGCTTGCATTGGGCTTCACTGGAACACTGCAGCAAGCCAGAGACAGAGATGTTGGCCAGGGAGCAGGGTGGTGCATTGAAGTGGCAGGCAACTGGTAGTTCAGGGTCTTTTTTGCAAGCAAAACATAGATGTTCTGCGAAGTGGTCGCCAAGTCTACGCTTCGTTTCCCCAGTGTAGAGGAGACCACATTGTGAGCAGCGAATGCAGTAGACTAGATTCTTGTAAGTGCAGGTGAAGTGTTGCTTCACCTGAAAGGTGTGTTTGGGCCTTTGGACACTGGGGAGGGAGGAGATAAATGGGCAGGTGTTGCACTTTCGCCGGTCACAGGGGAAGGTGCCGTGGGGCTGTGGGGAGGTGTTGGGGGTGAAGGAAGTGTGGACCAGGGTGTCCTGGAGGGAACGGTCCCTGCGGAAGGCGACAAGGGAGGGGTGGGGAATATGTGTCTGGTGGTGGCATCTTGCTGGAGGTGGCGGAAATGGAGTCTGATGATCTTCTGGATGTGGATGCTGGTGGGATGGTAGGTGATGGTGGGTGGTAGGCATCTCCTTCACAGATGCTGCCAGACCTGCTGAGCTTTTCCAGCAACTTTGTTTTTGTTCCTGATTTACAGCATCTGCAGTTCTTTTGGTTTTCTTTTAAGAACTGATCGAAGTATGTCAGAACCATGTGTCTCTCTTTGAAATCCATCTGCTTGGCCTGATCCACAGGGAGACCTTTCTCTTAAAAAACACAGGAGTCAGGTATCAGCCTGGTCATTGCAAAGGGCACGTTTGACTGTTCAGATTGTAGAACTGCAAAATGATGCCATTTTTGGATAAGTCAACCTTGTGATTCACAGGAGCAAATTGAAGAGATACTGTATTTGCTTCTGGATTTGACCCACCTCATTTGGCGTTACGCAATTCCATTGAGGATGCAAAATGAAGCCTTAACACTTACATCCATCAAGTTTCACTCAGTTACAAAATTACTTTCACATTGAATCCCTACAGTGTGGAAACAGGCCCTCCAGCCTTGGGGTGGTGTCCAGGAGGAGGGGGTGTGTTGAAGGCGGTAGAAGGGGTCAGTAGAGGGAGGGTTAGGCTCATGGTTAAAGAAGTAAGCGCGGAGGCAGAG
>NC_063341.1:74982560-75014430 GCF_021869965.1 Rhincodon typus
GGTCACCAGGCCCGAAATGTTAACTCTGTTTTTTCCTTCACAGATGCTGCCAGACCTGCTGAGCTTTTCCAGCAACTTCTGTTTTGTTTCCTGATTTACAGCATCCGCAGTTCTTTCGTTTTTTATTTCCTAATGGACTAAGGTGAATCAGTTTTGGTTTTAGAACAGAACTGGCCATTTTCCTGTAGTCTCAGTCCACAGCTGACCAGAATTTTAAAGCTCCATTTCCCATGGTGGGTGTTAATTATGTATTCATTATGATTAATTTCATGCAGCTGATGAGCGTTAACTTGGTTTAAAAAGAGAAACTCGAATACACGGGTGATTTACTGGTCAGTAGTTAACAATAAACAAAAAGTCACAATGATATGGTGGTGGAAAAATATTCAGTTGTGTGTGATAGCCCTTCTTGACAGATATAAGAGAGAGAAAATCAAATTCTCTCTCTTCCTTCCTTTTCTTCACCTTTGATGGTCTGTATTGCCCTTGACAGGCTTTGCACGTAAATGACTTAATTAGAAACATGGGTGATTACTGGCGGCAGTTAATAAATGGAAAAAAAATGCCATGGGCAATTTGGTGATTGGAGAAAAAAAAATCTTTTCAGTTGTGTGTAAGACCACTTCTGGATATACATAAGGACAAAAAAGGGGAAACTCCCTCCAACACTCTTGACACTTTTCGAGAGAGGTGGGTATTGCAGGGGGTCGAGTGTCTTATCTCCCCTTCCAAATCAATTTTGATTTATCCCCCTCTCTCCCTCCCTATCTCTTCCTCACCTTGTGGTCTGCATTGCTCCTAATGGGCTTTGCATGTCAATTAATCCACTGGAAAACATGAGTGATTTATTGGTGGTGGTTAATGGGTGAAAATTGATATGGTGATGGTAAAAGCCATTGGGTTGTGCGTGATCGAACTTCCAGATATATGCAAAACAAGAAAGGCCCTTGTGAGCTCCTGGTTAGCATAGAGGTTCGTATTCCTGCTTGTCACATTGGGGCTTGAGAGTTCAACTCCTAACGCATTGTGCATGAATGAGGGTGGGCTTTTTTGCACATAAATTGATTAATTGAAACACGGGTGATTTTGCGGTGAATAATAGGTGGAAAGTACTGCAGATGATTTGGTGTTGGAGAGGAAAACCATCCAGTTGTGTGTAATGACACTTCTGAATATGTATATGAATTTAAAACTTTTCACCGCTGTCGGGCTTTCAAGGTTCCTGAGAAGATTTGTAGCTCGGGTTGTGGATGAAGTTGTAGACTTGCTCGCCGAGCCGGTGGGTTTGGTTGCAAACATTGCATTACCCTGATCGGTAACATCATCAGTGCACCTCCAGTGAAGACAAACGTGAACCTCTGGTGCTATTACCTAGCACGGTGACGAAACATCTGCAATCAAACACACCAGCTCGGCAGGCAAGTCTACAACCCCTGTAGGGGATTAATTGAAACATGGGAGATATCCTGGTGGTGGATAATGGGGAGAAGTTACATGATGGTGGGGAAAAGAACATGATCAATTGTGTATGAAAGCAATTCTGGGTATAAAAAGTGAGAGGAGATATAAAACTTGCTCCCATTACAAAGTCACCCTTTATTTACATGTGGAAAGTCAGTGACACTGATCCAGGTCCCTCAGAGCCAGCTCTCAGAGTGAGCATTACCTCTGACACTCCTGTTTATACGTGTCAGCCAGGGCTCCCTGATTTGGCCAGATTAACAGCCCCAGTCAGGAGCTGATATTCTATGAGGTCCCCCTGGCTGACCTCATTACAATCACTGCAGGCTGCACTTGTAAGTTTTTTTTTATTAGTTAGAGCCATGGGTGATTTAGTGGTGGGTAGAGAAAACATTTAAATGGATTTAAGCATTTAAAAGCATTTCTCATTAGGGTCTCAACAAGAAACCCGATCCTTTCCCATAGCTGAAAGATTTTTCCTGCTCACTTGTCTTTCGGAGAATCTCAAAATTTCTCTTTAAGGGATTCAGTCATTTCACGCTCCACAGAGTAAGAGTTTGGACAGGGACCCTTCATCAGTTGTCACTAGAAGACTTCAGCCTGGCCTATCCTTGATCCAGATGCCCTTCATTTCTGATATTTTCTGGTTTGAAATGATTTATAACTTTTGGAATCTGGTGTAAAGTGCTGGAGAAAATTACAGCAGCTTTTGAAAGAAAAATGGGATGGCTAACATCTTTTCTTTAGTCTTACATGATATGGTTGACGCTGACCAGTGCTAGACTCCATACTGTGTCCAACAAAGACCCCTGGGGTACTGAGAGAGAGATTGGTCTTGTCGGGTCAGCTCCATATTTGGTGTAAGCTGCTGGTTGAGTTTACGCAAGCTGGCTCATTCATTAAGGGGAAACTATTTCAGGACCAGTGATCCAGGGCTTTTGGGGGTTGGGGTGTGTGGGAAGGTTGTTGAAATAGGCTCTGAGTGGAGAGAGAGGCCCATGACTAGTGGTGTTCCACAAGGATCGATACTGCGATCTCTGCTGTTTGTGACATATATAAATGACTTGGATGAAAATGTAGATGGATGGGTTAGTAAGTTTGTAGACGATACAAAGATTGGTGAAGTTGTGGATTGTGAAGGTTGTCAAAGGATGCAGCAGGATATAGATCAGTTGCAGATATGCACAGAGAAATGGCAGATGGAGTTGAATCCTGGTAAGTGTGAGGTGCTGCACTTTGGGAGATCAAATGTTAAGGAAAAGTACACAGTTAATGACAGGACCCTGGACAACATTGATGTACAAAAGGATCTTGGGATTCAAGTCCATAGCTCCCTGAAAGTGGCCACGCAAGTAGGTAGGGTGGGAAGGAAGGCATATGGCATACTTGCCTTTATTGGTCGGGGAACTGAGTACAAGAGCCAGGATGTCATGTTGCAGCTTTATAAGACTTTGGTTCGGCCACACTTGGAGTATTGCGTTCACATCTGGTCGTCACATTACAGGAAGGATGTGGAAGATTTGGAGAAGGTACAGAAGAGGTTTACCAGGATGCTGCCTGGATTAGGGGCTATGAGCTCTAAGGAGAACTAGAAAAACGTGAGTTGTTTTCACTGGAGCAGCTCAGGCTGATGGGAGACTTGATGTGTCTATAAAATTATGAGATACATAGATAGGGTTGATGGTCAGAATCTTTTTCCGAGAGTTGAAATGTCTCATACTGGGGGGCATGCATTTAAAGTGAGAGGGAGAAAGTTCAAATGAGATGTGAGGGGCAAGTTTTTTTACACAGAGAGTGGTAGAAGTGTGGAACATGCTGCCAGGGGTGGTGGTGGAGGTAGATGCAATAGACACCTTTAAGGGACTTTTAGATGAACACATGAATATGCACGGATTGGATGGACCAAGGGCAGGCAGAAGGGATTAGTTTAATTTGGCATCATGTTTGGCACAATATCATGGGCCGAAGGGCCTGTTCTTGTGCTGTACTCTTCTATGTCCTGTGGTGATGCCTGTGGAATCTAGTGGAAACCTTTTCCTCCCCATTGCTCCACAGGAAGATGTTTAACATTTTAGCTGCCCATTTGAGGCTGTTGAAGGACTGTGAATGGGGTAGACCCAACGCCTTCTGTCCTGTTCATCAAGAAGTAATTTTACAGACCGACCGTTCCTCAGGGATTAAGACACTTCTTAACATGTTTATTTAGCCTTAGAAGGACCTGCAGGGATGTTAAAACCCAACCTTGTTCCCAAAAAAATTCCTGCAGCATTGAATTAAGGATTTTGTGGCAGAAAAATTGTCTTTAAATGAAAAAATGCATTTAATTGACATAATGGACAGGAAGTCATAAAAATGGACCTTAGAGCTGTAGTAGACCTTGGCACGGTCTGTTGCTATGAAAAATTAAACCATTGTCAAACTTTGACTTGACTCACAATTCTCCCCATTTTGTGTACGAAAGAATTTTATCAATATCCACCACTGCAAATAAAGTTACTGTAAAGGTCATCCTGTCAGCCTGTCACCAAAATCTTTGAGCTGGCCAATTGGATTGGAAATCTGCCCTTTGTTTGATCTACAACTGTACTCTGGCTTAGAAATTTTTATTAGATGGAAAAAATATAGCAATCTGAGTGATAGACTAAGCTGTTTAAAGAGAAAATGTGACATTAGCTTGCACTCCATTTCAGTGTAAGGAGAATAACATTCACCTGACTGAACTTGAAGCATCACTTACCATCACATTGTCACCATCTCTGGGAAGAAGAATTGTCAGGTCAGTTCTTGGAGCAAAATGGTCAAAATGTTTTTAAAGAATGAGTTTATGGCGATGTCCCAAACAGGCAAAAGTTATCACCTTCTTTTAAAAGTTTTCAGACTTGTGCTTTGCCTGTTAAAATTAGAACATGCAGTATTGAATTTGAATTCAATAGAACAAAAATTTGGAATTAAGAATCTAATGATGACCATGAATCCATTGTTGATTGTTGGAAAAACCCATCTGGTTCACTAATGTCCTTTAGGGAAAGAAATCTGCCATCCTTACCTGGTCTGGCCTACATGCGACTCCAGACCCAAAGCAGTGTGGTTGATTCTCAACTGCCCTCTGAAATGGCCTAGCAAGCCATTCAGTTGTACCAATTGCTACAAAGTCTCAAAGAAATGAAACCGGATGGATCACCTGGCATCGAACTAGGTACTGGAAGAGACAACAGCATAAACAACCCTGTCAGACTATGCAAAGTCCTCCTGACTAACATCTGGGGCCTAGTGCCAAAATTGGGAGAACTGTCTCAGCCTGACATAGTCACCCTCACAGAGTCATGCCTTACAGATAATATCCCAGACAGCATCATCACCATCCCTGAATATGTCCTGTCCGACTGGCAGGACTGACCTAGAGGAGTTGGTGGCACAGTGGTATACAGTCAGGAGAGTTTAAAATAACACACATGGGACAGTATTAGAGGTTTTAATTATTTGTGCATTAATTTAGACCGCTACTCGCTCATCAAATTTGTTGGATTTCTGCAGACTGTGTCTGAGCTAAAATATCTACCAATCAGCTTTAAATGCTGGTCAAGTAATGGCCTAGGGTGTTGTCACGAGACTATAAATCCAGGGACCCAGGTAATGTTTTTGGCGCGTGGGTTCAAATCCTGTGAGGGAAGATGGTGAAATTTGAATCCATCAAAAATGTGGAATTAAGAGTCAAATGATGACTATAAACTGTTGTTCCTTGTTTGGGAGAAGGAGATGGGAAAAATAGAAATTGCCAGAAAAGCTCAGCAGGTCTGGCAGGATCTGTGGAGAGAAATCAGAGTTAACGTTTCAGGTCCAGTGACCCTTCCTCAGAACGTTAACTCTGATTTCTTTCCACAGATGCTGCCAGGCCTGCTGAGCTTTTTCAGCAATTTCTATTTCTGTCTCTGATTCACAGCATCCAGAGTCCTTTTGGTTTTTATTTAGGTGGGTAAAATAATCTGAGAATCTAGGGAGGGGAATCTGTCATCTTTACACAAGGGCATTGACAGTCAACCTACAGCACATGGACTGATTCAGTTCAAAAAGGTAGCTTACCATCACTTTCCCAACTCCATTTACATGTCTCATTGCCACAGAAAGGCTAACAACATCATCAAAGACCCATCACACCCCGGTAGTGATCTCCTACAATCTCTTCTGTCAGGCAGAAGATACAGAGGCCTGAACACACACACCAGCAGATTCTTCCTGACCGCTATTAGACTGGTGAATGGACTCTCTAACTTCATATAATGCTGATCTTGTTAATGTTGATCTTGCCTTGTGTGTGTCTTGTGTGGTGTAACCTGTGTGCCCCACTCTGTCCAAGTTTTCTCGCCCTATGATCTGTATGTCCTTGCTTACTATGATCTGCCTGTGCTGCTCGCAAATAGATCTTTTCACTGTACTTAGGTACATGTGACAATAAATCAAATTAAATCATCATCATCAACTGGGATCAGGCAATAAATGCTGACCCAGCCAGTGATGCCCACATCCCAAAACTGAACTTAAAAAAAAATGCTTCGCTATAATGTAAAACTTTAAAAATGCAGTCACTCTAGACAATTGCGACCGCCAATTGTTACATAGTAAATGAGATTGTGGACCATACAATTAGTTTTCCTGTTGCTTGAATGATGGATATCAGCGGGGTCCCTGGGAATAGTTCCTGTTCCATTTGAAGCCAATAGCGCATGATCCTTTATGCTCACTCAGATTGGAGTTAGATTTGCTGCCTCTACCCTAACAGATTACTCCTCCAAAACTGTAGCATTCCCTCAGTGTGGCACTGATACACCAGCCGAACCAAGCTTTTGAAATCCTGGAGCGAGGTTTTTGTTTTATTCATTTGTTATTATCCATCCCTGGTTGCCCTTCAGAAGGTGCTGATGGGCTGCGTTTTTGAACCGCTGTAGTCTAGGTGCTGTCAGTACACCCTCTCAGTGTTCTTACGCAGAGAGTTTCAAGATCTTGTCTCAGTGACAGTGAAAGAATGTCGATGTATTTGCAAGTCAGGGCGATGAATGGCTCAGAATGGGACTTGCAGGGGGTGATGTTCCTATGTATCTGCTTGTTCTCTGAGATGGTTGTGGGTGTGGGCTTGAACAGGGCTGTCCAACGAACCTGTGTGAGACACTATAGTGCATTTTTCACATGCTTGCAAGTCCGATTTCAAAGTGGGAGTGTGGCCAAACTAATAAGCAATTTAGCTATTGTGAATAGTAATTGTTCCTTCTTTACCTTTCCCCTAGCATCCAAATTTCACCATGTTCATTAGCTAAAATCCCGATCTAGCAACAATATAGTTTTCACATTTGAGTATACAGCTGTTGTTGGCAGCAAGGGACATGTTTTTAAGCAGGAATCTGTCTCTCCTGAGATTACAGTGGATCAGTGAAATGATTACATTTGACATACAGCTGTACTGTGTCATTGACTATACTTGATTCCAAAGTTAACTTGATTTTCTTTGTTTCTTTGTTTCTTTTTCTGCCATCAAGATGTAATATCCCCTCCAGCTCTGTGTTCAGATTCAGTTATTCCTGGTATCCATCAGGCTGTTAAGAAATCTAGGCTGAAGGGAGGGTCATTCATTTCAGTAGCAGCTCTGTGTTGTAGAACTGTCTGTGCTTGACTACATATTGAGATCCCTTCATGTTACAACGTTCTAGACTGTTACTATGAGTTAACATGTGCAAGCATGTGTATATCTACAACTGCATTCCCCAAATTTTGCATGTAGTACCATGATGCAAAATTCCATCATTCCATTGGACCATGGCTCATCTGTATTTTAACTCCATCAAACACTTTGCTTCTCATGCTTTGCTTCAGATAAAAACCCATCAATCTCAGTTCTGAAGTTTTCAATCGATGCCCAGTTTCAACAATTGTTTTTGTGGGAAATAACTCTCTTCGTACAAATGTGTGGTATCACCATTGAACAAACAAGTTCGAGTTTAACATTTAGTCACTGACTTTGTAGAGTGGAGAAAATTGTTTTATGTCTTTATTTACCCAATCATCCAATATTATTATCTTAAACATCTTCATGAGTTCACCACTGAACCATATATAGTCAAAGGAATAGGAGTTCTGATTTTAACAATCTTTGGCTTCTACCTGAGGTGCATTGTAAGAATTCTGTGATTCTGAGAGTCCCGCTAGCAGTACCCACTTCACTTACATCTTATTACAGACGCCAATGATTCATTAACGTTGTGATGATAAATTATTTGAATATGCTTTGAGTTAACCAGGACCAGACTTGATGGGTGTAAACCTGAAATGTCAACTTTCCTGCCCCTCTGATGCTGCCTGACCTGCTGTGTTCCTCCAGCTCAACACTGCAAAGACTAGACAGGATAAAGGCAGGAAGGTTTTTCCCCACTGACCTGAGAGTCCAGAACCACTGGTCACAATCTAAGGATATGGGTTAGGCCATTTAAGACTGCGTGAGGGAAAATTTCTTCACCTGGACATTGGTGAGCCAGTGGAATTCTCCACCAACACAAACAGTTGAGGCCAAAACATTGAATGTTCTCAAGAATGGATTAGATATCATTCTTAGGGCTGAAGGGATCAAAGAGCATGGGGAGAAAGCGGGAACACGTACTGAGTTGGAAGATCAGCCGTGATCATTTTGAATGATGGGGCAGGCTTGAATGGTTGAATGGCCTACTCCTGCTCCTAACTTCTCTGTTTCTTTGTCAGCTGAAATTCTCTAAAATGCAGACCTCAGCCAAAATATATCTTTAACCCATTATTCAGCCATGATCACCGATCAAATCATAGAGACATACAGTCATATAGCATAGAAACAGACCTTTCAGTTCAACTAGTACATGATGATCATTATCCGAAACTAAACTAGTCCCACTTGCCTGCGTTTGGTCCAAATCCCTCAAAACCTGCCCTAATTATGTATTTATCCAAATGTCTTTTAAACATTGTAACTGTACCTGCATCCACCACTTCCTCTGGCAGTTCATTCCACACACCAACCACTTTCTGTGTAAAAAAGTTGTCCCTCATGTCCTTTTAAAAATTTTCTCCTCTCACCTTAAAAATATGCCCCTTAGTTTTGAAATCCCCCACTCTAAGGAAACGACACCTGCTATTTACCTTATCTATACCGCTCATGATTTTATGAGCATATATGAGGTCACCCCAAAAAAAGTCCTAGCCTATCCAGCCTTTCCTTACAACTCAAATCCTCCATTCCCAGCAATATCCTGGTAAATCTTTTCAGAACATTCTCCAATTTAATAATATCCTTCCTACAGGAGGGCAACCAGAACTGGACAAAATATTCCAGAAGAGGCCTCACCAACGTCCTGCAAAATTTCAACATGGCTTCCCAACTTCTATACTCAAAGGTCTGAGCAATGAAGGCAAACATGTTAAATGCATTCATAACCACCCTGTCTATCTGTGACACAAATTTCAAAGAATTATGCACCTGAACCCTGTTCTACAACACTACCCAGAGCCCTACCATTAATTGTATAAATCCCACTCTTGTTTGTTTTAAGCAAAATGCAATACCTCGCATTTATCCAAACTAAACTCTGTCTGCCACTCCTCAGCCTATTGGCCCAATTAAACAAGATCTCTTCGTAATCTCAGATAACCTTCTTCACTGTCCACTACACCACTAAATTTGGTGTCATCTGCCATCTTACTAACCATAACTCCTATATTCTCATCCAAATCACTTATTTAAATGACAAAAAGCAATGGACACAGTACCAAACCCTGTGGAACACTGTTGGTCACAGGCCTCCTGGCCAAAAAACAACCCTGCATCACCACCTTCTGTCTCCTACCATCAAGCGAATTTTGTATCTAATTAGCAAGCTCTCCCTGAATCCCATGTGATCTAACTGTACTAATTAGTCTACCATGCAGAACCTTGTCAAAGGCTTAACTAAAGCCCATATAAACAATGTCTACTGCTCTGCCCTCATCAACCTTTTTGGTTACCTCCTCAAAAACTCAGTCAAGTTTGTGAGATATGTTTTCCCTTGCACAAAACCATGCTTTCTATCCTTAATGAGCCCTTGCCTCTCCAAATGCATGTAAATCCTATCTTTCAGAATCACCTCCTACAACATACCCACCACCAATGTCAGGCTCACAGGTCTATAGTTCCAAGCTTTTCCCCATCAGAATTTCTTAAATAAAGGCACAAAATTAGCCACCCTCCAGTCCTCTGGCACTTCACTTGTGGTTATAGATGATCCAGATATTTCTGCCAAGGGCCCTGCAATTTCTTCCCTAACTTCCCACAATGTCCTGGGACACACTTGATCAGGTCCCAGAGATTTACCTGCCTTTATGTTTCCTAAGCCCTCTTCTGTAACGTGAACTGTTTCCAAAACATTAGTATTTATTTTCCCGAGTTCTCCAGCCTCTAATTCTTTTTCCAAGGTAAAAATTGATGCAAGATGAGGAGGAATTTCTTCAGCCAGAAGCTGATGAATCTGTGGAGCTCATTGCTACAGAGATCTGTGGAGGCCACATCAGTGAGTGCATTGATCAGCCACGATCGAATGTTGGAGCAGACTCAGTGGGCCGAATGGCCTAAATCTGCTCCTGTATCTTACTGTCTTAAGGTATTCTGGATGTTATGTACTTTATCCAGTTCAGTGCCTGGTCAGTAGTAACCCCCGGGATGTTGATAGTTAAATAATTGAATGTGAATGTCATTGGCTGGGCAGCATTTATCACCTGAACCCTTGAGAGGGTGATGGAGAGCTGGTTTCTTAACCCACTGTGCTGTGGGTTGACCCTTTGTGCCATTAGGGAGTGAATTCCAGGATTTTAACCCAGTCACAATGAAGGAACACAAAAAAGGCTTGATGGGGAATGTGCAGGTCATGGTGATTAAGGGTGATGACATCTTGTTGTGCCTATTTTCTTTGCTTATGTTGCCTCTGGTCTTTTGTTGATTAGTTTAAGTAATTTCCCTTTGCTTACCCACCCTGCTGCCACTGACTTCAAGGTCATCTACGTTTAACAAATTTGAGGAGTCTGATTGCTTTCCCAGCCTGGATATGTTAATTGTTCTTGTTTTATTACGCATTGCATCATGTCAGTTCACTGAGTTCTCCTTTTCATGGTTGCCGCGATCTATTGCAATGACCTTAGAGTTAGGGACTCAAAGGCAGACTCACCTCGGCTAATTATCACCAGGTTTTGTAGTACACCTCATTCTGTAAAATCTGCAGCATCTGGCCCTGGTTAGGCACACTCACCAGGAAAAGCTATGATTTACTGGATAGATTATAGATTTCTGCCTTGCATTTTTCCAGTGCACTCTTCCCCCTTTCCAACACATATAAACTGATCTTATGCTGTCTGCGTAGGAGGGGATCCCCCTGCCCCTGGTTGGTTGTCAGGAGTTCTATTTATCATTCATAAGCTATTTCTTGCAGGGATCCAGTATATCAAACAAAAACCATGGGTGCTTTCTCTTTGCTTCGAGGAAATGTTCCTTGGCAGGAGGATGAGCTGAATGACGTAATTGTCTCTCTTCTCTCCTTAATTACAGACAGATGCCATCGTATCAGGATTTCGCTGTGGCAGGTAAACCATCCAGTATTTTTATAGTCAGCACCTTTCATTAAGACATAGAAAACGTGTTGAAAACTTGAATAAAAGTTACAAAAATCCAGCATTATCTCAAGGGGACTGGGATACAAATATATATAAGAAATGCTACATTTATATAAAAGTTCTGATCAAGCTCAGTTCTGGGCACAGCTTTTCAATCCCTAACCTCTCACCTCAAGGAAGAACACGTTATTTTGGAGACATTACAGTTTTTTTTTCTTTATTCATTCACGGAATGAGGGTGTCGCTGGCTAGACCAGCATTTATTACTCATTCCTAATTGCCCAGAGGGAAGTAAAGAGTCAACCACATTGCTGTGGGTCTGGAGTCACATGTAGGCCAGACCAGGTAAGGATGGCAGTTTCCTTCCCTAAAGGACATTAGTGAACCAGATGGGTTTTTCCTGACAACCGACAATGGATTCACAGTCATCTTTAGATTTTTAATTCCAGATATTTATTGAATTCAAATTCTGCCATCTGCCGAACCTGGTTCCTCAGAATATTATCTGGGTTTCTGGGTTAACAGTCCAGCGATACTACCACCAGGCCATCGCCTCCCCCAATTGTTTTGTCATCAAAACAATACCCGAGTTTAGAGATAACAAGATGTAGAGCTGGATGAACACAGCAGGCCAGGCAGTATCAAAGGAGCAGGAAAGCTAACGTTTCGGGTCTGGACCCTTCTTCAGAAATTAAAAGTGTTGAATTGTGAGGAGATAGGTTTGGCTTGTATTTGTGTTTGGAGGATTAAGGAGTGATCAAATTCAAATGTTTATGACAATAGGATAGATTGGAAGGTACAGTTGTGTAGGGGACTTTGCGGTGTTGGCAGAAGTTTCCCTATTTCTGAACAAGGAGACTGAGGTTCATGGCCCATCTCCTCCAGAGGTGTGTAATAACATCTTTGAGCAAGTTAGCTAGACAATGTGGAGAAGAGGAGGTGGAGTGGTGGTATTGTCACTTGGCAGGTAATTGAGAACCCCAGGTTATTTTTGTGGAGATGCGAGATTAAATCCCACCACAGCGCATGATGTGATTGAATTTTAACAGGAACCAGTAATGATGAGCTAGCCTGACTGTTGATCTTTGGACAAACCCATCCTTTTGTCTATATCCTTTCAGGAAGGAAATCTGGCCTATGTGTGACTCCAAGACACACTCACAGCAGTGTGTGTGACTCTGGTGACTGGGTGATAGGTTACCAGCTTCTGTGCAGTTATTTGAGTTGGCAAAAGAATTTCACTCATAAAATGTTGGCCTAGCCAGTGTCATCACAGGAATGAATTTAAGAAATGAAATGATTTTCTCTGTGTTAGAACTCAGCTGGTCATGTCAGAAAGCATATTTCAGATCAAAGAGTGAAAATCACGAACGCTTTCCTGATTAAAATTTTCAGGGCACAGTGCCAATTAAAAATATTGGAACCGGAATTGATAGATTTTTGATAGCTTAAAGTTAGTAAAAGACACAGAACCAGGGTGGGTACATGGTGTTAAATAATCATAATTGAATTGAAAGACTGAACAGACTTGAGGAGCTGAATGACTGCTTTTGTTTCTTTGCTTCATCCTTTGTTCCGTGTTTTATTTTCTGTCACTTCTAAGGTTTAACTGTAAATGTTTATATTATTATTTCATGGCATGTGGGCTTTGCTGGTAAGGTCTCTTGCCCATCCCATTTCTCTTTAACTGAACGGTAGAGAGTACATTAAGAAAACTCACATCACTGTGGATCTGGAAGCAGATTTCCTTCCTTAACCAATATTAATAAGCCAGATAGATTTTTTGTATTAATCAATGATCATTTTATGGCCATCATTACTGAGATTAGTTTTCAATTTCAGCTTTCTTTGGGAGGTCATGTTGCGGCACCACAGGACATTGGTTAGGCCACTATTGGAATATTGTATGCAATTCTGGTCTCCCTGCTATAGGAAGGATGTTGTGAAACTTCAAAGGGTCCAGAAAAGATTTACAAGGATATTGCTAGGGTTGGAGGGTTTGAGCGATAGGGAGAGGCTGAATAGACAGAGCTATTTTCCCTGGAGTGTTGGAGTTTGAGGGGTAACCTTATTGAGGTTTATAAAATCATGAGGGGCATGGATAGGGTAAATAGACAAAGTCTATTTTCCCCAGAGTGGGGGAATCCCAAACTAGAGAGCATAGGTTTAAGGTAAGAGGGGAAAGATTTAAAAGGAACCCGAAGGGGCAACTTTTTCACGTAGAGGGTGATGTGTGTATGGAATGAGCTGCTAGAGGAAGTGGTGGAGGCTTGTACAACTACACACTTAAAAGCATCTGGATAGTACATGAAAAGGAAGGGTTTAGAGGGATATGGGCTAAATGCTGGCAAACGGAGTTAAATTTGTCTAGGATATCTAGTCGGCATGGAAGAGTTGGACTGAAGGGTCTGTTTCTGTGCTGTGCAGATCTATGACTCTATAACTGAATATAAATTCTACCAGTGGCCGTAATGAGACTCAAATCCAAGCTCCCCGTTAGCCTCAAATTCTCCATTACCATCACCCTGTAAGCAGTTAGGATGATGTGAAAATGTGATTTCATTGAGTGACTATTGAATTTGCTCTTGAAGAATCGTTTAATTGCACTAAGATCTGTTTTTAAGTTAAAACTGCATAGTTAATGCTACCCAGAAAATGTGCCCCCCAGTAGGATTCCAATGTGACATGGAATTATCGAGTTATAGAGTCATACAACCGTTAAAACATTTCATCATAGACCCTGTGCAAGTCTTCAAGAAAAGAAAACTGTCCTCTTGCTGAAGATTATGAGGGTGAAACTGAACATAGGATGAAGTCACTGCAGTCCTACTCTTTCATTAGAAAGGAGATGGTTTTACTTGAGGGTCACCACACTCCAGGTGAGAGAGAAGGTTGAGAAGGAGGGCCCCTCATGGTAATTACAACTCCTGCAGGATTTAACCCATGTTATATTGAAAGCCAGCTGCCCAGTCAGTTAAGCTAACCAACACCCAGGACATTATTGGGGATACAGAATGAATGAAATTTCTTTGGAAATGGAAATAACTGCACAGAGGCCGCTATCCCATCACCAAGTCACCCTTTATTTACATGTGCACAGTACACTGACTGTGACCAGCCAGCTCAGAGTCAGTCCCCTGAACTGAGGAGATTCTAAATCCCTTCCTGAAATTGGTCAGCCAGGCCTTCCTCATTGGCCCGGGTTACCAACATCATTAAGGATCTCATAGTTAATGAGATCCACCCGGTTCCAATCACTACAGAAACCTATTATATGCCTGATTGGCTTCTCAATGAAACTGAATAATGGGACTGTCTTAGGATCACATTATTAAACCATTGAGAAGGGGTGAACCATCTCCCTCCACAATAAGATTTTTAATTATTTAAACACAGAGGTATAGCACATCTCAATTCAAGGATGAGGTAACTGCAATGTTTTTCTGAGTGATGGAAACAAGCATTTTGTTACTTATTAATAGAAAAGAAATATTACATGCAGATGCAATTTCAGTAGGCCAGTTCGAATAGGCAGAGTTTCTAGTACAAAAATGAGGGTTAAGAATAGGCCATGAAAAAGTCTTTAAAGTTCTTGAATCATTAGGCATTAACCCAAAATGATGTTTGTGTAATTAATGTATTGCATCTTCAGCAGTGGAGAAATTTGAAGGTATTTTGAGTTCTTGATCAATAGTTGTTTCTCTAAATTACTATGTTACCAGAATGTGGAGGTGCCGATGTTGGACTGGGGTTGGACAAGGCCAGAAGTCACATGACACCAGGTTATCATCCAACAGGTTTATTTGAAATCTCAAGCTTTTGAAGCGCCGCCCCTTTGTCAGGTGAAGAGCAGCGTTACAAAAACTTGTTCTTTCAAATAAACCTGTTGGACTATAACCTGGTGACGTGTGATTTCTGACTCTGTCACTAGGCATTGTCCTTTGAAAGAGATTGACAGGAAAAAAAAAAGAAAGCAAGCTTTCAAGTTGTCTGTTATAAATCCATCCTTTTTCTTCTTTCTGTCTCTGTCCAAAAGCTGTTACTTGAAATACTGTTCTTTTATATATTTTGTGTCTGGCTGCATTGCTTTGTTTCCCAAACTGGATAATCTGCAGACCTTCATGCCACTATATGAGACCTTTCTGAAAGGTGGAAATCAAACAGATACAATTCTGAATGATTGCTTTCAGTTATTTTGATGGCACGCTAAGTTCGTTTCAGACTGTTACATTTAGTGATGATTTTGGGAATTGGCACAAACTATGGTCAAGTATTCAGTGTGGCCATCTTGAGTCAGTGTTTTGCTCTTTTAAAATTTTTTTTGTCCATGAAAGGTTCAAGGCATAACAATCTATACCTGAAAATAGAAAATTGTTAGTCCTTTTTTTATCACTGTTCAAAGGTAACTGCATGTCCTCCCCAGTAACACTCTACACTGGAGGCTCCCAAATATGCGTCCTCAGGTCCCTACTCTACTCCCTGTACACCCATGGCTGTGTTGCCAAATTCCCAACAAACGCCATCCACAAGTTTGCTGATGACACCACCATAGTGGGATGGATATCTAACAACAACGAGTCAAACTACAGAAGGGAGATAGAGGTCTTGGTGATGTGGTGCAATAAAAACAATCTGTCTCTCAACGTCGGCAAAAATAAAGAACTGATGATTGACTTCAGAAAGAAAGGAGGAGGATGTGCCCCCATCTACATCAATGGAACTGAGGTTGAGAGGGGGAAGAGCATTAAGTTCCTCGGAGTGATGATAACTGACAACCTGTCCTGGACTTCCCACGTAGATGTGACAGTCAAGAAAGCACAACAACACCTCATCTTCCTCAGGTGACTCAGGAAATTTGGAATGTCCATAAGGTCCCTCATCAACTACTACAGATGCCCCATTGAAAGCATACTGTCCGGGTGCATAATGGCCTGGTACGGCAACTGCTCTGCCCAGGACTGTAAGAAAACTACAGAAGGTGGTGTGCACAGCCCAGACCATCACGGAAGCCAACCTTCCATCCAGAAAGGCCAACATTATCAAAGACTGATCATACCCGGGTAATGATCTCCTACAACCTCTTCCGTCAGGCAGAAGATATAGCATGAGCAGGTTCAGGAACAGCTTCTTACCAGCTGTTATCAGATTGATGAATATACTCTCAAGCCTCAAATAACACTGATCTTGCTAACACTGGCCTTGCCTAGCACACGCCCTGTGCAATGTAACCTTGATGCCTCTTGTAAGTCTTTTTGATCTGTACATCCTTTGCTTACTATGATCTGCCTACACTGCTCGTAAACAAAGCTATTCACTGCACTTTGGTACATGTGACAATAAATCAATCAATCAATAACATTACATAGAGTCTGGCATCAATGAAGTGGCCAAGAATGTAGTGATGTATTGATAATGCCATGATCTGGTAAGCCAGAGGCCTGGGCTAATTTTCTAGTGACATTCCACCATGACTGGTAAACGATAAATTCAAGTAGTAGTAGCTCAAAAATATAAAGCCAATCTTAGAAATGATAATAATGAAATTATCACCAGTGGAGGCAAGGCCTAGTAATATTATCATTCAGCTATTAATCCAGCAACTCTTGGGGACCTAGGTTCAAATCCTGCCATGGCAGATGTGGAATTTGAATTCAATAAAGAATCTAGCATTAAGGGTCTAATGATGACCATGAAGCCAGTGTCAATTGTTGCAAAAAACCCATCTGGTTCACTAAGTGATAGTAGGAACTGCAGATGCTGGAGTCCGAGATAACACAGTGTGGAGCTGGAGGAACACAGCAGGTCAGGCAGCATCAGAGGAGCAGGGAAGTTGACATTTTGGGGGTCAGGGCCCATTTTCTGAAGAAAAATTTCTTTCACCCACACTCTAGGTTAATAACCCAGAGCCCCAAACTAATGTTTTGGGGACATGGCGTCAAACCCTAGCATGGCAGATGGTGAAATTTGAAAAAGATTTGTTGAGTCAGTCCCACTTCCTGCGCTAACTCTCAACACCAAGCAAACATTTCTCTTTCAAATAAATTTATATATCGAATTTAATGAAAACCAAAAACTTTTTTTTTTAAAAAATGTGAACGTTGCAAAAGTCCACCTGAATCACTAATGTCCCTTGGGAAAGGAAATCCTTACCCAGTCTGGCCTACATGGAACTCCAGACTGACAGCGATGGGAATAACTGTTAACTGACTTCTGGGTAATTAGGAATGGCCGATAAGTGCAGGACTCATGAATGAGCATGAAGGGAAAAAAATTTTCTTTATATAACCTGGTAAGAGTAATACATGAACAGGTATTGCTTGAAAAAGTGGAGAGTAGGCAGTCTTAGCTTTTTGATTCTAGTGACCGTTCTTCAAACCAGTTCTGGAAAAGGATTATTTGACTCAAAATGTTAACTCTGCTTTCTCTCCACACATGCCGTCAGATTTCCTGAGTTTCTCCAGCAATTTCTCCTTTTGTTTCTGATCTTCCGTATCTGCTGTTCTTTGCTTCAATACACAAGCATGTTTTCAGGAGATGGGTTGATGCTGACAATTTAAGTACCATCACCCTCTCATTACCCCTTCCTTTTCATTTGTTCTTTGCATTTGAAGTTTCTCTGACACTTTACAGGTGTGACATTCCATGGCTCCACACAGAGTTCCATCAGACCATCACTGAATTTATATTCATCGTCATCTTTTAGCTGTAGCAGTCTTTTTCTAAAAAGAAATGCACTTAGTAAATAAAAGTTCAAGTTGTTTGTACGTATTTGGAGTTTGGATCTGATATCAGGTTAACACAAAAACTTTGAAGAGGACCAAATATTAGGTCTGATTCCTCCATGATCATAAGCTGTGTTGCCCTTAAGTCCATAAAAGATGAGAATGGTATTTATGGCATTCCTCAACATTAACCCTTTCAGACCCTTTAATACCATATATAACATCAGCAGTGGTCATAATCCAGGCCATCATATTGAGACTATTTAAAAGATTTTTTGAGTCAGTCCTACTTCCTGGGCTGTCTCCCAACACAAGGAAACATTTCCTTTACAAATACATTTATGTATCAAATTTCCAAATTGTACTTTTCCAGGCGACGGCCTTGTGTTTTATCGCTACCTTATTAATCCAACGGCCCAGGTAATCTACTTTGGATTTGGCAGTGAATCTTGCCATGGCAGATGGTGGAATTTGATCACAAGGCTAATAATGACCAAGAAACCTTTGTTGGGAAAATCCATCAGGTTCACTAATATCCTTTAGGGAAAGAAATCTGCCATCGTTACCTGGTGTACCTTACGTTTGACTCTAGTCCCACAGCAACGTGGCTGACTCTAATCTACCCTCTGGGTAATTAGGAAAGGGCAATAAATGCTGACCTGACCAGTGAGGCCCACATCCAGTGAATTAATTTTAAAAATTGCCACTCACACAGCACTTGTCAAATGCATTACTGTCTGTTTTGCATTTCTCTCCCCAGGTTGATGTGCACCTTTCAATGTAGCAGATATCGCCATATGAAAGCTGGCAGAGAGATCTTGGCATATCTTCTGATAACAGTTGTTGACTTCAAACAGGGCGGGATTGGTGTGCTACAATGTGCGAATGTAACACTTTTCATCCTCATGCTTTTCTGCTCATTACTTTCGTGTCTGTCACGTTGTTGTTTCCCGTCGAGTGTGATAGCTTTGTTATTGTTCTGCTTGTCTGAGCATTAGAATATTTATTCTAATCTAATTCAGTTAAACAACTAAAGTTTGAATTTATTTGACTGTCTAATCTGATGCTCAGCTCCTGTTAATGTGACACTGTTTTAATCGATGGGAATACCATTCGTTACTGAATTTGGTTCGGCCAGCATGCTGTGTTTCCACCAAATGGTCACTTACTTCAATCAGAACTATTGGTGTACAATAGCCAACCATTGATGGCTGATGTTAATAACTTGCGTAATTTTACATAGCGTGAATCTGCTAACTTGGGTTACTTTTGAGAATGTAATTTTTCTTTACAATTGTTTTACTTCCTTGATGCTTTGATTTATTCATTCATTTGTCCAATCAATGCATTAAGGGTTCTATCACATGAGAGTGGGAAGTAATGCATGACTGAATTAGTTTTTTGTCACATGTACTCAAATGAATACAGTGAAAAGTTTATAAGTCCACACTTTGAGGACATCTTTAAAGTCCTTCTCCCATATTTTCCAGTTAACTGTTTTCTCCAGTAACTGATGTTCTGCATTTGCTCCCGCTCTATCTGCCATGATCCATCAACACAACCCGTATCCCCACCCCCCAGAAGGATGATAGGGGGGATCTGTTTGAAACTTACTTCTGCCGTTCTTACTTCTGTAGTACTTCTTACTTACTTACCGAGAGGCCTGGACAGAGTGGATGTGAGAAGATGTCCCCACTCGTAGGAGAGACTAGGACCCGAGGGCACAGCCTCAGAGAGAAGGGACAACCCTTTAGAACTGAGATAAGGAGGAATTTCTTCGGCCAGAGAGTGCTTAATCTGTGAAACTCATTGCCACAGAAGGCTGTGGAGGTCAAGTTGAATGTACTTAAGACAGAGATCGATAGGCCCTTGAGGAGTAAGTGGATCAAGGGTTAAAAGGAGGAGGCAGGAGAATGGGGCTGAGAAACATATCTGCAATGATCAAATGGTAGACCAGACTCAATGGACTTAATGGCCGAATTCTGCTTCTATATCTTATGGTCTTAATTTTGGGTCTTCTTGCAACATATCTAGATGATGTAGAATCACTCCACCCCAATGATAACAATAGAGGAACTTAGGCAACAAAGTCATCAAGTCATTTACTGCACAGAAAGAGGCCAGGCAAGTTTACTTTGCTCAAGTATCTATCCAATTCCCTTTTGAAACAATTGACCATCTCAGCTTCCACCACTGCTGCGCCACCCGCCCCCTACCTGAGACACTGAGATTCTGATCATTATCACTTGCCAGGCATAAGTCTTCTTCCTCACTACCTCTGCCCCGGCCTATGTCTCATGCCCAAAACTTTGAAATTTGTGCGCACAAACAGAAATAGCTGGAGAAGCTCAGCAGGTCTGGCAGCACCTGTGGACAGAGTTAACGTTTCAGGTCCAGTGATCCTTCCTCAGAAGTTCTAAGGGCCTCTCAACCTGAAATATTAACCCTGATTTTTCTCCACAGATGCTGCCAGAACTGCTGAGCTTTGCCAGCAATTTCTGATCCTGTTTCTGATTTACAGCAGCTGCAGTTGTTTTGTTTTTTATTTATTAAGCAGGTATGGGGTTTGGGAGCTTACCTGCTGGATATCACAATAGCAATGTATCACTCCATGCATGAGTGGTTGAGATATTAGCATCAGTAAAAATGGGAGGCAAGTGTGCAGTCAAATGAGCCAATTGCACACTTATGGTCTAGAGGACATAGAGGGCATAGGTTCAAGGTGAGAGGGAAAAGATTTAAAAAGGATCTAAGGGGCAACATTTTTACACAGACAATGGTGTGTGTATGGAATGAGCTGCCAGAGGAAGTGTTGGAGGCTGGTACAATTACAACATTTAAAAGGCATTTGGATGTGGAAATGAATACAAAAGGTTTAGAGGGATATGGACCAAATGCTGGCAAATAGGACTAGATTTATTTATGTCAGGTCAGTGTGGACGAAAAGTCTGTTTCCATGCTGTACATATCTATGAATATGAATCTAAGCCTCTCTGCCTCTCCACCTCACTTTCTCCTTTAATATGCTTCTTAAAACCTACCACCTTAACCAAACTTTTAATCACCCACCTCAAGATCTTGTTGGTTTATCTACCTTGAGTTATTTTGGATTATAAAGCTCCTGTCAAGTGAACTGAAATGTTTCAGTAAGTTAAAAGCACAACATAAAAGGAAGCGTTGCTGTCACATTGCTGTTTATTTGTGGGAATTGGCCGCTTTATTTCTCTCACTCAGCAGTGATTACACCTCAGAAGTATTTAATTGGCTGTGAAGTGCTTTGGGACTTGTAGAGATAGTGAAAGTTGCAACAAGATACAAGTCTTTACCTTTCTTTCTAAAACAGAATGCATGAGCTGGCTGGCAGAAATCTGAATAACAGACAACTGGCATGATAGTTCAATTAATGTCAGGGTGGGTCTGTTATACAACTGGCTCATCTAATTAAATTGCAAATATTATGATAGACAACATGGGCTAATGAAAGGGAACCATAACTGACATAGCAGGTGGCACTGTGGCTCAGTGGTTAGCACTGCTGTGTCACAGCACCAGGGAGCCAGGTTCAATTCTACCCTCTGGCATCTGTCTGTGTGGAGTTTGCACATTCTTGCTGTTTCTGTGTGGATTTTTTCCAAGGTGGTCTGGTTTCCTCCTCCAGTCCAAAGATGTGCAGGTTAGGGTGGATTGGCTACGCTAAATTGCCCATAGTGTCCAGGGATGTGCAGGCTTGGTGGGTAGGGAAAAGGTAGGGGGGCTGGGATGCTTTTTGGAGGGCCAGTATGGCCTTAATGGGCCCAGTGGTCTGCTTCCAAACTGTAGGGGTTCTATGATTATTGTAATTGAGGAACATTTCTGTGAGTGTAGGCAAAAGCCACTAATATTTTGTACTCCATTGTTCAGGAAGGCCTTTCAGAACATTGACATCAAAGCTGAAGGATGGCATGGTAGCTCAGTGGTTAGCACTACTGCCTCACAGCACCAGGGACCCTGGTTCACATTCCAGCTTCAGGTAACTGTCTGTGTGGAGTTTTCACATTCTCCCTGTGTCTGTGTGGGTTTCCTCCTAAAGATGTGCAGGTTAGGATGATTGAACATGCTAAATTGTCCAGGAATGATGAGGCCTAGATAAGGTGGTTATGGTAATTACAGGTATAGGGTAGGGTTCTGAGTGGGATACTCTTTAGAAGATTTGTACAGACTCGATGGGCTGAATGGCCCTGTCGGGTTCTTGAATTAATACTCATGTGATAAGTTTGGATGACAGGTTGGCTTGACAATAGGAAAAGTATGGATGTAGCTTATTTCTTGTATGTATCAGTTACAAAGTTGATAAATTAGTTGCTGTATAATATCACTTAATCACGACTGAAGACATTTGGCAGAAATGCACTGGCTACAATTTCTAATAGTAGAAGTAAAAACAACAATAACTTCTGATCGCCAGAGCCCTAAAGCCAGAAATTTTTAAGGCAGTTTGTGATGCTCAGTAGCATGTACCATCTATAAGAAATACTGCAGAAATTCACCAAAGATCCTTAGATAACACCTTCCATCTTCCACGACCTCTTCCATCTAGGTAGACAAGGGCAGCAGAAACATGGGGGAACATCACCCCCTGCAAATTCCCTCCAAGCCACTCACCAACCTGATTGGAAATATATCGCCATTTCTTCACTGTCATTGTGTCAAAATCCTGAAATTCCCTCCCTTAAGGGTATTGGGGGTCTACCTACAGCATATGGACTGCACCATGTTCCAGAAGGAAGCTTGTCATCACCTTCTCCAGGGCAACTAGGGACGGACAATAAATGTTGGTCCAGCCAGGGATACCATATCCCCTCCCCCGAATGAATATAAAGAAAGCAGTGAGTATAGTAGATTTCCTTCCCTAAATGAACCAGATAGGTTTATTTTAATGATAATTTTATGACGGCCATTAAAAATGTTTTACCAGGTAAGGCCTGTTTGTAGTTTTCTATCTATCTTGTAGACATAGTCCACACCACTGGGAAGCTTGTTCTTGATAAGATGAAGAGAGTGGTGGCAATGAAGATGGAGAAAAAGATTGGGAAGATGACACATCCATGTTTTACCCCTGAGACATAGTAGGAACTGCCGATGCTGGAATCAGATATAACACAGTGCGGAGCTGGATGAACACAGCAGGCCAGGCAGCATCAGAGGAGCAGGAAAGCTGACGTTTCAGGTCGGGACCCTTGTTTCAGAAACCGCTGCTTGGCAGAACAGATTCCCCCTTGTTACACTGGCTCCCAACTTCTTTCTTATTTTGGTTTCACTTGAAATCTGCCATTTCTGAAGAAGGGTCCTGACCCGAAACATCAGCTTTCCTGCTCTTCTGAGGCTGCCTGGCCTGCTGCGTTGCTCCAGCTCTACACTGTGTTGCTCCAGCTCTACACTGTGTTATCATGTTTGACCCCTGTCTTGATCTCAAAGGATTTTGTCATATTACCATTGGTGAGGACAGTCGCTGACACCTTGTTACGGATGCTACAGAAGACATCGATGAATTTCATTGGACAGCCTGCCTTTAACAGGAACTTCCAGAGCATTTCTCAGTTGACTGGTGATGAGAGTCTTTGACCACGGTTGCTGATACAAGATCATTGTGCATAAGGCAGTAATCCTTACCACTCTTCTATGCGGTTCCAAAACTTGGATTACATGTACACGCCACCTCAAGGAACTTGAGAAGTATCATCAACATTGCTCGAGACGGATTCTCTGCATCACCTGGGAGGATAGACATACTGAAATGATATCCTTGAAGCAGCCAATAGCACCAGTACCGAACCCATAGTCATCCAAAGCCAACTCACTGGGCCTGCCACATACTTAGGATGACCTGAGCACTGACTATCAAAGCAAATCATCTTCACCCAGCTGAAGAAGGTGTTTCAAAGACTCCCTGAAGGCTTCCCTCAAGAAATTTACAACATAGATGTCAACCTATGGCAGCTCCTCATTCAGAAGAAACCTGAATGAAAGGGCATGATTATTTGACAAGAGGAAGTATGGAAAAGGAGCCACAGAAAGGAATTCCCAATGATCTCAAGGCCAAGGACCAATTCCTCCTGGAAACACCTACCAAATGTGTGCTCAGAAATTTATCTCTAGGATTAGGTGCATCAGTCACAAATAGACCCCAGAACCCATGACCAGTGACACCAAATTTCCTAGGTGGGCAATCATACTCATTAACAAGTGATTGACAACGACGATGAGATTGTGGCTTAATGTGTTATGTTGGGCATTGGCACATCCATGGGTTAATTCTAATCATCCATCATCACAGAAGGTGACATACTGCACTCAATTTGATCATTTATACAGCCTCATGGAAGATATAAGACAGAGCAGTAAGATGTGTTCCAGTAATGCTTCTGTTTCATATAACTCTGCAGTTTTGCTAAGTATTTCCTACTGGTCAAACAATGTCAAGAATACTATACACTGCCAGCATGTGAATAACTGTGGTTGAGGGATCTTACCTTAAAATCTTTAGAAGGTTGGAGATCTCAGCCAAGCAGAAACACATTGATATTTGTTGCCCATGAGCATGCTGGGCCATTTCAGAAGGCAACGAAGAGCCAACCATGTTGGTGTAGATCTGGAACCATATGCAGGCCAGATCAGATAAGGATGGCAGATTTTCCTTCCTGAGGGACTTAGTGAATCAGATTGCTGTCAATGTCGCTAATGTCCACTTTAAGAGTTTAATCAGTTGTATTTTACGGCTAAGGGCATTAACCTGGGCCTCTGATTTATTGATGCAGTGACCTTCACTACACCACAGCTTCGTGCTAGAACATCTATGAAAAGACCGAGAGGCTTAAACAGCCTTTCTTGTACAACAATTAAGTTTCCATTTTGTAAAAAATAAGAAATGCTCTTTTTTAATATTTTAATTCATTCATAAGAACATAAGAACTAGGAGCAGGAGTAGGCCATCTGGCCCCTCGAGCCTGCCCTGCCATTTAATAAGATCATGGCTGACCTTTTTGAGACTCAGCTCCACTTACCCGCCCACTCACCATAACCCTTAATTCCTTTACTGTTCAAAAATTTATCGAGCCTTGCCTTAAACACATTCAGCGAGGTAGCTTCAACCGCTTCACTGGGCAGGGAGTTCCACAGATTCACAAGCCTTTGTGTGAAGAAGTTCCTCCTGACCTCAGTTCTACATCTGCTTCCCTTTATTTCCCTTTAGTTTCACCTGCTCGCGGAAACAACCTCCCTGCCTCCACCTTATCTATTCCCTTCATAATCTTATATGTTTCTGTAAGATCTCTCCTCATTCTTCTGAATTCCAATGAGTATAATCCCAGTCTACTCAGTCTCTCCTCATAATCCAACCCCCTCAACTCTGGAATCAACTGAGTGAATTTCCTCTGCACCCCCTCCAGTGCAAGTATATCTCTTCTCAAGTAAGGAGACCAAAACTGCACACAGTACTCCAGGTGTGGCCTCACCAGGACCCTATACAGCTGCAGCATAGCCTCACTGTTTTTAAACTCCATTCCTCGAGCAATGGCAGACAAAATTCCGTTTGCCTTTTTAATCACCTGCTGCACCTGCAATCCTACTTTTAGCGATTCATGCACAAGGACACCCAAGTCCCTCTGCACAGCAGCGTGCTGCAATGTTTTACCATTTAAAACATAGTCCATTTTGCTGTTATTCCTACCAAAATGGATGACCTCCCACTTATCAACGTTGTACTCCATCTGCCAGACCTTTGCCCACTCACTTAGACTATCTATATCCCTCTGCATGATTTCAAGGTCTTCTGCACACTTTGCTCTACCACTCACCTTAGTGTCATCTTCAAATTTTGACACACCACACTTAGTCCCCGACTCCAAATCATCTAAGTAAATTGTAAACAATTGCGGTCCCAACACTGATCCCTGAGGCACACCACTAGCCACTGACCACCAACCAGAAGAACACCCATTTACCCCTACTGTTTGCTTTCTACTGGTCAATCAATCCTCTATCCATGCCAATACATTACCTGTAATACCGTGCAACTTTATCTTATGTAGCAGCCTTTGGTGTGGCACCTTGTCAAATGCCTTCTGGAAATCCAGATACACCACATCCACAGGTTCCCCATTGTCTACCATGCAAGTAATATCCTCAAAGAATTCCACCAAATTAGTTAAACATGACCTACCCTTCATGAACCCATGCTGGGTGTTCCCAATGGGACAATTTATATCCAGATGTCTTGCTATTTATTTCTTAATGATAGATTTAAGCATTTTCCCCAATACCGAAGTTAAGCTAACTGGCCTATATAGTTACCTGCTTTTTGTCTACTTCCTATTTTAAACAGTGGTGTCACATTGGCTGTTTTCCAATCTGCGGGAATGACCCTAGGGTCCAGTGAATTTTGGTAAATAATTACTAGTGCATTTTCTATTTCCCCCATCACCTCTTTTAGTAGCCTGGGATGCATTTCATCAGGGCCAGGAGACTTGTCTACCTTTAGCCCCATTAGCTTGCCCAGCACTGCCTCCTTAGTGATGCTGTGGCATTTATTGTCCATTCCTAATAGCCCTTGAGAGGGTAACGGTAAGTAGTATATTTGAACTGCTGCAGTTCTTGGGATGTAGGGACACCCACAGTGCTGTTTAGGAGAGAGTTTCAGGATTTTAGTCCAGCGACACCCAGGTTACGGTAATGTAGTTCCAAGTCAGAATGGTGGGTGGCTTGGAGGGGTCCCTGTAGAGGATGATGTTCCCATGTATCTTTTGCCCTTGGCCTGCTAGTTTGAAGTGGATGTGGGTTTGGAAAGTGCTGTCAGAGGACCCCTAATGGAGTTATTGCAGTGCCTCTTGGTACACATCGCTGATCAATGCTGAAGGGAGAGAACATTGGAAACAGTGGATGTGGTACCAATCAAGTGGCTGCTTTGTTCTTGATGGTCCCAAGCTCCTTGAGTGTTATTGGAGCTGTACTGAGCCAGGCAAATGGAAAGTATTCCATCAAGACATGTTGCCCTCAGATGTTAGATGGGTGTTTGTGGAAGCTGAGAGGATGAATTACTGACTGATTACTCCTGCCCTGCTCCTGTCTATGTTACTGATCCAATTCAGATTCTGGCCAATGGTAAACCCTGAGGGTATTGATGGTGGGGGATTCAACAAGTTGACTCCACTTGGACTAACACAGCAGGTGGACCTTGCCATATGGTGTGCATGACAGATAGAGTTGTGCAGCGTGTCGCCTCGTTTTGGGTTCCCTTGCTTGAAGATAATTGGTGCCTTATCGCAAATTCCTACCCTTCTCCCTGTGTGACCTGTATCACACCACATCTCTCTGCCACACATTACTTTCATGTGCCCTGGGTCCTTTCTGACTTTGTCACCCAACTGGGAGGGGTGGCTCCCTCTGATAGCAGCCCTGGCCACCTCAATGCTGAGTGTAAGAACTGCTCATCTCTGATTACCTCCAGGTTTTCAGGTAATGTCTGTATTTTGTTTATAATTCATGGGAGGAGGGTGTTGCTTGTCAAGCCTTCATTGTCCATCCCTAATTGCCCAGAGGGCAGTTATGCATCAACCACATTGCTGTGGGTCTGGAGTCACATGTAGGCCAGACCAGGCTCTAAGGATGGCAGTTTCCTTCCCTAAAGGACATTTGTGAACTAGATAGATTTTTGTGACAATCGATAACGACCATCATTAAACTCTTAATTTCACATTTTTATTGAATTCGAGCTTCACCATCTACTGTGGCAGGATTCAAACCTGGGTCCATAGAACATCTCCTGGGTCTCTGGATTAACAGTCCTGCGACAATACCACTAGGCCTTCGCCTCCCCCTAAATGCACATCTGCATTCACATGGTAGGGGTCACAAGGAGAGGAGAACAGGGATTACCTTCAGCCGTGGGGCTTTGAGAAGACTTGCTGGTGGCCTAGGTGCTGCCTGATTGCTGTGTGGTTTGGCAGGCCTTACTGAAGAGAGACAACCTGGGTCTCTTTATGGCTCTCCCAGAGGGAGGCAAGAACGCTGACAGCACACAGAATTCCTCTCAACAACTCCATTTCCTTTTCCCAGAGATAGTTCCCAACTCATACTTTAGGCTTTTCTTCCCAATCTCCAGTGCCTCACTCTATATCACTTCGGCTGGAATGCTTATTTATGTTGGTTTAAGGGTCAGGTATTTTCATGGCCTGAAAATGGGATTAGCTTTGTTGGCATCCATACAGAACACTTACTCATCAACAGGACTCAAAGCCAGAGATCTCAATGAAGAAAATGCTCAATTCAACTCTCCAGAAAAGTGCCTTCATTTGAAATGCTCTTTTAAGGACTGATCTTGGGGTAGCTTACCATAACTAATACTGTATGAGAATGTTTTAGTAGCTGCAATGTCAGCATACTCTCAAGTTGAACCTGATGTCTCAAATGAGACCATTATGTATCTCAGATGTAATGTAACTCACTAGAAGACGGAAGATATAGGAGCAGAATTAGGCCATTCGGCCCAATGAGTCTGCTCTGCCATTTGATCATGGCTGATATGTTTCTCATCCTCATTCTCGTGCCTTTTCCCCGTAACCCTTGATCCCCCTCACTAATTAGGAACCTATCTATCTCCGTCTCAAATACACTCAATGACTTGGCCTCCACAGCCCTCTGCAGCAATGAGTTCCACAGATTCAACACCCTCTGGCTAAAGAAATTCATCTCAGTTCTAAAGGGTCATTTCTTCACTCTGAGGCTGTGCCTTCAGGTCCTAGTCTCTCCTTCCAGTGGAATCATCTTCTCCACGTCCACTCTATCAACGTCTCTCAGTATTCTGTAAGTTTCAATCAGATTCCTCCATATCCTTCCAAACTCCATCGGGTACAGACCCACTATTTTATAATATGTAATAAATCTATTTACTGTTCATCAAGATCCACATTGTGTGGCCATCTTTCCCCACATGGTATTAGTAGACTAGACTAATACAACAAGAAGGATTGGTGACAGTGGATCTACCCAGGCAACCTTGGGTGATTCAGGTAGGTGACCATGATAAGGTCACAGGGCACACTTGCTCCTCTGAGTTAACGATGAAGATAGATTGGAATATTGTGTTCAGTCCTGGTCACCTCATTATAGGAAGGATGTGGAAGCTTTAAAGAGGGTGCAGATGAGATTTACCAGGATGCTGCCTGGACTGAAGAGCATGTCTTATGAGAAAAGGTTGAAGGAGCTAAGACTTTTCTCTTTGGAATGAAGAAGGATGGGAGGTGACTTGATAGAGGTGTATAAGATGATGAGAGGCATAGATAGAGTGGATAGCCAGAGACTTGTTCCCAGGGCGGAAATGACTATTACAAGGGGGCATAATTTTAAGGTGATTGGAGGAAGGTATAGGGGAGATGTCAGAGGTAGCGTCTTCACACAAAAAGTGGTGGGTGTGTGGAATACACTGCCGGCAGTGGTAGTGGAGTCAGATACATTAAGGACATTTAAGCGACTCATGGATAGGCACATGGAGGATAGTATAATGTAGGGTATGCAGGGTAGTTTGATCTTAGAGTAGGATAGTAGGTTGGCACAACATCATGGGCCGAAGGGCCTGTTCTGTTCTATGTTCTAATTTGGGACTGTTCTCCTTGGAGAGAAGAAGGTTGAGAGATTTGATCGAGGTTTTCAAAATCATGGATGGTGTAGACAGAGGAGATAGAGAGAAGCCGTTCCTGCTTGTAAAAGGGGCAAGAGTGAGAGGGCGTAGATTTAAAGTGATGTGAGAAAGAAACAAGGATGAAGTGAGGGAAAACATTTTCACAGAGCGAGTAGTTGGGGTGTGGAATGTACTGCCTGAAAATGCGGTGGAGACAGGGTTGATTGAAGCATTCAAGAGGGCATTGGATGGTTATTTGGATATAAATGTCATTCAAGAATATGCGGAAAAGGCAGGAGGTTGGCACTAGGTGATGATGCTCATTTGAAGAGTCAGTGATAGGCTGAATGGCCTCATTCTGTGCCATAACAATTCTGGGATTCTGGGATTTCATTAGCTGTAACATACTATCGAGCATTCTGAGGTCATGAGACACGTTGTGGGAAAATCCTTTTTATCCTATTTATTTCATTCTTAATTGGAAGCACTATTTGAAAACTTGTAAGAATCCTTATCTATAAAAAAGCTACCGTCCCCCTGAAATGTTCCTATGAATCAGCACCTTCATCGTCACAGTGACCCTGAGCCAGAACAAATGAATGTTCCCATTAACCACATGCATATTATCTGGTTTAGAATGACAGTACATTTCCATATCAAATATAAGTCTCAGAAAATAAAATGTTACAGGATGTCAGCCAGCTGAACAAGGTTTATGTTTACTTAATGGGTCAAGGTTAATGCTTAAAGTCTGTAACGTTTTATGAGGTGCTCAGACCAAGAATGCATAACTCTGAGTTGACAGTTCTGCTGGAGTTAGAATGTGATAGTAGATTTACACTCTTGGAAGGACACATTGCAGAAAATAACATCCATCACGATTAAACTACACTTTCCACAAGACCTTTTTAGGGCTTTCTCCTGGATTATGCAGTTGAAAAAACAAAGGCCAAAGATTAATATTGCACTAAACAACTTTCATAAAAAAGTACAGGTGAACATACAGATCTACAAATTGGCCATGTAGCCCCTCAAAATGCCCTGCCATTCAATGAGATCATGGTTGATCTGAGTCCTCCCTACTCACATCTGGAGGACTTATACCAAAATTAGGACTCACAGACCAGTCAAGCAATAGTCTGACATAGTCATACCCTTGGAATCATCACTAACAGAAATTATCCCATAGAACTCTATCACACCCCGATTTTGAATTAGGTTTATTGTCACATGAGTACAGTGAAAAGTTTACAAGTCGCCACTTACAGCGCCATCCTAGGTATAAGGGTATCTCAGTACAGAACCTTGATCACGAAGCAGAAAAATAAGGAAAATAAAGTTAAAAATTTAAACTTTACAGTACTTTGTACTAAAACGTAGAAAAACAAAGAAACACAGTTAATAGTTCAACACCACACTCCAGAAGTGCCTGGCCATGCTGGGCTGGTACTCCTCACAAGGTCTCAATCTCACCCCAAATGCCACCCTAGGCTTTCTACTCCTGTTCTCACAGCCTTCTTTCAATGTCACGGCCAAAAAGAACAAGAAGATGAAGATGAAAGAGAAAAGAAGAAAGAAAAGTGGAAAGAAGGACAACGCTCTATAATTTCTTACGGTCTTGGGCAGAGCAGTTGCCGTGCCAAGCTGTGACACATCCAGATAGGCTGCTTTCTCTGGTGCATCTATAAAAATAGGTAAGAATCATTGCAGGCATACAAAATGTCCTTAGCCTTCTGAGGAGGTAGAGGCACTGGTGAGTTCTCTTGACCATTGCATCGACATGGATGTACCAGGACAGATTTTGCCTCCCTCTAGCTGGATGCTCTCAATTTTCAGTAAAGTGTAAATAAGGTATAGCTGTGCATATTTGGTTTGTTACAGAATACCATTCAACACATTTCTAGAATAAAGTGTTATGAGCAGAGTCCATAAGAGGTTCCCTAAACTAATACAGTTCCAGACAGGAAACTCCAAATTGTCAAGCTCCTGGGTGAAGAGGGATAAACTGGCTCTCTTTCTTTATTTATCCACCCCTTCGTTTGGTTAATTTACAATGGATTCCCTACATTGTGGATAGCATTTCCCAAACCAAATGTTTTAAAGGAACCAATTATTTTGGTCTTCTTAAGTCAATAAAAGAATGAGTTTATTTGTTACTAAATGTAAGAGGAAACAATAATGTCGGCTAACCGACATTTAGAGCTCTGTGTAAGTGACATTTCACCTGCAATGCAGAGGTGATGGTGGATAATTCTTTAACTGGGACTGTCATAGCTCACTAGCATTCAAATCCAGTACCTTAGCCTTCTGGTACAAACAAGCAGCTCAGCGCATCAGCACTCCACCTCCTACAGTACCCCACCTCCTACAGCACTCCACCTCCTACAGT
>NC_063341.1:75014440-75058165 GCF_021869965.1 Rhincodon typus
CTCCACCTCCTACGGTACTCCACCTCCTACAGCACTCCACCTCCTACTAGTGCACATAAACCAGGGGATAAACTGTCTTTTAACTCCTGTCCTTGTTTATTCTTAAAACTTGAAACAAAACATGTCTCTCACCTAAACTGAAAACCATCAATGCTGGAGATCACGGTGGATCAGGCAGCGTCCTTGGAGAGAGAGCAAGCTAACGTTTTGAGTCCCTTGCCCAGACTGCTGTCTTTTATTTCATCCTGTTCGCTCAGGATGTTACAGATTGCTTCGTAGCACATTTCTGCCTCTTAAATCCAACGCTTTGAAGCTCTCTTGGCACCTCATCAGGTGTGACATCCTAGGACCCTCTCTGTAGACAGCAACTGGATTTATACTCAGAATCATTGTGGCTTTATCAGTCCTCATGTTGGAATTAAACCTCTAAACAAGTACAGGGATTCAGGATTATGATGCATGATCATGACAAAGGCAGAGGCTTTTTTGACCACTGACATAAAGAGTCAGTTCTTCCCTCAGAGGGTTTTGAAGTGTTTTGAGTTCTCTAGACTGTTATAAATGCTCAATCGTTGAACACATTCAAGGCAGAGATAGATAAAAATTTTGCATACTAAGGGGATTAAGGGATAGAAGGATAATGTGGAAGGTGGAATTTGTGGCATAAGAGTTAATTACATTTCTAAGTTGACAATAGCTGTTGTTCGGGTGCATGAGGAGCCAAGTCAACCTGATGTCAGGTCACAGGAGACTAAAAACTGATGGCAAGACACGTAACAACATTGCATGGGCCTTGTGTTCAGTCCCCACACATCTCAAGTTCTTAGAAGCTCACAACAACATTCCTGCAGTACTGAGGCATGGAGTCATAGAGTCATAAAGCCATACAGCATGGAAACAGGCCCTGCAGCGCAACTAATCCATGCTGACCAGGCTTCCTAAACTGAACTAATCCTACTTGCCAGCATATGGCCCAAAACCTTTGAAGCTTTTCCTATCTATGTACCTGCCCAAATATCTTTTAAATTACAACATTTAAAAGGCATCTGGATGGGTATATGAATAGGAAGGGTTCAGAGGCATATGGGCTAAATGCTGGCAAATGACACTAGATTAATTGAGGATATCTGGTCGGCATGTACAAGTTGGACTGAAGGTCTGGTTCCATGCTATACATCTCTTTGACTCTATGACTCTAAATGCTGTAATTTTACCCATCTCTACCACATCCTCTGGCAGCTTGTTCCATCTGTGCACCATTCCCATGTGAAAAAGTTGCCCCTCAGGTCCCTTTTAAATCTTTCCCCTCTTACCTAAAACCTATGACCTTTAGATTTGGACTCCACTACCCTGGGGAAAAGGCCTTGTCTATTCACCTTTTTATGCCCCTCATGATTTTATAAACACTTGTAATGTCTCCCCTCAGCCTCCTACACTCCAGGAAAAAATGTCCGAGCCTATCCAGCCTCTTCTTATAACTCCAACCTTCCAGTCTTGGCAATATCCTTGTAAATCCTTTTGCTCCTCTGGGTGAAAATCAGTCACAATCTCACTGAATCACAGAAAGAGTGAAATGACCGTCTCATACTCCAGCTATTTTGCGTTCACATGAGGCTGATCTAATCTCACTCCCCCGTGAATAATCCTCAATTCTTTTCAGACCACTTTCTAATTGTCTTTGAAAATAGTTTGCATGCTCTGGATCAGCAACAATTTCTCGCAGGGATTTAATGCAGAGGTCTGTTTGTAGAGATGTCTCTCTAGCCCTCCTCTAATAATTTCAGTGGATCCAGCCATCACCATCCTGTTGACTGGTTCATCACCTGAGCAGGATTCTCAGACATTTCGGAGAGACCTCAGATGATGAACAAAAAGCGTGGGATTTGGCTTTTCTTTGGGAACCTTCCTGGAATAGTCTCAGGGTATAATTTACACACAGAATTACAGATGCTGTTGTTGAATGAGAGTGGATCAGAATCGGCTATTGACTATTAAAGAATATTGACAAACATCACTGCAATCTGGGCCATTGTCCCGTTTATATGCATTTCACTATGGCAATACAGATGAATTAGGTATTTGTCTATTTGAACTGAACCAGAGAGATGGTTCAAAAGATGAACCAGAAAGAAACAGGTTCCTCCTGTCTACTCTATCTCTACCCCTCACAGTGCCCCTCAATCATGTCTCCCCTCAGCCTTCTCTGTTCCAAGGTAAACGACCCCAACTTCTCAACTCATTCCCAAAATTCTCAACATTCCCAGCATTCCAGGAGAGATGGTGGCTTGGTGATTACCAATCCAGAACCCCAGGCAAACACTCTAGGTACCTGGATTCATATCCCTCAGTATATGCCACAAATTTGTATTCAGTAGAGAGCTGGCCTACTGGTGACCATGAAACCAAATTTGATTGTCACAAAAACCCAGCTGGTTCACTCATACCCTTCAGGCAAAGAAATCTACCATCCTTAACTGGTCTGGCCTACATGTGACTCCAGACCTCACAGTGATCTTACTTAAGAGGTGACTCTTAAGTGATGTTGGGCAATTAGGGATGAGCAATAAGTGCTGGCCTTGCTGGTGATGCCCACACAGGCTGTGAATGAAAGGAAAGGGCCTTCTGTCAGGAGAATCAATTGATCAGATACTTGACAGGACATCTGGAAGCAAGGAATCATGCAGTTCTCTTTGAAGATTGATGTTAGTAACATCAGAAAACTATTATAGCCTAGCAAGCTAAGCAATTAATCATCAGGCAGATGCAACATTCAGCAATAACGGCAATTATCATATAATTTTGTACTTGGAGTTTCGCTATCATATTGGGAACTTTACAACTGGTTGTATAAATGTTGCACTGTCAAGAGTCCATGTCCAAATACAGCAAGACCTGGACAATCTCAATGACATAAAGGTGCAAACATCACATCATTTCTTGAAAGCAGAAAGAACTGTGGATGCTATAAATGTAGTACAAAACCAGAAATTGCTTGATAAGCTGAGCAGGTCCAGCAGGATCCGTGGAGAGAAATTAGAGTTAACGTTTTGGCTTGAGTGACCCTTCTGAGAAAGTGCAGAAGTGTGGGAAATGCAATCCTCCTTCAAGGACTGCAATTTCTCTCCTCCGTTGATCTATAATGCCCTCAACTGCATCTCTTCCATTTTCCACTCTTCTGCCCTCAAACCCCCTCCCTCCAACAAAAATAAGAACAGAGACCCCCAGTCCTCTCAGACCATCCCACCAATCTCCGCATCCAGCGCATCATCCTCCACCACTTCCGCCACCTACAATCCGACCCCACTACCAAAGAGATATTTCCCTCACAACCCCTATCTGCCTTCCATAGGGATCACTCTCTCCGCGACTCCCTCGTCTGCTCCACACCCCCAACTAACCCCACCACCCCCGGCACCTTTCCCAGCAACTGCAGGAAGTGCTACACCTGCCCCTACACCTGCCCCCTCACCTCCATCCAAGGCCCAAAGCAAACTTTTCACATCCGACAGGGGTTCACTTGTACATCCTCCAACCTGGTCTACTGTATCTATTGCTCCTGGTGTGGTCTCCTCTACATTGGTGAGACCAAGCGCAGACTCGGTGACCAATTCATGGATCATCTGCATCCTGTATGCTATAGTCAACAACACCTTTCCATCACCAACCATTTTAACTCCCCCTCCCACTCCCTGGGTGACATGTCCATCCTGGGCCTCCTCCAGTGCCACAGTGAAGCCGCACACAAACTGGAGGAACAACACCTCACATTGCGCCTCGGGAGCCTACGACTTGATAGCCCAAACATAGAATTCACCTGTTTTAAAATCTCCCTACCCACCGGCCTCATCCCATATCCAAACTTCCCTCTCATCCCCATCTCCTTGACCTGACACAACCTGTCCATCTTCTTTCCCACCTACTGACCAATCTCCATTACCCCCTACCTGCATCCACCTATCACCATCCCACCTACATTCCCCCAGCCCCACCTCTCCTCCCTCTATTTATTTCCCAGCTTCTTTCCATCCCCCACCCCCAGTCCTGATGAAGGGTGTAAACCTGAAACGTTGACTTTCCTGCTCCTCTGAAGATGTCTGATTTGTTGTATTCCTCCAGCTCCACAGTGTATTGACTGAGTTTACCTATTATCCATTTTTTGGCTTTCTCAATTTCATGGAGACCCCGCCTTAGTTTCTGTCATTCATCTGCTACTTCTTTCATTCTCACATTCTGATCATTTAATCTGCACTATCTACAACCTTTCTCCACCAGCACTCCTCCCAACTCCCCCATCCCACACTATAGCATAAATGCTGCCGGCTCCAGACTTCATATCACCTCTGATGAAGAGTCATCTGAACTCGAAATGTTAGCTTGTTCTCTCTCCATAGATGCTGCCTGACCCGCCATGATCTCCAGCATATTTTTGTTTTCAGTACAGATTCCAGCATCTGCAATAATTTGCACCCCCTTTAGTTTACATGCAGTGTGTGCAGTGTAACCTCTCTTGCACATTCTACCATTGGGAATATTGAATTGGCTCCAACTGAGTGAATTTGTGCTGTAAATTTGCACAGTAAAATTAAGTTTTAAGCATTTGCTGCCTGAAATTGTAATCCTTGAAATTCAATATAATGTTATCTCATGTGACAAAAAGTTTATTTCAATTCCACAGAAAGTTATTATTAAATGCAAAGAATGATGCACATGCAGGGGAAGAGTCAATTGCACTCCATTGTGGCAAGGTGCTGTATAAAAGAGTTGATTCACGTGAAGAGATCCAGCCACTCTGACGCATAACTGTTGTCAAGGGCAACTACAAGATTCAGAAAAGTCGTAACTTTGAAAAAGCAAAAGCTGAGAGTTGCCACGCATCTGAAATGTTAGGATTCTGTGGGCTGCAGGTCTTGCGATGTGATTTTCAAAAGAGCCTCTGACATTTTGTAAAATATTGGTTGTGACGTTTTGAGATGCAAGGATTCAGGCACTCAGTGTGTCAGTCTGAGTGAAGTGTTTTTGGTGCTTGCTCTTAAGCAGAATTACTGCTCTCCCTGGAGAGGGCTGAAGGGCAATGTTTCTCTTGCAAGTTCCTTTCCCTGTTTGCAGCAACTGCGGTGGAAAGCCATTACAATTTGTGGCTTGATACCATGGATTTATTTCTATCATAGGAGTCTCAGGGTGCCAAATGAGGGAAATATTTCTTTAAATCATCATTTTGGGACTTAAGAGCAGAAGAAAATAGGTCTAGCTGGAGCACATTTTCACTTTTTGGAGCCCGGCTTCAGGGTAATAGCTGACTTCCATTGTAAGTGACGTTTCACATCTTAAACTGGATCTTATGTATAGAGGGAGGCTGAATAGGCTGGAGTTATTTTCTCTTGAGCATTGGAGGCTGAGGGGTGACCTAGCAGAAATGTAAAAAATCATGAGAGTCATGGATAGAGTGAATAGCCAATGTCTTTTCCCCAGGGTTCGGTAGTCCAAAACTAGTAAGCATAGTTTTGAGGTGAGAGGGGAAAGATTTAAAAGACACCCAAGGGGAAACTTTTTCACACAGAGGGTGGTGCATGCATGGAGTGACGTGGCAGAGGAAGTGGTGGAGGCTAGTACAATTACAACATTTAAAGGGCATCTGGATGGGTACATGAATAGAAAGGGTTTAGAGGGATATGGACCAAATGCTGCCAAATGGGGCTAGATTAATTTAGGAAAGCTGGTCAGCATGGACAAGTTGGACCGAAGGGTCTGCTGTCTTTGGCTTGCTGTGCAGAGACTGTAGTGGAGGGTCTTTCCCTTGGTGTGGTAGACAATTGTAACAAGCCTCCTACCTTTGTGTCTGTGCTAAAGAGTACAACAATACAACAGCACTGACAGCTTGGTATCTGTGGCTGATAGTTCAAAGCACAAACAAAGGCAAGGCAAGGCAAGACAGAGATGCTGTGAGCATCCAGGTAGGCACGGAATGAGTGCTGTGCAAATGGTGGCACAGTAGCTCAGTGGTTAGCACTGCTGCCTCACAGCGCCAGGGACCCGGGTTTGATTCCACCTTCAGGTAACTGTCTGTGTGGAGTTTGTATGTTTTCCCTGTGCCTGTGTGGGTTTCCTCTGGGTGCTCCAGTTTCCTCCCACAGTCCAATGACGTACAGGGGAGGTGGATTGGCCATGGCAATTTGCCATTAATGTCCAGGTTAGGTGGGGAATGGGCCTGGATAGGATGATCTTTGTAGGTCAATGGTGACTTTTTTTGGCCCAAATGGCCCATTTCCAAACTGTAGGGACTCCATGAGTGAAGAACCCAGAGATGCGGGGTGGGTCCACACACCAACTGTCCTTTCAGTAGCATGACAATGATTGATTCCACTGCACACCAGGTAGCAGCAGCGCAGCACAGTGCAGATGTGCATTGTAAACACATTAGACTAATGCCATGATGGTTCTTAGAGGCTAGCACATGTTGGATGCCAATGTCTATGAGCACGTGGCTGGTTCCCATGTCACATTCCAGGGCATTAAATAAATTGAAGGAGGCGACGGGCAGATTTTTAATGAGTAATGGGTTGACGGATTAAGGAGAGCGGGCAGGAAAGTGGTTTTAAGACCAAGATGAGATCAGCCACAATCATACTGAATGGCCTACTCTTCCTCCCGCTTCCTCTGTTCTTATAACATCAGAAATTCCATGAAATCAACTTTACATCTCCCACTTCAGCACTGGCATCAAGAGCTGCAAAATTGATTGATAAATACAAGGTTAATCTGTCCATTGATGGCTCATCTTTTCCATCAAGCATTTGATTAATCTTTGCAACCTTGGCTGTAATCTCTTCACAGCCGATTTTTCTTCCTAATTGGCTTATTTTGTTCAGACAGTTTCACCACTATTTTATGAGCCTTAGCTATTCCCTGACAGAAAGCAGACTGACCTCACAGCAATCAGGGTTCACCAATGAAGACATAAATACTTTAGAAATCATAAACAATCCTCAGTGTGATAAAAATGCCAACTTCGTGTCAAAAAGTTATTTGGTGAAAGGTTTCTCAAGTGGTCGTTTATTATTGTACAATTTGCAAGTGTTCTGGGCAAGGCTGCCATTTATTGCCAATTAACAGTTGCCCTTGAGAAGTTGGTGGTAAGTCACTCCCTTAAATTGCTGCAGCCCAGTGTTGTAGGGACATCTGCAGTACTGTCAGGAAGGAAACTCCAAGACTTTGGCTCAGTTTCTTTGAAGGAATAACGGTTTAGTTCCAAAAATGGTTGTTGTGTGACTTGGATGTGTTATGGCCTAATGCACTTGATGCCCTCGTGATGAAGTTAAGTCCTTTGTTGTGGAAGCTGTACACTGGAGGCGGCTCAGTGGCTCAGTGGTTAGCACTACAGCCTCACAGCCAGGGACCTGGGTTCCATTCCACCCTCGGGCATCTGTCTGTGTGGAGTTCATCCATTCTCCTCTTGTCTGTGTGGGTTTCCTCTGAGTGATCCAGTTTCCTCCCACAACACAAGGATATGCAGGTTAGGTAGATTGGCTGTGCTAAATTGCCCATAGTGTTCAGGGATTGGTAGATTAGGTGGGTTACAGTGGGATGGTTCTGGGTGGGATGCTCTGAGAGTCAGTGTGGACTTGTTCGGCCGAAGGGCCTGTTTCCATACTGTAGGGATTCTAGGAAATCGTTGTAGATTTGGGAAGTACTGCTGGCAAATCCTGAGTGTGCTGCTACAGTGCAGTACATCTTGTAGATGGGACACACCACAGCCACGGTGTAGGGAGTGTTTGTTTGAGTTGGTGGATGTGGCGTCAGTCAAATGGGTAGTTTTCTTCATGTGTGTTAATCGTTTATTCGCTCCAAAGTGTGGATTCTGCAAGATCAACAGCAGAAACCCACCAAGGGTCCCCTGACAGCACCTTCCAAACTCCCAACCGCCAACACAGAACAGGCACATGGGAACCACCACTGGCAAATTTCCCTTCAAATTGCGCACCACCCTGACTTGGGATTACATTGCTGTGATTTCACTTGTTGCTGGGTCAAAGTCATGGAAATCCTTCCTAACAGCACTGTGTGTGCACCTACACTAGCTAGACAGATGTTTCAAGGACACATCCAGTTCACTAATGTGCTTCAGAGCTGGGAATCCAAACTGGGTATGACTTCAGACCCACAGCAATGTGGTGAATTCTTAGCTATCCTCTGAAATAGCCGAGCAACTCATTCAGTTCAAGGCTACATCCCACAAATTAATAAAATAAAAATCCTTCCATTCCTTTCTCCTGGTATAGCTTCACCCTAAGTGTATCAGTCTGCATACTGTTAGGTGGATGAATACTGAACAAGTGGTTCATAATGACGTTCCTTTGAGTTTTTGTACTCAATGTATCTCTTTAAAAAGCCCATGGACAACAATGCTTTCTATAGTTTGTTATGAGCCTGGTTGAGACTGCCTAACTTATGCTAAAATCTGGTTAGGGACAACTCACGTTTTGTTTAAAGTAGGCAAAGTTTGAGATCCCAGGAACCTTATAGATAGGTTCTTGATTGTCAAAGGGGTTAAGGTTTATGGGGAGAAAGCAAGAGAATCAGGTTGAGAAACTTATCAGCCATGATTGGATGGTGGAGCAGACTCGATGGGCTGAGTGGCCTAATTTCTGCTCCTATATCTTATGGTCTTATGGTCTAATAAGAGAATGAAAAGACACAGTGCTAGTGTCCCTACCTTTGAGCCAGGGGTCCTTTGTTTAAGTCCTACCTGTTCCAGAAGTGTGTCATAACATCTCTGAACAAGTCATTTAGAAAAAGAAAATTAAGAGAATAAAGTCAATTTTGGACAAGTGAATTAAACTTTCCCATACAAGGTTAGAAAATTAACATAATTTACTATATACAATTTAAGCTTTAACATTTGGAATTTACATGAGGCAAATATAAATCAATTGTGGTCAAAGATTAAACTGCACATTAAATGGTAGATACAATCAAGACAAATCCCTGAAATTTCTTAGCAATGCGTCGAGACAAAAACAATTACTGTGAATCAGTAAAACTCTTAAAAACTCTGCCTGCTTTCCAGCCCTTTACTTATGAAGATCTACCCTTGTTTATGTCCCTCAAAGCTGCTGTAACATGGATAGCCTCAATGTCTGTTCACCTCCCTATCACTTTTCCTGGGCCTATGGTCTCTTGGATTCTTCAGGTTGCACTCCAGCCCAAGCACATGGGACAATTCCAACTCTTTCCCAGACTGCTAGCCTCACACAGCTGGCACTGCCCTCAGCTTTCTCTAAATCTTAAAGATGCACCAGGCAAGTACTGATTGTCGTTTCCTTCATGTCTACTCTCAGCTACTAAACGGCGGCTGGGACTTTAATTTGTCCCCAGCTCCTCAGAATCAACAATTGCTCACCTCCCAACTTCTCCATCCCTTTTCCAGAGACTAATTCCCACTGGGCTTTACAAGTTATCTTTAAAGTTTTGAGAAGATTTGTAGCTCAGGTTGTGGATGAGGTTGTAGACTTGCTCGCCGAGCCGGTGGGTTTGGTTGCAAATGTTTTGTCCCCCTGCTTGGTAATGTCTTCAGTGCACCTCTGGTGAAGCATTGGTGTTCTGTCCTGTTTGTTGTTTATTTGTCTCGGTTTGCTGTGGTGGTTGGCATTACTTCTGGTTGTGTTTTTCAGTGGTTTGTATATCGGGTCCAGTTCAATGTGTTTGTTGATCACTGACTCAATTTTAATTCTGTCGTTGTTCTGAGCAGAACCATATTATACACAGACTACCTTTCATCCCAAATGCACAGAACCAACCAACAACGACTTTACTGCAAAATGGCATCACCTTCTCATAGAGCTGTACAGCATGGAAACAGACCCTTCAGCCCAACTCATCCAGGCCAACTAGATATCCTAAATTAATCTAGTCACACTTGCCAGCATTTGGCCCATATCCCTCTAAATCCTTCTTATTCATGTACCCATCCAGGTGCCTATTAAATGCTGTAATTGTACCAGTCTCTACCACCTCCTCGATCCATACATGTACCACCTGCTATATGATAATGTTGTCCTTCAGTCCCTTTAAAATCTTTTCCCTCTCACCTTAACCCTATGCTCTCTAGTTTTAGACTCCTCTACCTTGGGAATAAGACTTTGGCCATTCACCTTATCCATGGTCCTCATGATTTTATCAACTTCTATAAGGTCACCCCTCAGCCTCCGATGCTCCGGGGAGAAGCGTTATCATTAATTTAAACAAACCTGAACTGCCCTGAGTGATTTCCTGAAACTTTCATGCCAATTTCTGCCCTTGTTGTGAGGTAAGAACAAATGTAACCACAATGGAATATTCTATCTCTATGTTAAATGTTCAGCTCAGTAACTATGCACAGCTGCTGTATTCAAACACAGCTTACTTTACCCCAGCCTCTAGTTCCCTCTAATCCTGCACCCACTTTAGATTTACATTGCTGGTTTTAAATCACCTCTCTATGCTCTTTCTCCCAATGTGCATCACTTCACACTTCTCCACATTGAATTTCACCTCCCACTTGTCTGCCCATTCCACCAACCTCTTTACGCCCTTTAGAAATCTATCCTTACCTTCCAAGTTTCAAGTCATCTGCAAATTTTGAAATTGTTATTTGTGAATCAATGTCTTGTCATAAATATGTCAAGAAAAGTAACAATCCAAACGCCTATTCTTGGCAAATATACTTTCCTCCAGTCTGACAAGCAGCCATGTACAATTTGGCCTGCTGTGTTCATCCAGCTCTGCACCTTGTTGTCTCGGATTCTCCAGCATCTGCAGTTCCTATTATCTCATGTACAACTACTCTTCATTTTCCGTTCCTCTGTCAAATTTATATCCATGTTGGCACTATCCCTTGTGGGTTTTAACTTTGCTGAGAGGCCTTTTACGTGGCTCATTGTCAAATACCTTCTGGAAGTTCATGTTCACCACATTACCTGCACTATCCATATCATCCTTCTCCAGTAACTTATTTAAATCACGTCTATCTTGGAATAGTGTCAGAATTCAAACCTGACTATGAAAAGAGTGAAGAACTATTGGCAGTAGCGGGGTGTGAATTGAAATGCAAGGGTTAACCACAGTCTTCGTCAGGGCTAGTTTGTATACGTTGACATTTAGATTCACGTTATCCCTCCAAGCTGGTGACTCAATATTATTTTGGTGGTGAAACTTCTTTTATGTCTTGTTCACTCCAAATGCCAATGTTTGTAAAACTCAAGAACATTAAAAAAAAATCAGAGTAGAGACAGATGATTTAGCCGATTGGATGATCTTTGCAGAGACAGCTGGAAATGCATGTGAAGGCTTAGACTCGAAACAGTGGAAATGGGATGAGATAATAACCAAAGGTGTGATGAAGCTGGAGGAGTGTGGTGAAGTCAATTAATTTGTAATGTATAGCTCTGCTAGAGAAACATTTCACTGTTTCCTTTGATGTGTTGGTTCGTGGAACTTTTTATAAACCTCCGTGAATTTTCTGACTGGTTGTTTTGAAATTATTTTACAGAGAGACGATTGCAGCCTTTCGCTGCTTACTGTGACAACTAAAAATACATTCCAAACAGCATGGAGCTGAGATAACAAGGGGCAGAGCTGAATGAACACAGCAGGCCAAGCAGCATCAGAGGAGCAGGAAGGCTGACATTTCGGGTCTAGACCCTTCTTCAGAAATGGGGGAGGGGAAGGGGGATGTGAAATAAATAGGGAGAGAGGGGGAGGGGGATAGAAGATGGATAGAGGAGAAGATAGGTGGAGAGGAGACAGACCGGTCAAAGAGGCGGGGATGGAGCCAGTAAAGGTGAGTGTAGGTGGGGAGGCAGCAATATTAACTTTAAGGATAGATTCAGAGCCAGGTATGTAACCAAGTTTGGGTAAAAATGGCTACGGAGGTCCAATTTAGTTCCCACAGCCTGAGAAGTGTCAGAAAGGTATCTGATGCCATTCTGACTCTCTAAAGCCTGTCTACCATCGACACTGCACAAGTCAGGAGTGTGATGGAATACTCCCCACTTGCCTGGATGGGTGCAGCTCCAACAACACTTAAGAAGCTTGACACCATCCAGGTCAAAGCAGCCCTCTTGATTGGCACCACATCCATAAACATCCACTCCCTCCACCACTGACGCTCCGCAGCAGCAGTGTATACCAGCGACAAGATGCTCTACAGAAATTCACCAAGGCTCCTTGGGCGGTAACTTCCAAACCCAAGGCCACTTCCATAAAGAAGGATAAGGGCAGCAGATACAAGGTGACAATGCCGCCTGCGAGTTCCCCTCCAAGCCGCTCACCATCCTAGCTTGGAAATGTCTCGTCATATACACATTTATTTTTGTGTCATTGACACACTGCTCTGGAATGTTCCCTTCCAGACAGCATTGTGGGTCTGCATACTACAAAAAGACTGCAGCGGTTCAAGAAGGTAGCTCACCACCACCTTCTCAGAGGCAACCAGGGATGGCCAATAAATGCTGATCTAGCCACGTTCCACATGTGAATAAATAAAAGGTACATCAAGTATGCATGGAAAGTTCTTTACGCAGAGGGTGGTGGGTGCCTGGAACGCGTTGCCAGCGGAGGTGGTAGAGGCGGGCACGATAGTGTCATTTAAGATGTATCTAGACAGATACATGAATGGGCAGGGAGCAGAGGGATACAGATCCTTGGAAAATAGGCGACAGGTTTAGATAGAGGATCTGGATTGGGACACGCTTGGAGGGCCGAAGGGCTGGTCCTGTGCTGTAATTTTCTTTGTTCTTTATTCTTTCATGAGGAAAGCTAATCAATTGTTATTGTTTATTGAGAGTGGAACTGGATACCAAATTAGGGATAAAAACAGAAAATGCTGGAAAAATTCAGCAGGTCCGGTAGCATCTGTGAAGGGAGAAAGTAATGTTAACATTTTGGGTGTAGTGACCCTTCTTCAGAACCAGGTTCACAAAATTAGGGAGGTTATGCTTCTGTTACACAGGGGATGGATGAGACTGGGTCTAGAATATTGTGTACAATATTGATCTCTCTATAGTGTAAAGTTTTGCTTTGTGTGCAGTACAGGCAGATCACACCATACAAAGGACATTAGGATAATAGAACTAAGCAAGGAAATACAATGTTATGGTTGCAGAGAAGGTGCACAAAGAGTTAAATCAAGAGTGGGATTTGTATGTAACCTGGATATAACATTATCTGCCAGCTCAAGCTCAAACACTGAATTTTGTATAATTAATGGGCCAAGCTTATTTCACTTGAGATCATAAGAACATAAGAACCAGGAGCAGGAGTAGACCATCTGGCCCCTCGAACTCGCTCCACCATTCAATAAGATCATGGCTGATCTTTTAATGGCCTCAGTTCATCTTACCCCCCTCTCACCATAACCCCCAGTTCCTTCACTGTTGAAAACATTATCTATCTTAGCTTTAAAAACATTCAATGAGGTAGCCTCAACTGTTTCACTGGGCAGGGAATTCCACAGATTCACACCCCTTTGGGTGAAGAATTTCTTCCTCGATTCAGCCCCAAATCTGCTCTCCTGTAGTTTTGAGGCTGTGCCCTCTTGTTCTAGTTTCACCCGCCAGTGGAAATATCCTCCCTGCTTCTATCTTATCTATTTCCTATAATTTTATATGTTTCTATAAGATCCCTCCTCATTCTTATAAATTCCAATGAATATAATCCCACTCTACTCAGTCTCTCCTCATAAGCCAAACCTCTCAACTGTGGAATCAACCTAATAAATCTCCTCTGCGCCCCCTCCAGTGCCAGTACATCCTTTCTCAAGTAAGAGACCAAAACTGCATGCAGTACTCCAGGTGTGGCCTCACCAGCACCCTATATAGCTGCAGTGTAACCTCCCTGCTTTTTAAACTCAATCCCTCTAGCAATGAAGGACAAAATTCCATTTGCCTTCTTAATTAGCTGCTGTACCTGTAAACCAACTTTTTGTGATTCATGCACAAGGACACCCAGGTCCCTCTGCACAGCAGCATGCTGCAATTTTTTACCGTTTAAGTAATAGTCCCTTTTACTGTTATTCCTACCAAAATGGATGACTTCACATTTATCAACATTGAATTCCATCTGGCAGACCTCTGCCCACTCACTTAAACTATCTATATCCCTCTGCAAACTTTCAGAGTCCTCTGCACACTTTGCTGTACCACTCGTCTTCGTGTCATCTGCAAACGTGGACACACTACATGCGGTTCCCAACTCCGGCCGCTAGCTGGCTGCCTATTTCTCCACATGAGAAAAATTCATCTTTATTCCAGCTTTCAGGAGAAAGTACAAATGCATATCACTCCTCTCCCAGATAGTAAAGCCATGTAATGTGTGAGCGGGAGATCTTCCTTGAATCAATTGATGTCATTTCATTCATTGCCTCATGTATTTATTACAAAACCAGTGAAAAATGTTGTTTAGTGTCGCCATTCTCCAGCACCACAGAAATAAGCCAAAACACAGAATATAGAGCCTGAAAAATAAAGCAGAAAAGTTCATCTTATAGTCTTATTTCAAATAGGTAAGTTGGTCTTTGTGACAGCTCCTACTTTTAACTCAGCCATAGGCCTGGGTCCAGGCTGCTCCACTCTGATGCCCCAAGTCCATGCTGCTAAACTGATGGTACTGCTGTAACAACGGGAGGGGATGGCCTAGTGGTATTATCGCTGGACTGTTAATCCGGAGACCCAGGCAATGTTCTGGGAACCTGGGTTTGAATCCTGCCACGGCAGATGTTGGAATTTGAATTCAATAAAAATCTGGAATTAATTGTGTAATTGTCAATTGTCGGAAAAACCCATCTGGTTCACTAATGCCCTTTAGGGAAGGAAACCGCCATCCTTACCTGGTCAGGCCTACATGTGACTCCAGACCCACAGCTATGTGGTTGGCTCTTAACTGCCCTGTGGGCAATTAGGGATGGGCAATAAATGCTGCCTAGCCGGTGATGCCCCTCATTCCCATGAATGAATTAAAAAAGTAACTGCGTTTCACTGCACCGCTGACACTGCTGGAACAAAGAGTCATCACGCTCCGGCTCCAGCTCACCTCTGCCAACACCACCGCTGCCATGAGTTCACAATAGATCGACCTTGCCAATGCAGCCGCTGCCAGTGCTGCAGGGTCCTGCGCTGAGACCAAATTCACTGCTGCCACTGCCTCTACCATCAGGCGCCAGGGCCGAGGGTTAAGCCCACATCATGTGAGTGCAACTGAGGATGTGAGACATTCCTCCACAGCCCGACTCTCCCTTACCAGCTTAGACAATCTGTTACTGTCAGGGCTGGAGAGTAGGTGACAGGGGGTGCCAATGTTTGTTCCATCGTAAGCCTGGCCAGGAATCTCTCCTGCTTAGTATCACCTGCATTCATATCTAAAACCAGCGAGCATCAGCATGATGCTTGAGAGTTGGCAGTGAGAAGAGGACAATGTCTTGCACTGTTGTACCCTGTGTAGAACATTCAGGGTGGAGTTGCTGACTCTGTCCCACTCATACTGCTGTTTAAAACACAATGCGTTTGGGTATGTACTGAACTGCACCTTCCTTGGCCAACAAGGTCTGAGTGTGAAAGTGGATATCTGGTTTATCATAGAGTCCCTACAGTGTGGAAACAGGCCATTCGGCCCATCAAGTCCACACTGACTCTCCAAACATCATCCCACTCAAACCCACTCCCATTCCTTATCACTGTAACCCTGTATTTCCCATGGCTAATCCACCTAGTCTGCACATCCCTGGACATTACAGGCAATTTAGCATGGCCAATCCAACTAACCTGCTCATCTTTGTGGGAGGAAACACGCACACAGGATGGAACTGAACCAAGCTCCCTGGTGCTGTGAGGCAGCAGTGCTAACCCCTGAGCCACTGCGCCACCCCCAAAAGCGTTGAAGAGTTAATCTTTTGGGTCTTTCACCAAAACTGGCTTTTTTCCAAAAATTTCAATTTCTGTTCCTGATTTCCACCATCTACAGTTCTTTGGGTTTTTTTTATAGATCGGATTGAGCGCTATCCACTGGACCACAACACCTGCCATGCCTGTCAATAAGTAGAATTTATTCACCATCTAAGATGTTGTTCTCATTTAGAACCAAGAAGATCTAAGAATTTGGAAATACCTCTATTGTCGCCAGCCCTCACCCCTGGTTACTCATAGTATTGTCCTCACATCCCTGAAAGCCGCAGGACAGAATTGAAGATTCAGAATTCCCAGCCTGAGTGTTCGACATTCTGTTATCATCTATTCAATGGAAGACATGGCCATGTTCCTGCTGCCAACTCTTCAGCACTACGTCAATCCTCCCTGGTCTTATAAATGAATTTAGGTAGTAAGTAGCTGTGCAATCCTAATAATTTGTAACAATAATTAGGTTTTACAACTACCTAGTGGCCTGGGTGCTTGTCAGTGCAACAGATGTTTATGCTATTGAATTTTTTGTGAAAGTCTGTTTTGTAATCAATGGAATCTACAAATGTTAATTAGTCTAATTAATCGAATAAATTCTCGCCTTTGTTGCTATGGCTGTACAGGAATTTGATTAGGCCACTTTTGGAATACAGTGTGCAATTCTGGTCTTCCTGCTGTAGGAAAGACGTTGTGAAACTTGAAAGGATTCAGAGAAAATTTACAAGGATGTTACCAGGTTTGGAGGGTTTGAGCTATAGGGAGTGGCTGAACAGACTGGGGCTATTTTCCCTGCAGTGTCGGAGGCTGAGGAGTGATCTTATAGAGTTTTATAAAATGATGAGGGGCATGGATAGGTAAAAAGACAAGGTCTTTTTCCCAGGGTAGCAGAGTCCAAAACGGGAAGGCATAGGTTTAAGTTGAGAAAGGAAAGAATTAAAAGGGACCTAAGGGACAACTTTTTCACATAGAGGGTGGTGCGTGTGTGGAATGAGCTGCCAGAGGAAGTGGTGGAGGCTGATACAATTACAACATTTAAAAGGCATCTGGATGGGTATATGAATAAGAAGAGTTTAGAGGGATATGGGCCAAATGATGGCAAATGAGGCTAGATTTATTTAGGATATTTGGTCGGCATGGATTAGTTGGACCGAAGGGTCTGTACCTGTGCTGTACAACTCTATGACTCTATGACTCCATGCTGTCACACTGCCTGTGCAGGCCAGGACATTTATTTCTCCTGGCTCTTCTGTTTGGGGAACTGATTAATGTATTATTGCCCATTCCCTTCTGTTCAATTTTAAAGCATGTGTTTGTGTTAAGTAGGTCAAAAATTATATTAAAATAACACAGGCAGGAAGTTAACATGAGCATGTTAATCAGTGCTCTGAAATAGCCTGCATAGGGAATGAAATATATAAGATTTTTGAGGATACAAAAAATTGCTGGAAAAGCTCAGCAGGTTTGGCCACATGTGTGGAAAGAAATCAAAGGTAACATTTCGGGTTCAGTGACCTTTCTTCAGAACTGATAATAGTTAAGAAAATGTTTTTTTATGCAGAAGTTGGGGTGGGGGACAGGAGAAGGAGTAAACATTAGGTGGAGATAGAGGTCAAAGAGACATACAAAGCAGTGGATAACAGTCAACCTAAGAAGATGAATAGCTACTAATGGAGACAGATTAACAATGGGTAGTGTGTAATAGCTGACTATGTGATGATAAGGTCTGGTGTGTGGGGGTCGGGGTAAGTTATAACATTGTTGAACTAGATATTGAGTCCAGAAGGCTGCAGAGGCCACTCTACAGAGCCTACCAAGTATCATGAACTGGCCAAGAAACATTGACAATGTCACTCTGCAAATGTGGTCCAGACAGTACAGAAAATTGAGTGTGTTATATTGACCTTCACAGTTTATGGGAGAAAGGTTTGCAGTTATATGAGACTTTTCATGACTATCTGACAGCAGAAGGCTCTTTACAGCCAATGAGGTACTTCTGTGTGGTATCGCTGTTGTCATGTGGTGTGGGAAATAGGGTCAACATTTCAGATCATTGACCTTCCACAATTTGACCTTTCAGCTGAGCCATTGCTCAAACAATCAAATTTAATCATGTGTGAATATTATGTGAAGAAAACCTTCTATTCTCTCATCCTTTTTTGATTTTAATTTTAGTCTTGGGATTTATTGTCCATCCCTTGTTTCTGGGCAAACTGTTGTGATCCATTTGGGTGAAGGAACCCCCAAAATGACATCGGGTAACGATTTTCATGATTTTGTCCAAGTGGAAAGGAAGGAAGATCAATAATGCATCCGAGTTGCTAAATGGGAATGAGGAGACCATGGTATTCCCATATAACTGTTGCCTTTTTGTTCTCGGCAAAGACCACAAATTTTGGAGGATTTTTCGATGACAATCCTAAATTTTCCTGTTAAACCTTCTCATGGCCAGGCTGATGAGGTATACAAGCTGCCAGTTTACTGCTGCATCCAAGGGACAGTATCTCTGACAATGCAGCATTTCCTGAATATTCCAATCTGGAATGGGGCTCAAACATGTCAGATCTTGACCGAAATACTGCCAAATGAACCAAGCTTTAGTACTTTCTGTTAACACCTTCCAAACATCAATGTTTGAGAATGCTTTATATTGGAACAAGGGCTGAAAGCTGATTAAACCAGATGAAATATGCTGAAGCAATCAGCATTACAGCTAGAAGTTAAGGCAGAATTAAGCTGTTATATAATTGCTGACCTTATCCTAGGGTCTTGGATGATTGGAGTACTCATTTGGATTGATCTATCAGCTAATGCATCCTGTTCATTTTTTATATGCAACAAATAAAGCTTCCTTTGTTCTTATTACATTACTTCGTTATGATATTGTTGGCTGTGGCTCAGAGAGTAACCACTCAATCCTAACTTGGAAGGTTATGATTCAAATCCCATTCTTGATTTGAGTTTATAATGAACACCAGTGCTCCCAAAGCTGCAATGGGAATGATGCACTTTAAAGGTTTATATCCTTTAGATTAGATATTATAGATTGCGAAATGGAGACCCCGGACACCAGCCACTGAAAGTAAACTTGCAGGTACAGCAGATGGTAAAGACAACAAGTGGTATGTTGGCCTTCATAGTGAGAGGGTTTGAGTCCAGGAACAGGGATGTCTTGCTGCAATTGTACAGGGACTTGCTGAAACTACACCTGGAGAATTGTATGTGGTTTCCTTATCTGAGGAAGGATGATCTTGCCATGTAGGGAGTGGAATGAAGGTTTACCAGACTGATTCCTGGGATGACAGGACTGAAGATGGAGAATCATTGGATTAGTTAGGGTCATATTCATTGGAGTTTAAAAGAATGAGTGGGGATGTCATAGAAACCTATAAAAGTCTAATAGAACAAGATGGGGTAAATGCAGGAAGAATGTTCCTGATGGCTGGCGGATCCAGAACAAGGATCACAGTCTAAGGATAGTAGGAACTGCAGATGCTGGTGAATCCGAGACAACAAGGTGCAGGGCTGGATGAACACAGCAGGCCAAGCAGCATCATAGGAGCAGAGAGGCTGACGTTTCGGGCCTAGACCCTTCATCAGAAAAGGGGGAGGGGAAGGGGGTTCTGAAGTAAATAGGGAGAGAGTGGGAGGCGGAAAGAAGATGGATAGAGGAGAGGATAGGTGGAGAGGAAACAAACAGGTCGAAGAGGCGGGGATGGGGCCAGTAAAGGTGAGTGTAGGTGGGGAGTTAGGGAGGGGATTGGTCAGTCCAGGGAGGATGGACAGGTCAAGGGGGTGGGATGAGGTTAGTCGGTAGGAGATGGAGGTGCTGCTTGAGGTGGGAGGAGGGGATAGGTGGGAGGACGAACAGGTTAGGGAGGCAGGGACGAGCTGGACTGGTTTTGGGATGCGGTTTCACAAGTTTCAAAATCTCCCCTCCCCCTACCGCTTCTCTGCTCCTATGATGCTGCTTGGCCTGCTGTGTTCATCCAGCCCTGCACCTTGTTGTCACAGTCTAAGGATATAGGGTGAAACATTTTGAAATATTTTCACCCAGAGAGTGTTGAGTTTGCTACCATATAAAGCAGTTGAGGACAAAACATTTTAAGACTTCAAGAAGGAGTTGGCTACAGCATTGAATCCATACACTGTGCAAGCAGGCCATTTGGCCCATCAAGTCCATACTACCTCTCTGAAGAGCATCCTACTCAGACCCACCCTATCCCTGCATTTCCCATGACCAATCCACTCACCCTGCACATCTTTGGACTGTGGGAGGAAACCAGAGCACATCCACACAGGCATGGGGAGAATGTGCAAACTTCACACAGACAAGTGACCAAGGGCAGAATTGAACCTGAGTCTCTGGTGCTGTGAGGCAGCAATGCTGTCACTTAATGATAGAATCCCTACAGTGTGGAAACAGGCCTTTCCATCCAACAAGTCCACACCAACCCTCAGACATCCCGCCCAGACCCATCCCCCATTATCCCATTACCCTATTACCCACCTAGTCTACACATCCCTGAATGCTATGGCCGATTTAGCATGGCCAATCCACCTAACCTGCACATCTTTGGACTGTGGGAGGAAACCAGAGCACCCGGAGGAAACCCACGCAGGCACGGGGAGAGCGTGCAAACTCCACACGGACAGTTGCCCAAGGCTGGAATCAAACCCAGGTCCCTGGTGCTGTGAGGCAGCAGTGCTAACCACTGAGCCACCCCACTTGTTGCAACCAGTTCAGGAAGGGTCACGTCTCCTCTTCTCGAACTCCCCTCTCAGTCAATCACAACAGCTGTATGTTTTATTTCCTTCTTTACAAACATTGATAACATCGAACAGGACATCAGAAACAAAATCACAATTTGTTTCAGAGATAGTAGGAACTGCAGATGCTGAAGAATCTGAGATAACAAGGTGTAGAGCTAGATGAACACAGCAGGCCAAGCTATGAATTTTCTGAAGAAGGGTCTAGGCCCGAAACATCAGCTTTCCTGCTCCTCTGATGCTGCTTGGCCTGCTGTGTTCAACCAGCTCTACACCTTGTTGTCTCACAATTTGTTTCAGCAAGTTTGGCAGTGGAGAGAAAGCAAAGTTAACATTTCGGGTCCATTTACCCTTCTTCAGAATTTGGTTTGATTTGATTTATTGTAGTCACATGTACCGAAGTACAGTGAAAATCTTTGTTTTGTGAGCAGCACAGACATACAGATCATAGGGTGGTTAGACAAGGTGAAGCATACTAGGTTATGACTGCACAGGAGGTTCAAGAACTCAAGAACATTACAACAGAAGAGGACTCAGAAAAGTCACTGGACTCGAAATGTTAACTCTGTTTTCTTCCCACAGATGCTGCCAGACCTGCTGCAGGTTGTCAGCAATTCCTGCTTTTGTTTCAGATCTCCAGCATTCACAGTTTTGTGTTTTATTTTTGTGTCACTGATCTGGTGTCAGTATGATGGGTTGAATAGCCTCTTTCTGCACATGACACTTATGTAATTCTGTCACTTTAATTCAGGTTCCATTAGCCACTATGCTGAGATCTGAAACTGCCCTTCCAGAGCCTTAAGCCTGGACAACTGGCCTAGTGATATTAACACTGCTCTGCTTTCAGCTCATTGATTGCATCTACACCAGAGTCATAGAGCCATACAGCATGGAAACAGACCCTTCGGTCCAACCAGTCCATGCTGACCATGTTCCCAAACTAAGCTAGTCTCACCTGCTTGGATTTGACCCCTAACCTTCCAAACCTTTCCACTTTATGAACTTATCCAAATAACTTTTAAGTGTTGTAACTGTACCTCTATCTGTCACTTTCTGTCGAAATTCATTCCAAATAGAACCACTCTTTGTGTAAAAAAAATACCCCTCATACCCTTTTTAACTCTTTCTCCTCTCACATTAAAAATATGCCCTTTAGTTTTGAACTCCCCTACCATAAGGAAAAGACTCTTGCTATTCACCTTATCTATGCCCTTTATGAATTTATAAACATTAGTAAGGTCACTCCTCAAACCCCTACGCTCCAGTGAAAAAGGTCCCAGCATATCCAGTTTATTTTTATATCTCAAACCTTCCATTCCTGACAATATCTTGCTAAATTTTTTCTGAACCCTCTTTAGTTTAATAATATTCTTCCTATAACAAGGTGACCAGAACTGCACACAGTACTCCAGAAGAGGCCTCACCAATACCCTGTACAACCTCAACATTATGAGGTACTTAAAGATGGGATATAAATGCCTGGCCTTTCTCATTTCGATTTATTCATCTTTCTTATTTAGAGCAATATGATCCTACAGCACTGTCTACCAGGCTTTTACCTTAAGGCCCAGTGCTCAAGCACTTGCTGAGGAGAAGGTACATAAATCTGAGAAATGGAGTAATTCTTTGTTTGAGACCTCCTGCTGTACAATAAGACAGCAGTTGTAAGTTCCCACACTAGGTGAGAAAAATCCAGAGCAAAATTATTTCTTTCCTTTCCACATATATTCAAAGGGAGAGAAAATGTCCTTGCGGTATTATCACTAGACTATTATTCAATAAATAGAACAGATTTAAGAGTCTAATGATGACTATGAAACCAATGTCAATTGTTAGAAAAACCTATTTGGTTCACTAATATCATTTAGGGAAGGAAACTACCATCCTTAACCTGGTTTGGACTACATTTGACTCCAGACCCAAAACATTGTTGTTGACTCTTAACAGCTCTCTGGGCAATTTAGGGTGGGCAATAAATGCTGGCCTAGTCAGTGACACCCACCACGAATGAATAATAATAAGAAAAAGGTGTTGGTTCTGTAAGAAGGTGTGCTGTGAGATGTCTGGAATATTAGGAGTGCTGACTAACGATGAGTGGGCTTTCCATGTACATTCAATCATCTACTGTAACTGCACCAACATGTGAAAAGGAACACAGTGAAAAGTTACAATGGAATGTTCATGAGAACAGTTCCTTCTCTTGGGATTTGAGGCAAGTAATTAAAACTGAAGGTATAAACAACTTGTGGATTGGCAATTTCTTATATAAAAAAATGGCTTGTGTTTCATGTTCGTTGATGAAGGATTGATTATCTGGTCACTGTTACATGGATATAAGTGATTGGTTTATCTCAGTGGACTGGATGACTGCCTTATGATGCCAACAGCATGGGTTTGATTCCAACACCAACTGAGGTTACCATAAATGATTCTCCTTCTCAACATTTCCCCTCACCTGAGGTGTGGTGACCTTCATGTTAATTGACAGTCATTTCTCTCTCATGAGAGACCAGCCCCATAGTCTGGTAAGATTATGGTGACTTTAACTTTCTCCTTTCCATAAGAGTGATGGCATAGGCTAGTAATTCACAGACCTAGGCTAATGGAACAGGGTCAAAGCTGATAGAATTTAAATTCAATTCATAAATCCAAGGTAAGTGGCTTGACTCAGTGATGGCTGCCAAAACAATTATCATCAATTATATGGTCATTAGCGTTCCCTTAAGGCAAGAGATTGGCAGTCCTTAGCTGCTCTAATCGAAGTGTGACTCCAGACCTCAGTAATGTCGTTGACTCTTAACTGGCCTAAGAAATGGCCTAGTGAGCCACTCAGTTCAGGGGATGGACAATAAACTCTGGCTTTACTCGAACCACCTACATCCCATGTCATAATATATTTAAAGAAGATGGTTGGGAGGCGATGGCCTCGTGGAATTATCGCTGGACTGTTAATCCAGAGACCCAGGGATGTTCTGGGGATCTGGGTCCAAATTGTGCCATGGCAGATGGTGAAATTTGAATTCAATAAATATCTGGAATTAAGAATCTAATGATTAATGAGTCCAATTAATGAGTCTAATGAGTCCAGTGAATCCGTTGTTAATTGTTGGGAAAAAAAACCATCTGGTTCACTAATGTCCTTCAGGGAAGGAAATCTGCCATCCTTACCTGGTCTAGCCTACATGTGACTCTAGACCCACAGCAATGTGATTGACTCTTAACCACCCTCTGGGCAATTAGGAATGGGCAATAAATGCTGCCTAGCCAGTGATGCCCTCGTGAAAGAATTTTTTAAAAATTCCGTTCCTATGTGTATATTAAATTCCACTTTTCACTGTGCAGCATAAAAAGTTCACTATATATTTATTCTAATGCCACATTAAGAATGTTGAGAAGTACCATCAATGCTGTTTGAGATGGATTCTCCACATCCAGTAATATGAACATCAGTGATCTTGGAGCAGCCAATAAAGTCATAGAAGTCTACAGCATGGAAACAGGCTCTTTGGCCCAACTTGTCCATGCTGCCCAGTTTTCATAATTGAACTGGTCCTATTTGCCTCCATTTGGTCCATATCCCTTCATATCTATCCCATCCATGTACCTGTCTAAATGTTTCTTAAATGACAAAATTGTACTTGCTTCCACCACTACCTATGGCAACCTGTTCCAGTCACTCACTACCCTCTGGGTGAAAAAAAAATTGCCCCTCTGGACCCTTTTGTATCTCTCCCCTCTCACTTTAAACCTTTGCCCTCAAGTTTTCTACTCCCCTACCAGAGGGAAAAGCTGTTGGCTATCTAGAATATCTCTGCTTCTCATGATTTGTAAACCTCTGTTAGGTCACCATTCAATCTCCTATGAGCCAGGGAAAATAATGTCCCAGCATATCCAACCTCCCTTTATAATTCAAACCTTCCAGTCCAGATAGCATCCTAGTAAATCTTTTCTTCACTCTTTCTAGTTTACTAATATTCTTCCTATAAAAGGGCGACCAGAACTACACACAGTGCTCCAAATGTAGCCGCGTCAACAACTTCTGCAGTTGCAACTAGATGTCCCAACTCCTATACTCAGTGTTCCGACCAATGAAACCACGTATGCAGAAAACCTTCTTCACCATCCTGTCTACCCATGACAGGGTATTGATAGCCTCAGCATTGAGACCATGATCATCTGAAACCAGCTCTGCTGGGCCAGACACCTGCTTAGAATTCTTGAGTTCTGACTGCCAAAATGCATCATCTTCACCCAGCTCAAGGAAGGCACTCGATCAAGAGGAGGACAAAGGAAATGTTTCCTAAAGGCTTTCCTCAAGAAATACAAAATAGATGTCAACACCTGGGAGACCCTCATTCTACTTGGAGGAAGTTCCTGTAAAAAAGGGATACAATTCTTTGAGGACACCCTTTGGCAAGAGGAAGCAAGAAGAAAAGGAACTGAAGAAAAGAATATCAGTGATGTTAATACCAACGACCATTGCCAGAAACATTTGTCACATATGTGGTAGGGAGATGTGGCTCTAGGATTGGGCTCATCAGCCACGCAAGGACCCATAGAACCCATGACCAGTGACACGGAATTTCCTAGGGTACCATCACACTCATTAGTGACTGATTGTTGACAATGCTGATCCAAGAATAGCTACTGAGCATGAGCATGAGGAAAATGTCAGAATGATATCAGCTCTCGTGGAGTTGCACCCTGATCTATAAGGTTTCAGGGTATCCTCTTGTGCCATCTCTCCTGCATATTGATGTTTAACAAAGTTTCCTGATGTCCAGTCACCTGAATCTAGACCTGAACTTCTGCATGTTGTTCCATCTCCCATGTAAGATGAACAATTGCAGGATTATAAACAGAAAGTCCTGGAGAAACTCAAAAAGTCTGGTAGCATCTGCAGAGAGAAAACAGAGTTAATGTTTCGAGGCCAATATCACTCTTTCTTGAAAGCACTACCTGTTTTTATTGCAGCTCTCCAGTGCTTGGACGGCTTTACGTTTAAAGCATTTGTGGTATCTTGCAGCGTGCAAATTGGTCTCTCTGCTTCCTGTACCACAACAGCACTTCGCTGGTGGTAAGAGCATGGGAAAGCTTGCAGTTCTCAAAAATGTGCTTGTTAGGTGCAAGCATTTCTTTCTCTTTGTGAGAATCGACTAATAATTTACTTAACATCAGAGTTCAAAGGGTTGGATTGCACGTCACTCTGACAGATACGTGCAAACAGCGACTGGGCTTCAAACCAAACCAATTCCAGAAATTTAATTCAACATATCTTATGAAGATTAAGAGTTGTCCAACAAAAAAAAGACACAAAGCAAAGGCCAGCAAAATCAATGTTAATCAGAAGAAAATAAAGAATTAAAGTAGAATGAATCTTCAAGTAAATTGTCAAATGTACAATTAAATCTAAAACAATATTTCTATTGGAGTACTCCACTGAGAGGAAGCTAACCAAAGCAGAATTGGTGAATGATTTGATGTTCTTCCATTTATCATTCTGCTTGATGCCTTTCTTCTAAAATTAAATACGTTCATATTTCCAAAGTTGCCCATTTTATGATGCTAATCTTTCATCCTGTTTGCCTACATTGTGTGGATGTTCTGGGTTCTCAGTAAAAACTTATGTTCAATCTGCACAGTAATCAGAACCACACAATTGTTACAGTGCAGAAAGGTGCCATTCAGCCCATTATACCTATTCTATTACCTCATGTCAGTCTCCTGCCTTTTCCCCACATCTCTGGTCACCATGTCTAACCAAATAATCATCCAATTCCCTCCTGAATGCCTCAACTGAACCTGCCTTCATCACATTTCCAGGCACTGCATTCCACACTCTAACTACTCGCTGTGCAAGGCATGTTTTTCTCACATCACCCTTACTTCTTTTACACATCACTTTAAATCTATGCCCTCTTGTTCTTTGCCCTTTTCAGAGCAGGAACAGCTTCTCCCTATCTATTCTATCCAGTCTGCTCATGATTTTGGAAAGCCTCTGTTAAATCTCCTCTTAGTCTTTTTCTCTGCAAGGAGAACAATCCCAACTTTAGAGTAGTTCCCAAATGAAAATGTTTTGGGCAATTTATCTTTTGTTGAGAAACTGCAGCGAAGGGCCCAGGACCATAAAGCCACAGAGTCATAGAGTACTATAGCATGGAAACAGGTCCTTCAGCTCAAACTGGTCCAGGTTGATTATGGTATGCACTCAGCTAGTTCCAATTTCCAGCATTTGGTCCATATCCCTCTAAACCCTTCCCATCCATGTACCTATCCAAATACTTTTTAGATGTTGCTATTGTACCTGCCTCAACCACTTTTGCTGGCAGCCCATTCCATATACGTACCACTCTCTGCATAAAGAAGTTGCCCCTCAGGTCCTTCTTAAATCTTTCCCCTCTCACCTTAAACCTATGCCCTCTAGTTTTCAATCCCCCATCCCTGGGAAAAAGACTATATGCATTCAGCCTAACCATGCTCCTCATGATTTTATACACCTCAATAAGATCAACCCTCATTCTCCTATGTTCAAAGGAATCAAGTCCTATCCTGGCCAACCTCTCCCTCAGGCTATTAGCCCCAGCAACATCCGCATAGATCCTTTTTGCACATTTTCTATGTCTTAACTATGTCTTTCCTATAATAGGGTGACCAAAACTGTACACAATACTCCAGGTTCGGCCTCACCAATGACTGATACAACTGTATCATAATGTCCCATACTCAATGCCTTGACTGATGAAGGCCAACATGTTAAATGCCTTCTTCACCATCCTGTCTACCTGTGATGCTGTTTTCAACAAACTATGTACTTGTATTCCTAGGTCCCTCTGTTCCACAACACTCCTCAGGACCTTACCATTTACTGTATAAGCCCTACCTTGGTTTGACTTTCCAAAGTGCAACTTATCTGTATTGAATAACATTTGCCAAACCTCAGCCCACTTCCCCATCTGATCAAGATCCCTCTATAAATTTTTGATAGCCTTCCTCGCTATCAATGATGCCTCCTAATTTTGTATCATCTGCAAACTTACTAATCATGCCTTGTACATTCACATCCAGACCATTTATGTAAATCACAAATAACAAAGGTCTCATGCTGACCCCTGTGGCACACCACTAGTCACAGGCGTCCAGTCCGAGAAACAATCTTCAACCATCACCCTCTACTTCCTACCATCGAGCCAATTATGAATCCAATTAGCTAGCCTCTCTGTATCCCAAGCAATCTAACCTTCATGACTAGCCTGCTGTGTGGGACCTTGCCAAAGGCCTTACTAAAGTCCATGCAGACAATATCCACTGCCCTACCCTCATCTATCCTCTTGGTTACTTCTTTGAGAAACTCCAAAAGATTTGCCAGACATGACTTCCTGCGCACAAATCCATGCTGACTAATCAGACCTTAACTATCCAAATGTTGGTTGATCCTGTCCCTCAGTATCCTTTCCAATAACTTGCCTACTACTGATGTCAGGCTCACTGCCCTATATTTCTCTGGCTTGTCTTTGCTCCCATTCTTAAAGAATGGAGCAACATTAACCACCCTCCAGTCTTCCGGAACTTCACTGATGTTCACCGGCTAACGATGAAGCAAAAAAATCTCTGCAAGGGCCTCTGCAATTTCTTCCCCAGTCTCCCACAATGTCCAAGGATGGACTTGATCAGGACCAGGGCATTTATCCACCTTAGTGCACTTTAAGGCTGCAAACACCTCCTCTCTGGTGATGTGTGTGCATTCCATATTGTATGGTAACACAAAGAACTTTTAAAGTGAAAGGCAGGAGGCTTAGAGGAGATTTCAGGAAATATATTTTAATCCAGAGGTTGGTGAGGGTTTGGAATGCACTGCCTGGGAGGATAGTTGAGACAGAAAATCTCAAAAGCTTTAAAGCTTACTTGGATGAGCACTTAAAGTCTCAGAACATCCAAGGCTATGGGCCTAGTGTGGGAAAGTGGGACTACTGTAGGTAAAATCAGAAGTCACACGACACCAGGGTATAGTCCAACAGATTTATTTGAAATCTCAAGCTTTCAGAGGGCTGCTCCTTCATCAGGTGAAGTGGAGGGAAGCGCACAGGCATAGAATATGTAGGCTGAGAGGATACTGTAGGTAATGCTATTGGTGGCAAAGATTGTACATGCTAAAAGTCCTCTTCTGTACTGTATGATTCTATGAACCTGGAACATAACTATAGTTAGATAAGGAAAACAGAATGGAAGATATAGCAGAAAAAGAGGTGGTACTTTGGAAACGTTAAAAGCGTTTAAAAGCCTGAAGTTAGTGGAGAAAGGAGACTGTGGGAAGCAAGAAGGACATCAACTGCGAGAAGTGTAGGGGAGAAATGAAACCACAGCAAGAGATAGTACAGGAATTTCATCACTATACAGTGTTTATGCTCAGAGGAGGAATGGGAATGGAGAACATATATCTGCTACTTAATTGGAGCAGGAGAGAAAAATTCAAACAAGTCCACAACCATTGCAACATCAAGAAAATGTCAGAACTCACAGCAAGAAGAAACTCTTGGAAATAACCTATAGGCCCCGTAACAGTAGCTATACTGTGGGACACAAAATAAATCAGGAGATAATGAGCGATATAAAAAAGGCAGCACGTTAATCATGAGTTACTTTACTCTTAAAGGACTTAAAGGAGGCGAGGAAGGAAATAGCTACAATAACTATCAGTCGATTAAAGGTTCTGAAGAAGGGTCACTGGACCCAAAATGTTAACTCTGATTTCTCTTCACAGATGCTGCCATATCTGCTGAGATTTTCCAGCAATTTTTGTTTTTGTCTCTGATTTCCAGCAGCCACAGTTCTTTCAGTTTCTAAACTCGATAAAAAGTACTGGAAAATTAATGGTCTGAAGACCGATAAGTTCCCTGCACCTGATAGGATACAATTATTATATGAGGTATCTGCAGAAATAGTGATGTATGGGTAGTAACCTTCTGAGAATCCTTAGGATCTGGAAACATCCCAAAGGAGTTGTTGGTTGGTTGTCCGAGCTGACTGGTTTTCATGCAAACATTTCATCAGCTCAAGGAACCAACCGATAGCTCCAATCGCAAGCTGAGCTGCAGACCTTTGTTAAAACATTAAATATCCCAAAGGATTGGAAAATGATCGATGTAACACCTTTATTCAAAAAGAGAGAGAGATAATTGTTATGGACCAGACCAAACCCCATCAAAATGTAACAAGAAGATAAGTTACAGCCTAACATTTCCTTATTTTAGAAGTAAGTGTAAGGCATTCTGCTCCAGGCCTAATTTGATTGGTGAAACTTTTTGACTTTAAGCAAAACACACTTTATTTTTACACTACAGTTAAAATACAGACAAACTGAAAGTGGAAGAAAAGAATTGGCTTAACTGTAACTCTATTGAAATATTTAACAAAATAATATATATATCAATTACTAAAAATTAACAGTTCTAATATAATGACATCCCGTAAACACACCCTTGGCAAAGGCAAATTCAGGAAAATAGATTGTCTCCCATGCAATTCTAGCAGCAAGAAGAGAACCTCAGCTTTTAGTGGTAACAGAGAGAGGAATAAGAAATTGCACACCTAGCATCAAGACCCCAGCAACTGCTGAAAGCTAAAACTAAAAATCCTGAGTCAATAAACGTGCAGCTGGACAAACACAACAGGTCAGACAGCATCAGAGGAGCAGGAAAGTCAACGTTTCAGTCTGAAAACCTTCGTCAGGACTGGGGAGGGGGAGGGGAGCCCAGAAATAAATAGAGTGAGGGGTGGCGAGGCTGGGGAAAGGTCGGTGGGATGGTGATAGATGAATGCAGGTAAAGGGTTATAGTGATTGGTCAGTGGGAAGGGTGGACTGGATAGGCCAGTAGGAAGATTGTCAGGTTAGGACAGGTCAGGGAGGCAGGACATGGGATAAGGCTGAGGGTAGAGGGATTTTGAAGCTGGTGAAGTCAATATTCAGGCCATTGGGCTGTAAGCTCCCAAGGCAAAATATCAGGTGTTGTTCCTCTAGTTTAATGATGAAGGGGAATTAGCTAAAAATCCTGGTTCTGAGGGATTTTGACCCATTCAGACTTCTATTGTTCCAACTTAAAAAAAAACAAGACCTCACAAGCTGTTTACTTTACTGGTTTTAAGCATTAAAAAAAAATGCATCTCTTAAAACCATAGTATCATGATCCAATAAGTAAGTAACCAGAGGCCAGTTACCTTAACATCTGTCTTTGGAAAAATGTTAGAGTGTATCATTATTATTGAGAATGTAAAAGCAGAACATTTAGAAATACATTTTATAATTAAGCAAAGTTAGCCTCAGGAAGAGGCTATCATGCCTGGCAAATTTATAAGAACTCCTTAATGAGATAGCAAACAGGATAAATAAACCTAAACCAGTAGATGCAATATATTTGGGTTTCTAAAAGGCAGTTGACAAGGCACTGCACATAAAGCTAATTAATAATTCCCGCTTACCCCAATAACCTTCAATATCTTGCTTAACAGAAACCTATCTACCTCTGCCTTAGTTCCATGAGAAAGAAAATGCTTCATTTCTTCCTTAAATTGGTGATGCCTCCTTTTTATTTTAGTTTATTCATGGGATAAGCTGGCCAGGCCAGAATTTATTGCCCATCCCTAATTGCCCATAGAGCAGTTAGAGTCAACCACAGGCTACAGACATGGATTCACATGTGGACCAGCAGATTTTCTTCCCTAAACTGCATTTGTGAATCAGATGGCCCTGTATTAAAATTGACAGGGAGAAGGCAGAAAAATAGGGTTAAAAAACATATCAGCTATTTTTGAATGGTAGAATGGGTTGAAGGGCTGAATTCTGCTCCTATATCTTATGGTGATGACTTCATGGTCGTCATTAGACTCTTAATTCAAGAGACTTAATTTATTCAGTTCAAACTCCACCATCTACCATTGTGGGATTTGAACCCAGGTTCCCAGAGCATTACCTGGGTCTCTGGATTAATAGCCTTGTGATAATACTATCACCTCTGTCTTTAAACAAAGATAACAGTTTATGTTGTGATCATGACACCATCAGATTTCAGGATGCCAAGGACATTTGCGTAAAATGGTCAAACAATTTAAAGGTTGTACAAAGGTTTTCACGGCAGGCGCAGTAAATTTAAGTAAGCTTACCTTGTCGGATATAATATCGTGTGGACAAGCATTTTGAGAGATGGTTTGTTACAGTTTACTTGGGGAATCTGATTTGCTATGGCAACATACACTGTCACACACATGTTGTGGTCTGGACCTATGGAGAGGGAACAGTCAAGCCTTTAGTGCTCTTTCTAGACTGACCAGCAATCTGTCCTGCTTGTCATTGGAGTGTGCTCAAATGAACCATAGGTTAATATGCAACCTGGTTGACTACATTATGAATGGTCATTTGACATTCAAGCCCTGGAGCAGGACTCAAACTCAGAGCTTCTGGCTCAGAAGCTTTGACACTATTCACTGCAGCATAAGACCCCCTTCAGAGAATAGTGTAACCAACTAAATGGTTATATCTTAAGGGTGGTGGAAGATCAGAAGGATTCAGAGCTCCATATTCACAAATCATAGGTGGCAGAAGAAATTGTTAAAGTGAATCAGAAAGCATGTGGAAGACATGGCTTGGTAAACTGGCACTGAACACAAAACAAAATGAGTCATGCAATATGAAATCCATTAGTCAGGCCTCAGTTGGAGTAGTGTGTGAAATTCAAGGGTCTGCACCTGAAAATGTTAACAGGAATAGACAGGGTAAATAGGATTAAATATTTCTACTGGTTGGGATTCTAGAACTGGGGGCTTCTTCTGAGAATTAGGGCCAGACCATTCAGGAGAGATGTTAGGAAACACTTTGACGCACAAAGGATGGGAAAGGTTTGGAACTCTCTTCTACAAATGGCAGTGGATTTTGGATCAGTTGTTATTTGTAAATCCGAGATAGATAATTTTTTGGATATGGACCGTAGACAGATATATGGTAGTAAGCCACAGATCAGGCATGATCTCATTGAATAGTGGAACAGTTTCAAAGGGCTCAAAAGCCTACTCCTTTCCTATGCAACTGCAATTTAGGAATGAATTCAAGACACTTGACAAATCAAGGTTGTGCAGGATTTAAGCAAAGGTGGGGGAAATTCAGCTATATGAAGAGAAGTTGCATGTCATAGAAACCCCCTATTCATCTGAACTCCAGCGAAAATAATCCTAACCTCGTCAATCTCTCCTCATACGTCAGTCCCGCCATCCCCGGAATCATCCTGGTAAACCTTCAAATAACTCCTCAAGACCAAGAGCATCCTTCCTCAGAAAAGGAGACCAAAACTGCACACAATATTCCAGGTGTGGTCTCACCAAGACCCTGTACTACTGCAACAACACATCACTGCTCCTACGCAATGAAGGCCAATATACCATTTACCTTCTTTACCGCCTGCGGCACCTGCATGCTTACCTTCAGCGACTGATGCACAGGGACACCCAGGTCCCACTGCACACTCCCCTCTCCCAATTTACAGCCACTAAACAACAAAACATTCTTGTTTTTGCTTCCAAAGTGAATAACCTCACATTTACCCAAATTATACTGCATATACTATTGTTTTGCCCACTCACCCAACCTGTCCAGATCATGCTGAAGGATCTCTGCATCCTCGTCACAGTTCGCCCTCCCATCCAACTTGGAATCATCTGCAAACTTTGAGATGTTGCGTTTTGTTCCCTCATCCAAATCATTAATATATATTGTGAATAGCTGTGGTCCCAGCACTGATCCCTGTGGCATCCCACTACTTACTGCCTGCCAATTTGAAAAGGTCTCATTAATTCCTGCTCGTTGTTTCCTCTCTGCCAACCAGTTTTCTATCCATCTCAATACATTTCCCCCAGTCCCATGCGCTTTAATCTTGCGCATTAATCTTTTACGCGGGACTTTGTCAAACGCTTTCTGAAAGTCCAAATATACTACATTGACTGGCTCCCCCATGTCAATTCTACTACTTACATCTTCATAGAATTCCAACAGATTTTTCAAGCATGATTTCCCCTTCATAAATCGATGCTGACTCTGTCTGATCCTGCCACTGCTTTCTAAAGTGATCCCATTTCAATGTTTGAAAATTTTTGCAGCGCATAAGTGAGGGCTGGGGGAGTAGGTGGGGGTGATGACACTGTGGTAGCTGTTAGAGAGGGAGCTCTGCTATTACAGCTCGGTCACACCTCCACAACGGTCATTGCTACCTCAGACCTCAGGACTCCAACGTTTCAGTTGAGCAACCCCACTTGAGCTCTCCAGCCCCAAACTCAGAAGCTGCATTTTAACAGCCTGCTCCACCAGAATGCACCATCATTTCCAACACAAGATGGTCACCGAAAAGTCCCACATGGAAACTTATTTACCCAGAGAGTGGTACATGTGGAACTTATCAAGAACGGTTGAAGTGAACGTTACAGATGCATTTCAGGGGAAGTGGGACACCCTAATAATGAGGGACACACTGATAGACTTAGCTGAGAGTTCAAAAAATCATGGAATCCCTACAATGTGGAAGCAGGCCATTTGGCTCATCGAGTCTACACTGACCCTCTGAAGAACATTCCACCCAAACCCACCTCCTACCTGATCCCTGTAATCCTGCATTTCTCATGGCTGATCTACCCAACCTGCACAACCCTGGGCACTATGGGCAATTTAGTATGGCCATTCCACCCTAACCTGCACATCTCTGGACTGATGATGGGAGATGGCTTAAATGGAGCATCAGAAGTAGTATAAACTGGTCAGGACAAATAGTCTGTTTCAGAGTGATAAACTCTCTGTAATCTAATTTAAGTATTGTCAAATTACAAGAGACAATAGAAGTTATAGTTTGACCATATTATGTAGTTTGATTTTGACCTGCTGGTTTTTGTGGTCTCAGCTGGCAAGACCTCATTAGCTTTCATTTAGAACAATCCAGTTTACATTTCTCCCCAGCTGGAGGAGAATGAACTGATAATTGATAACAACATTTTTTTTAATAAAAAGCAAATAGAAGAATTTCATCAGAATTATTGACATGCTTGTTCTTTTAACTCAGTGCGTGGTGTTTTAATTTTGGCACAGAATCCAAACTGGAACTCCAGGGATGTGCCAATGAGGTACCACATGGTTAGCTTAGTCATTTGGAAGGCTGGTTTGTCGCATAGAGTGTTGCTAACAGCATTGGCTCAATTCCCACTAACGTTACTGTGAAAGACTCTCCTAGTCAACCACTTCCCTTCCCCTGGGCTGTTTTGACCCTCAGGTTAAACCCACAAGTCATCTCTCTCTGATGCGAGTACAGCCCTCTGGTCTATTAGGATGATGGCAATGCTACCATTTTGACTTTGAGGGTCAGTTAACTCAGTTGGCTGGATGTTGAGTCTCTAATGCAGAGTGAGAGCAACAGCATAGATTCAATTCCCACACTAACTAAGCTTACTGTGGACAATTCTCCTTTTGTCTGAGGCGTGGTGACCCTCAAGTTAAACCACCACCAGTTGTCTGTCTCCCTCTAATGAGCGAACAGGACAATGGTGACTTTAACTTTTTACTCATGATGTGGAAGTGCTGTGTTGGACTGGGGTGGACAAAGTCAGAAATCATATGACACCAGGTTAAGTGCCTTCACCTGATGAAGGAGCAGCGCTCTGAAAGCTTGTGATTTCAAATAAACCTGTTGGACTTTAACTTTAGTATTATGTAACTTCTGACTTTAATTTTTTTAGGAGTTTAAAGATCAACCAGCTACTAATTACTGGCCAAAGTTTCATTCATACACAGCCCTGCCTGCTTCCAGCTCACCTGCAAACATGCACCTTCTACTCCTGCTTGAAAGGGCAGCTGTGTAAACAGTACTTATAATGAGTATCCGATAATCTGCTTTTAAAATTCACAGAAATGCATAGAACATAGAACATAGAACAGTACAGCACAGAACAGGCCCTTCGGCCCACGATGTTGTGTTGACCTATTATCCTACTACGATCAAACTACCCTGCATACCCTACATTTTACTATCCTCCATGTGCCTATGCAAGAGTCGCTTAAAAGTGTCTAATGCATCTGACTCCACTACCACTGCCGGCAGCGCATTCCACACGCCCACCATTCTCTGTGTGAAGAACCTACCTCTGACATCTTCCCTATACCTTCCTCCATTCACCTTAAAATTATGCCCCCTCGTAATAGTCATTTCCGCCCTGGGAAAAAGTCTCTGACTATCCACTCTATCTATGCCTCTCATCTTGTACACATCTTGAAATCTTTAAACAGTCCTTTTCTCACTTCAGTCCACAATAAAAACCACAGAAAAACAAAAAGATACAGTCTTTACAATACTTAAAATACATTTTTTTCTGATCACTTATCTCTTTGGTCTCTGGATCTTGCTGTGTACTGTCTATTATATTTCCCTACATGAGAACAGCTGTGAGACACCACAGGGTAGGAAAGACATTGTAACAATGCAAGAGAAATGATCAACCATCTCATTCCGAGTGAAATTCTCACAGTCTGGTCTAAGCAACTTTATTCCTTCAACCCTCGGAGGGAATACTTTTTGTGTATGATTGAAATCCAAAGACCAATAGAGCAAATGTATTATGTACTTCCTGTACCATAAGGTTTAAATTTAACACGATGATTAATTGAAGAAAATTTTTGTAATTAATGAATACAGTGCGAGTAAATTTGAGTCCTTATGGCCTGAAAGTGCATCAAAGTCAATTTGCCAACTGCCGATGGTTAATCAGGCAACACAAATAACAATCTAGAGTGTACAAGACATTAACTAGCTAGTAGTCATCGAATAAAAGTCAAGGCTTAAGGCTGAGTGTTTATTATTCTACAGATCCATTTCTCGAATGGCTAAAAGCATTCTGTAACACATGCATTAACTACCACAGCACAAAAAGAAAGATGCCATTGCCCAATTTTAATCTGTAAAAGACCACAAGGTCTAATTCAGAACAGGCACTGCTTGGTTCATTGTCATTCATGGGACACTGTGAGAGACACTCTGATGTTGGAATCAAAACCTAAGCCTGAGAGGTGGTCTGGATGTGAAGGGAAGGTGTTGGAGAGACATGTATTGACAGAAAGTGAACTTCAAATCTATATTTCCGCTCACGTTATTTTATGCTGTGCCGATTTCCAACATCCATGTGCAGTGGTGTTTTCTGGAACTGGAGGTAAGTGCCAATCAGTATGTGTGGGGCTATGACAAGAACCTCCAAACATCAATGTAGCCGTGCATTTACAGCGAACATTAGGTAGTTACACCACTACCTCTGAGTCAGAAGGTTACAAAGAACAAAGAATAAAGAACATTGCAGCACAGGAACAGGCCCTTCGGCCCTCCAAGCCTACATCGATATTCTATCTGTCACAACTAAAACCGCCTACCCTTCCGGGGACTGTGTCCGTCTATTCCCATCCTATTCATGTATTTGTCAAGACACCCTTTAAAAGTCACTATAGCATCTGCTTCCACTACCTCCCCCGGCAGTGAGTTCCAGGTGCCCACCAGCCTCTGTGTAAAAAACTTGCCTCATACGTCACATTTAAACCTTGCCCCTCACACCTTAAACCCATGGCCCCTGGTAACTGACTCTTCCACCCTCTGAGAAAACTTCTGACTGTCCACTCTGTCCGTGCCCTTCATAATCTTGTAGACCTCTATCAGGTTGCCCCTCAACGTCCGTCGTTACAGTGAAAACAGCCCAAGTTTCTCCAACCTCTCCTCATAGCTAATGCCCTCCATATCAGGCAACATCCTGGTAAATCCTTTCTGAACGCTGTCCAAAGCCATCACATCCTTCTGGTAGTGTGGCAACCAGAATTGAACACAATATTCCAAATGCGGCCAAACAAGGTTCTACAAAGCTGCAACATTACCTGCCAATTTTTAAACTCAATGTCCCAGCCGATGAAGGTAAGCATGCCATATGCCTTGTTAACTACCTTCTCCACCTGCGTTGCCACTTTCAGTGACCTGTGTACCTGTACATCCAGATCCCTCTGCCTATCTGTGCTCTTGATAGTTCTATCATTTACTGTATATTTTCCATCTGGATTAGACCTCCCAAAATGCATCACCTTACATTTTTCCAGATTAAACTCCATCTGCCATCTCTCTGCCCAAGTCACCAACTGATCTATATCCTGCTGTATCCTTTGACAGTCGCTGTTTGCCACTTCTAGTAAACCTAAATGTTTCCATTGCACCATTCGTTCAAGACCAGGAGAGATATCCTTCTTATTATGGCTATCACTTATCGCTCAACCAACATCACAAACATCAATTAGCAAGTCATTACTGTTTGCTGAGCTCAAATTGTTGCTGTTTCCTACATTCGTGGCTGTATATGGCTTTGTACTAAGCTGAGACCATTCAAGGTGCTGTATGAAATTGTAAGAAGTAGGAGGAGGATTAGGCCATTCGTCCCATTGAGACAATTCTGACATTCAATAAGATTGTGGATTTATGGCTGATCTGATTGTGGTCTCAACAATATTTTCTTGCAAGTCCTCACTCCCTTGTCAATCAAAAATTTGTTTAACTCAATCTTTAATATATTCAATGAAAAATCCTCCACTGTTCTTGGTAACAATGAATTCTATAAAATGTTGGTGTTTTGAGAGAAGAAATTCCTCCTTATCTCCATCTTGAAGGGGATACCACTAAGTTTTAAACTGTATCCCCTAGATCTAAACTCCCCTAGGAAGGGAAACATTCTCTCAGCTGTTACTCTTCTCAGAACCTTCTCAGAAATGTAGATAGTTCAATAAGATTGCTTCTCATTGCTCTAAACTCCTATGAATATAGACCCAATCTACACCAACTGCATATTTAAATAATATTCTGCCTTTTTCATTCATCCTGCCAAAGTGTATCTCTCATTTTCCCACATTATACTCACCGGCTAGATTGTGATGCAGAGTGACGCTAACAGTGTAGGTTCAATTCCCAGACTAGCCGAGGCTACCATGAAAAACCCTCCTTCTCATCCTTTTCTATCACCTGAGTCACGATGACCCTTAGGTTAAACCACCACCAGTTGTCTCTTTTTAACGAGAGAACAGCTCTATGGTCTGGTAAGACTATGCAAACTTTACTTCAATCCAGCGCTAGTTCTTTGCAAACACTTTGTGTGTCCTTCACAATTTGCTCTGATCTACAGTTGATTCAACAGCACATCTGGCTACAATATGGTCAATTTCTTCATACAAGTATGCACATAGATCAGAAGCAGTTGAGGGCCCAAAATCCATTCTTGGGTTGCAGTTAGCCAAGCTGGAAATAACCTATTCACTGCAACTCAGCTCCTGTTGATTATTCAATCCTCTAACTATTCTGATAAATCATTCTAACACTATGAGCTCTTATCATGTGCATTAACCTTTCAAGTAGTTATGATGAACGAGGCCTTTGGGGTATTCTGTCTCAGGACTGTTTGTAGTGTTGCATACTCGGTCAAATGCAGTCTTCACTTCTGCTTAGATGGGATGTCACAACTGCCAGGATAGTGCAGGTGAACTTGTGCAGCAGATAGTAAGGATGGCACTTTCCTGAAAGATATGTTGGGTCTGGGGAGCAGTAACAGGTCAGGGTGACCACGTCTTGAGCACCAGGAGGTGTTGATTAGGAGGCAGAACCCACCACTTTTTGCCTTAACTGAGGACTCTGGGCAGTCCATTCCTGCTGCTCCTGGACTTTGGAATTGCTGTGACACCCGCACCTTTAGTCACGGAGGTAGCGCTGTTCCTCACGATTGGCTGCTGACCTCTAATTCGTCAGCGGCTTCAGGCAGGACATGACACCGCAGTTCCATGAAGTGATGCAAGGAAAATCCTCAGTTGTATGATAGGCCCAAAGTCTTTGTGGGGAGTGGGGGGAGGGGGGTTGTTTGAGGGGCTTTACCATGGAATGTTGGGAGGGGAAGCGGCGGTGGCTGGTGTTTCATGTCTTCTGATGCCTGACACCAAATTGGAAAAAGAGATCAGAAAATCCCGCCCACTGGTTCCCTTAATCCACTATACTCAATGAATCTAATACATTCATCAAACAAATTAATCTGTTTTACAAAACCATGTTCACCTTGCCTTATTTTATTTACCTCCTTCATCATCGATTCTCATATTTGGCAATGACAGATATTAGACTAACTGATCCATTGGGTTCACCCTTCGTTAAAAGTGGTGCTATGTCTACAATGAAGAAAGATACAAAACACTTGTTCGTAGTTTCTTCCATTTCCTTGTATCCCATGAATAATCATATATTTTTCTACTAAAGAAAGTCCTCCTTCATTCCAGGCCTTCTCACTACAGCTGGAAGTCTATCCATTGTTTTGATTACTCCTTGCATGGAGAACAATCTCTTGCATCGGTCCTGAATTAGCCTTAACTCCACAGTAGACATAGCACATATGTCAGGCTGCTCGAAGAAGCTACCTCGCTGTTGCATCAGATGTTCATTAAACGGCTGGTTGACTGTAGTACATTTGAGTTATCGCACCTGTGGTAAGTCTGAATCTCAAGTAAATGGATTTTGAGACTCACTGGCCTGAGAATCAATGCAAAGTTGCACAAACACATAAGATGCTCTTTATTCTTTGTCACTAGCCAGTCTTAACTGAGTGGTTTAGCTCTGGACTAATACACAGCTGTCCCTGTGTAGCACTTCAATAATATGGCAGGTTGCTGTATTTCTAGTTGACATAGTTTACCAGTTCACAATTGTCATTGGGAATATAATGGCAGTTGTCTAATATTGCAACATCGGTTTTGACAATCAAGAAATCTCCCTCAATGTGTTGAATCTTAATTTTTCTCTTGGCCATGTACTCTTTCAATGACCAGGGAGATCCTGCAGTCAACATCAGAAGAGAGGAATAAAGGGACAGAAGCGGACCACTCACCCCTCAAGCTTGATTCCCCGCTCAATTAAACAACATACATGCTGTACCATAAATCCATTCACGCATCCTCGTCCCATAGCTCTGTCACTTAACAAAATAATCTATCAGATGCTTTGTCTGAGGGTCACTACATGAGTCTGTGGCTGTTGAATGGCCAGGGTGTCATTACAGAGTTGGGGGGTGGCGGTGGTCTGAGAATTTCATTTTGTTATCCTCCCAATCACTGGAACTTGAGTGCCAGCTCACGTATCTTTACCTGGCTCTGCACCATTAATTATTCAACGTTTGTCCCCTTTCGTACAATTACCATTACCATCCACTTTCATATCTGTCAGGTCTTTCCCACTTCCAGCAAACAGCTGACCACAAGGTGTAGAGCTGGATGAACACAGCAGGCCAAGCAGCATCGGAGGAGCAGGAAGGCTGACGTTTCGGGTCGAGACCAGCTCTACACCGTGTTATCTCAGATTCTCCAGCATCGGCAGGTCCTACTATCTCTGACCACCCATGATGTTGCTCAGTCTTGAAGCATTACCTCATCCAAAGGCAGCATGTTGTATTATTCGGCTATGGTGGGACAGCCAGAACTAGACAACCCCTGAGATCAGCTGAAAGCAATTTACATTAAATTACAAGTATTTTTAAACAAACTGTTCAGAAGTGTTATGACATGGCTCTGGATCAAGTGGGGCTTGAACACGGCCCTCCTGACTCAAAGGTAGGGACACTACCACTGTACCACAGGAGACCTTCCATCAAGTTGTATCTTCAATTCAATTTGCAGACTAGTTTACTGAATATTGGCCATTACTTCTAGAGGTCTTTTGTAATTAATTCACAGTACTAATAGACCATAGAGCTGCTCTCTCATGAGAGACAGAGAGACAACTGATGGTGGATTAACACCGGGGTGGTGGGAGGTGGGGGGTGTTCATAGATCATAGATCATAGATCATAGAATCCCTACAGTGTGGAAACAGGCCCTTCGGCCCAACAAGTCCACACCGACTCTCAGAGCATCCCACCCAGACCCATCCCCCGGAAACCCAACTACTCTACACATCCCATTGATGTCAATGTGCCTCAGGGAAAGAGGAGAGGTTGAGAAGGAAAGTCCTCCATGGTAACCTCAGTTAGCACAGGAATTGAACCCACGCTGTTAGCATCTCTTTTCAAAATGGTGGGTGGCAGAGTTTATCAGCTTCTGGGCTCCTGTACCCAGGGCACGTCCACTCCGTCCGCTTCCCCTTCCTTTTTTTTCTAACATTCTTACTCTTTTCTTTTCTGATTAGTTTCTCCTTCTAGGGAGAGATCGGTCATGTTGGCATCAGCGGCGAGGACATCAAAGAGGAAAGCAGAAGGTGGCATCATTGAGGTCGGGAGTGAGGTAGCAGCTGGTGGGCCCAAAGCGAGACTCTAGCAGATGGTGGTAACGAGGCTGGTGTGAGGGGACCGTGACCCAGGTGGATGGCAGCGAGGCGGCTGGCGGAGGGGTGACATGGGACCCGGTATCGGCTGCTACATCAACTGAGGCGACATTGGAGAGGTAGGCCCAGCGACGCAAGGTGGTACCTGAGGAGCAGCCATTTTGTCATTGGTTGGGTCCAGTACCAGCAGTGGCAAAGCGGTGGTGGAAGGTTAACATCACTTTATTTTTTATTATTCTTAAACAATTCTAAATGGCACCAGAATCACGGCAAAACAGGAGCTTTTCACTGTATTTTTCACTGTAAAAATACACATGACAATAAAAAATGTTTCCCCATAACTGACCAGCCAACTGAATAAAACAAGCTAGCAGCTAGAATTCTCACATTGTGATCACTTAATCTGAACTATCAACATCCTTTCTCCCTTAGCACTCCAACCGACACCTCCCCCATCCCCATCCCTCATCACTACATAAATGCTGCCCTTCCACACTTGTTGTCAGCTCTGATGAAGAGTCATCTAGACTCGAAACGTTAGCTTGTTCTCTCTCCATGGGTGCTGCCTGACTTGCTGTGATCTTCAGCACTTTTTGTTTTCAGTACAGATTCCAGCATCTGCAGTAATTTGCTCCTAGAAGCTAGAATTATTCTCAGATCACAAACAGGCTCCAGCAGGTTTTCTGTCTCTCTCCTTAAAAGTTTGATTAAAAGTTGCTTCCTATCTGTGACAGAGGACAACGTTCGGAATGTTATGCACTCAAAGCAAATGCATATGAAGTGCGCATAAATATCATGCATTCAATGCACAGATATATGCATTGTACACAGATGCACACACACCAACCTACACATCCAGGCTTGCAAATGTCCTGGTGCTTAACAGCATGACATACCATAATCTTTGTGGTGAATATGTAGTTGTGCACAATTTGTTTGCAGAAGTGCGATAGTTATGTGACGGGAGAAAAAATAATGAAATACAGCATACTTCCTGTTACTTGTATACTATTGGTTGCCTGAGACATCCAGATAAATTTACATTTCTGTGTTGTGAACGATTTTGAATTGTTCATTTTGTTTATTAAGATGATTTGTGCTACACAGACAGGGCAGTAGATACATGGGAATGCTGCCACTTGCAAGTTCTCCTCTTGGATCAGAAATTGGCTAGCTGTAAGAAGACAGAGGGTGGTGGTTGATGGGAAATGTTCATCCTGGAGTTCAGTTACTAGTAGTGTACCTCAAGGATCTGTTTTGGGGCCACTGCTGTTTGTCATTTTTATAAATGACCTGGATGAGGGCATAGAAGGATGGGTTAGTAAATTTGCGGATGACACCAAAGTCGGTGGAGTTGTGGATAGTGCGGAAGGATGTTGTAGGTTACAGAGGGACATAGATAAGCTGCAGAGCTGGGCTGAGAGGTGGCAAATGGAGTTTAATGCGGAAAAGTATGAGGTGATTCACTTTGGAAGGAGTAACAGGAATACAGAGTACTGGGCTAATGGTAAGGTTCTTGGTAGTGTGGATGAGCAGAAAGATCTCGGTGTCCATGTGCATAGATCACTGAAAGTTGCCACCCAGGTTGATAGCGTTGTTAAGAAGGCGTACAGTATGTTAGGTTTTATTGGTAGAGGGATTGAGTTTCGGAGCCA
>NC_063341.1:75093165-75146456 GCF_021869965.1 Rhincodon typus
CTGCCTGCTCTTCATTGCCCTTTATCACACTTTTCATCAGAAACGTATTTATTTATTTCTTTCTTTGTGGTGTCCTCTGGGTGCTCTGGTTTCTTCCCGCAGTTCAAAGATGTGCAGGTTAAATAGATTAGCCATAGTGTCCAAGGATATGTAGGCGAGGTGGGTTAGCCATGGGAAATGCAGCGTTACAGAGATTGAGTAGGGAAATGGGTCTGGGTGTGATGCACTTTGGAAGGACGGTGTAGACTCGATGGGCTGAAGGGCCTGTTTCCACACTGTAGGAATTCTGCCTCCACTGCACTCTGGGGCAGTGAGTCACACAGATTCACAACTGTCTGAGAGATGTAATTTCTCCTCATCTCAGTTTTGAACCTATCCCCTCTCCCTGTACATCTCTCCCTGTGACCTCTTGTTCAAGACTGTCCCACAAGGGGGAGCATCTGTTCAATGTCCACTTTATCAATCCCATTTAGCATTTTATATACTTCAAGCAGATTGCCTCCTCATTCTTCTGAACTCCAGCGAGTGTAAGCCCAAGCTATTCAATTGCACCTTGTACGACAGCCCTTTCAGCCCTGGAATCAATCTGATGAACCTCCTCTGAACTGCCTCCAATGCCACAACATCCTTCCTCAAGTAAGGAGACCAAGACTGGACACAATATTCCAGGTGTGGCCTCACCAAAGCCTTATGTAATTGTAACAACACTTCTTTATTTTTATAATCCAGTCATTTTGCAATGAATGCCAGGATTCCATTTGCCTTTCTTATTATATGCTGCACCTGTTTACCCACTTACTGCAATCCATGCACAAAGATACCCAGATCCCTCTGCACTGTTGAACTTTAAGTCTGCTTCCCATTTAAATAATAATTTGTTCTTTTGTTTTTCTGACCAAAATGGACAACCTCACATTTATCCACATTACACTCCATCTGCCAGGGTCTAGCCCATTCTCCTTGCCTATCAATATCATGGGCAGGCGATCATCTAGTACCACTATTAACCCAGGGACCCAGATAATGTTCTGGGGACCGGGGTTCGAATCCCGCCCTGGCAGATGGTGGAATTTGAATTCAATAAATATCTGGAATTAAGGCTCCAAATGATGACCATGAATCCATTGTTGGGAAAAACCCATCTGGTTCACTAATATCCTTTAGGGAGGGAAACTGCCATCCCTAAATAGTTTGGTCTACATGTGACTCCAGACTTACAGCAATGTTGTTGACTCTTAACTGTCTTCTGGGAAATTAAGGATGGGCAATAAATGCTGGCCTGGCCAGTGATACTTCCATCCTGTGAATGAATAAAGAAAAAAAATCCATCTGTAAACTCTTTATCTCCTCATTACTGCCTCCTTTCTCACGTATTTTAGTACCATCCATAACCCTTGCTATGTTGTACTCTGTCACTGCTTGCAGATTATTTGTGTAGATTGTAAATAGCTGAGGTCCGAAAACTAAACCCTGCAGCACCCCAATAGTTACAGTAAATCTTTCACTTGTGTGATGACCATAGTGGGGCTCAAGTATTAACACACTTTCCCAACTGGGTTGTGACAGCCTGTTTGTAATATTCCTGTCGACGGGATACAGGTATGTTTTCTTGTTCTGAGAGAGGTTGTTGAGGAATAGTTACTGCTTGAGATACTGGGAGGACTCCCTTAATTTTCTTCATACATAGAAACTGTCATATTCATCAGAATGAGGAGCTACAGTTTGATAGCTCGTCCAAAAGACGTTGCATATCTGACATAGCACTCACTTCCGTAGTCAGCTGAGATCATTTGAAGACAATATATTAGCAGGGTTATGGAGAAACTGATAGGTGAGTAGGATGAAATAAGATTTTCTTCAGGACAGCCACTTTCTGCACCTTAAGCCTCTTTACTTTCGAGTTCATTTGTATAACAGCAATAACTAAGTAAACATCCCAACAGGAATTCAGTCAAACAGAGATTAACTTGATGCCCAAGAAAGAGATATTAAAAAAGGTGACTAAAAGATTGGCCAAAGAAGTAAGTTTTAAAGAATGTTCTAAAAGTAGGAGGGATATTAGAAAAGGACCAAATAGGTGGAATCTCACAGTAACCTTCAGTATGAACCAAGCCAGCTGGAGTTATACTGCATATTCTGTGTACTTTCATACTGAAAATACTAATAAGAACCAGAGGCTGCTGTAGTGGGCTAGATTAGGGATAATTGCTTAGCTTGGACAGAGGTATGTCTAATCACAAGAAAGCAGAAAGTCCGGATAAATGGATCTTTTTCTGGTTGGCAAGATGTAACTATAGTGGACTGCCACTGGGTTTGGTGCTCAGAGTCCAACTGTTTACAATCCATCCAATGACATGGATGCAGGGATAGAAAGTGCTGCAGATGCATTTGTTGGAATAATTGGAAAAGTAAGCTGCGATGAAGAAATAAGAAATTTACAAATGTTGAGGTGAGCAGTCGGAAATTTGGCATATTAAGTTTAAAGTGGATAAGTGTAAGGTTATCTACTTTGGCCAGAGGAATAATCTGGCAACTTTGGAAAGTGCTTCAGTACAGAGGGATCTGGGTGTTCCTTTGTACGAATCTCAGTAAATTAGTATGCAGGTACAGCAGGTAATACAGAAGGCTAATAGAATTTTGGCATTTACTGCTAAAGGAATAGAGTATAAAAAATGTAGAGGGAAATGTTGCTGCACCTATACAATTCATTAGTGAGATCACACCTAAAGTATTCCTTTCAAGTTTCAGCTCCTTACTTGAGGAAGGATTGGGTTCCATCAGAGGCAGTTCAGAGGAGGTTCACTAGATTGATTCCAAAGATGAAGGGTTTGTTTTATGAGGAGAGATTGAGCAGTTTAAGTCTTTACCCTCTGGAGTTTAGAACAATGAAAGGAGATATAATTGAGCTCCATAAGATACTAAAGGACATTGGCAAAGTAGATGTAGAGAGGATGTTTCCTCATGTGGGGCAATCTGGAATGAGAGATAGCAAGGTGTAGAGCTGGATGAACACAGCAGGCCAAGCAGCATCAGAGGAGCAGGAAAGCTGACGTTTCGGGCCTATACCCTTCTTGAGAGGTCATAGTTTTACGATAAAAGGGTGGCAGATTTAAAACTGAGACAAGGGGAAATTAGCTTTTTCAAAAGGTAATGAATCTGTGGAATTCACTCCCCCAGAGTATGGTTGATGCCAGGAAATTGAGGAAATTTAAGGAGGAGCCAAACGTTTAATTAGTAATGTGTTGAAGGGTATGGGGAGCAGGCAGGAAAGTGGGATTAAGGCTGAGATGAAATCATCCACGCTCATATCAAATGGTGGAGCAGGCTCGAAGGGCTGAATGGCCTACTCCTGCTCCTAGTTATTTCTGAAGAAGGGTCCCAACCCGAAATGTCAGCTTTCCTGCTCCTCTGATGCTGTCTGACCTGCTGTGTTCATCCAGCTCCGCACTGTATTATCTCTTTTGTTTTTAATGCTTTTGTGGACATGGGTTCAAATTCTACTGCAGCATGTGATAGATTTAAATTTGTTTCTACATTTGGGAATCGTAACCTAATCTAACTGAAAACTAATGGTGGTAATCAAACTATCATCAGTTATTGTAAAAACGCATCAGCTTCACCAGTGTCCTATAGGGAAGAAAATCTGCCATCTTTACCTAGTCTGGCTGGATTGTAACTCAAAACACTTAGCAATGAGGTTGTCTCATAACCACGCCCTGAAATGACCTCAGTTTGAGGATAATTAGGGATGGACCTCAAATGCCAGCCTTGCTAGAAACAGCCAATACCAGGAGGGAATGAATTTAGCAGTTCTTGTCTTGGGAACCAGAAAAACGAACAGAATTACAAAGGCAATAGATCTCCACGCCTGATTTAAAGATCAGGAGTCTATGGTTATCTGAAATACGGAGACGAAATAGCAACTACTGAGAAACCTAAATCCTCCTTCAATCCATGAGTCATAATAGAATCCACATTCCATTGAACCAATTAAAGTGGGGGGTATATGGGGAGGGATAGAGCTCGGGGAGGGGGTGTTGGTGGGGAAGGAGACTTGTATTTAAAGATGAACAATTTCATTGTTACTTTCTTAAGCATAATTGAAGGACTATGGATGTTCCTGTTAGGCTTACAACAGAATAATATGTTCAAGTATTCATTAGTGTGACCATTAAGAATGAGATGTAATGTCTTATTTCAGTGCAAGCCCTGCTGAAAAGCAGCATTGTATACAAAAAAAAGCCCAAACATGGAGGCAGACTCACCTTTGACCTTTGCAGGCAGATTCTAGCCCTGCAAAGGAACAATGGAAGGCACTGATGGTGCAGAACTGCCCCTATTATATCAGGATCCAGTTACTGCCCGAGATTGGGAATGCTGAAGCATTCACAATAAACAGAAGGAAGCTGATTGTTTATCCCCTTATTACCAATTAAGGCCAGCTCTCAACAGGCTGCATTTCCCTTCCTGCCCGACTTCCAAGCAGGAATTGTTTAATGGGTGAGGGGGCCAACATCTCTCTAAAGGATAGGTTTCAGACGATGGTGTTTGTCCTGTAATAGCTGATCTGGAATGCACTGCCTGTCAGGGGGACAGAGGTCAATTTGATAATTATTTACAAAGGGGACTGGATGCATTCTCAAAATGCAAAACATTTTTAGGACTAGGTGGGGAAACGCACTGGGAATGGACTGACACAGAAATTGAATTTATATGGCACCTTTCATGGCCTCCAGATGTGTTTTGCGGCAAATGAAGCAGTTCTGAAGTGTAGTTTTTATTATTCATTCCTGGGATGAGTCTGTCATTTATTGACCATTAAGAATCAGATGTAATGTCTTATTTCAGTGCAAGCCAATGGGCATTTATTGCCCATCACTATTTGCCCAGAGGGCAGTTAAGAGTCAACCACATTGCTGTGGGTCTGGAGTCACATGTAGGCCAGACCAGGTAAAGACGGCAGTTTCCTTCCCTAAAGAACATTAGTGAACCAGATGGTTTTTTCCCCAACAATCGGTAATGGATTCATGGTCATCATTAGACTCTTAATTCCAGATTTTAACTCAATTCAAATTCCACCATTTACCATGACAGGATTTGAACCTGGGTGCCCAGAACATTACATGATTCTCTGGATTAACAGTCTCATGATAATTCCACTAGGCCATTGCCTCCCCTGACTGATGCAACGTAGGAAACTCAGCTGCCAAATTGTGCACAAGATCCCATATACAGCTAATGTGCTTGTGACCAGCTCATCTGTTCTTGTGATGTTGGCTGAGGGATAAATGTTGACCGGGACAACAGGGAGAATCCATGGTTCTTCAAAATAGTCCCATGGGATATTTTTATTAGCAGTGAGGTCAGACTTGCTTCAATGTCTCATCTGAAAATACAGCGCTTCTAACACTGCAGCACTCACTCAATATGGTGAACGTATCTAGAATTCTATAAACCTGCTACTGCTGGGATTTGCAATACCTCAAGAAGGGGGATCAATCTGCATTTCCCCTCCCCATCGCCCACCTCCTGAAAATAAGACCATGTTTCAACACTTTTACATCCCAGTCAATGTGATATGGAGATTTACAGCCAGCTGTTCTCCTCTCCCTGTCGCTACATGCTGTTTCCTTTGGTAAGTACACCGTAGCAGATGTCTTATATTACCAATGGATCAATACAGTGGCCATGCTTATAGATCAGGTGCTTTGAAAATGCCTTTGCCAATCTGTCCTCATGCAAATTGTTCTCAGCAAGTCCCAGTTGCTAGCTGTTTCAGCCAACTGTTTACCAAGAGTTGCACATCCCTGGTCTTCAGAATTGAAGCTACAAGGACGCCTCACAACCTGTCCACATATGCAGCTCATTTGGACGGGGAATAGGCAATGGCTGAGAATAGGAGCTCCTTGTGTACAACAAACGAGGCATTAAAACAAAAATCAACATTGACTGCCCAAGCTGGTACATTCTTGAGGCTTCTGTTCACTGCTGCATTGTGTCCAACTGGTGAATTGCACGACTGAGGGGTGGTTAAGGCTCAAAAACAGAAGTTGCTAGAAAAGCTCAGCAGGTCTGGCAGCATCTATGAAGGAAAAAACAGTTAACGTTTTGGGTCTGGTGACCCTTCCTCAGAACTGGCTCCTTTTTTTAACCAGGTCCAAGAAGCCAGTAGATTACATTAGTAATCTTCCTGTAAACTTGATCCACAGAGACTCTTAATGTTGCAAACAGGGTTTCTAGTTGACAATAAATGCACAGCATTCATGTGGCTATATTCATACTCTATGTAAAACATAACTGAGACCATGTCTTTCTTTTCCTCATGACCTACACAGCAAACTTCCAAAAGTGTTCACAATCAAATGAGGATACTCCTTGTTTGATATAACCATCATTCCCCACTGTGAGCTGTCTATCAGTGTCTAATGGTGGGGTTAGTAAGCTTGGGCCGCTCATTTGCGATGCAGAGTGATCACACTGAACCCAGTGTGGGTTCAATTCCTGCATTGGCTGAGGTTACCATAAAGATCTCTCCTTTTCAACTTCTCCCCTCACCAGAGGCATGGTGGCCCTCAGGTTAAACCCCATTGGTTGCCTCTCTAATGAGAGAGCAGCCCTATGGTTCGGTAGGACTATAGTGAATTTATGTGTATGCATCTAGGCATGTTTGTGTGTGCAAGAGCAGATCTGTATCTGTACATTCATATGTATTTATCTTTTACTTCATTCACAGGATGTGAGCATTGTTAATATTTACTTCCCCATCCCTAATTATTTATCAGGCAGTTAAAAGTCAAACACATTCTTGTGGGTCTGGAGTCACATATAGGCAAATTTTCTTCCCTAAAGGATGTTACTGAGTCTGATTGATTTTTATGACAATAAAGTGTGGTTAACATGGTCATCATCAGATTAGCAATTTACTGCAGATTGTTATTGAATGCAAATTTCACAATGTATCATGTTGTGATTGAAAACCTACATCAACAGAACATTACCCTGGTGTTTTAGATCCTATTCCAGTGACAATACTTTCATACCATTCCCTCCTCATGTGTGCATGTGACCATGTGATCACACGAGTATTCATTTGTGCATTTGTGTGCATCTATGCCCTCATCTGTATTTGTGTAGATGGAGTTGTATGTGTGCACATACTTGTATTGGCATGATTGGGAACAAATATGTGTATATGTGAGTATGTGTATTTTTAAAAAACTCACTCATGGGATGTGTGCATCGCTGGCTGGGCCCAGCATTTATTGCCTGTCCCTAGATGCTCCTTGAGAAGGCGATGGTGAGCTACCTTCTTGAACCGCTGCAGTCCATGTGCCGTAGGTAGATCCACAGTGCTGCACTCCCTCTTTGGCAAGTATATCCTTTCTTAGTCAATACATTGTGGAGCTGGAGGAACACAGCAGGTCAGGCAGCATCAGAGGAGCAGGAAAGTCTTTGTTTCAGGTTTACACCCTTCATCAGGACCTTCCTTCTCCTTTGATGCAGCCTGACCTGCTGTGTTCCTCCAGCTCCACACTGTATTGTGTCTGACTCCAGCATCTGCAGTTCTTGCTACCTCTGATACCCTTTCTTAGGTAGGGACACGAAACTACACAAAACAATCATCAATCAATCTAATATCTCCAAAGCCACCTTCTTGATTACTCTGAGACACTTCTTACTTTTCTATCTGTTGTTTCTATCCTTGTTTCCCCCTTCTCTGTCTCCCTGCTCAGTGTCCCATGACTTCCCCTTTGATTAATCTCAATAGTTACTCCCTTTAAACTAACTAATCTTACTGTACTCCAAATACTCTCACTACAGCCCAAAGTCCCTACCTTATTTTGTCCAAGCTAATGGATTGCAGCAGTTCAATTAGCAGGAAAAGTAGAAGTAGTGTAGCTGTCCTGACCCTATTCTAGATGCCTTCTATTTTCAAATGATTCAAACATCCATCCTGCCAGTGCTATCTCACAGAGTTCACCATTTTCCATTCATGTTGCTTCACTGGTCTATTGGGCAACTCTTCCAATATGTGGCATAAATCCCTAGTTATTGCCCAGGAGGATTTTGGAGGATCGACAGAGTTGTCTTTGTTGTTGTTGTTTCTGGTGCCTTGGCTAATGCCAGGATGTCTGCCTGAGTTTATTGTTTCAACTTTGTAGCAGTTTGATGCAACTGGGTGACTTGCTGGGCCATTTCAGAGGGTAGCCAAGTGTGAACCACATTATAGAGTCATAGAGCCATACAGCGTTGAAGTAGACCCTTCAGTACAAGCAGCCCATACCGACTATAATTCCAAACGAAACTAGTCCCACCTGCTTGTGCTTGGCCCACATCCCTCTAAACATTTCCTATTCAAGTACTTATCTAAATGGCTTTTAAATGTTGCAACTGTCATTGCATCCACCACTTCCTTTGGAAGTTCATTCCACACACAAAGCATTCTCCGTGTAAAAAAAAGTCCCTCATATCTTTTTTAAATCTTCCTCCTCTCAACTTTCAAATAAAACTTAAAAACTTCCTTCTCTTAACTTTAAAATGTACCCCCTAGCCTTGAAATCCCATACCCTGGGGAAAGACCTTGGCTATTCACCTTATCTACACCACTCATGATTTTATAAGGCCACCCCACAGCTTCTGACACTCCAGGGAAAAAGGTCACAGCCTATCCAGCCTCTCCCTATAACTCAAACCCTCCTTTTCCAGTAACATCATGGTAAATCTCTTCCGAACTCACTGCAGCTTAATAGTCTCCTTCTAACAGCAGGGCGACCAGAACTGGACACATTACTGTGGGTTTTGAGCCAGTTGTAGGCCAGACCGGATAAGGATGCAGACTGTATTCCCTAAAGCACCCTCGTAAACCAGGTATAACACAGTGTGGAGCTGGAGGAACGCAGCAGGCCAGGCAGCATCAGAGGAGCAGGAAAGCTGACGTTTTGGGTCGGAGAATGCAGCAGAATATAGATAGATTGGAGAGTTGGGTGGAGAAATGACAGATGGAGTTCAATCCAGGCAAATGCGAGGTGATGCATTTTGGAAGATCCAATTCAAGAGCGAACTATACGATAAATGGAAAAGCCCTGGGGAAAATTGATGCACAGAGAGATCTGGGTGTTCAGGTCCATTGTACCCTGAAGGTGGCAACACAGGTCGATAGAGTGGTCAAGAAGGCATACGGCATGCTTTCATTCATCGGACGGGGCATTGAGTACAAGAGTTGGCAGGTCATGTTACAGTTGTATAGGGCTTTGGTTCGACCACATTTGGAATACTGCATACAGTTCTGGTCGCTACATTAGCAAAAGGATGTGGATGCTTTGGAGAGGATGCAGAGGAGGTTCACCAGGACGTTGCCTGGTATGGAGGGCGCTAGCTATGAAGAGAGGTTGAGTAGATTAGGATTATTTACATTAGAAAGACAGAGGTTGAGGGGGGACCTGATTGAGGTCTACAAAATCATGAAAGGTATAGACAGGGTGAATAGCAAGAAGCTTTTTCCCAGAGTGGGGGACTCAATTACTAGGGGTCACAATTTCAAGGTGAGAGGGAAAAAGTTTAAGGGAGATATGCGTGGAAAGTTCTTTACGCAGATGGTGGTGGGTGCCTGGAACGTGTTGCCAGTGGAGGTGGTAGAGGCGGGCACGATAGCATCATTTAAGATGTATCTAGACAGATTCATGAATGGGCAGGGAGCAGAGGGATACAGATCCTTGGAAAATAGGCGACAAGTTTAGATAGAGGATCTGGATCGGCGCAGGCTTGGAGGGCCGAAGGGCCTGTTCCTGCGCTGTAATTTTCTTTGTTCTTTGTTATTTTGGGACCCTTCTTCAGAAAATGTAAACCAGGTAGTGTTCTTATGACAGTGGTTACATGGTTGTCATTAGGCTAGTTCCAATTCCATAGTTTGGGGAAGGAAGTCTGACTCAAGGCTACCAGCGATGTGGTGGATTCTTAACTGCCCTCTGCATTGGCATAGCCAGCCACTCAGTCCCACCAATACTGCTACAAAAGTCATTATCCATCACATGCGGATTGCACCAGTTCAAGAAGGCAGGTACACTGGGGAGGCAATGGCCTATTGGTATTTTCACTAGACTGTTAATCCAGAGACCCAGACAATGTTCTGGGGATCTGGGTTTGAATCCCGCCATGGCAGATGGTGGAATTTGAATTCAATAAATATCTGGAATTAAGAATCTAATGATGACTGTGAATCCATTGTTGATTGTTGGAAAAACCCATCTGGTTCACTAATGCCCTTTAGGGAAGGAAACTGCCATCCTTACGTGGTCAGGCCTACATGTGACTCCAGACCCACAATAAAGTGGTTGACTCTTAACTGCCCTCTGGGAAATTAGGGATGGGCAATAAATGCTGCCGAGCCAGCAACACCCTCATTCCATGAATGAATGAAGAAAAAAGAACACCAGCATCTTCTGAAGGGGTAGCTAGAAATGGGCAATAAATGCTGGGCCAGCAAAAGCTAACTGACATGGATGAGCTTAGAAAATGACAAATGGCATTTCTCTACAGAGGAAGACTCCATATAAGCTGTTGTATTGTGGCATAGATCACAGAGCAGGCAGACCTGTACCTTTAAGACATCGCAACTTGTGGTGTACTTATATGAAGTCACAATCTTTATGTGATGGACTGAGTGTAGTCAGTTGGTAATATGTTTTTATAAAGCGCAATAATATCAGTAAACATAGAACCCAGACTGTGTGCGCTGGTCTTGTAGCCTTATAATTAGTGCTGTAAACAAACTTCTGATGTCTGACTCACAAAGGACCTGATTATTTGTGGTATATAAACACAGAGATTGCTGGAGAAACTCAGCAGGTCTAGCAACATCTGTGGAGAAAAAAAAGCAGAGCTATTGCTTTTTGTCCTAACCCAACCCTAAACCCTAGCTCTAACCCTTTCAGAACTAGTGTCGTATTGGACTCAAACGTTAATTCTGTTTCTCTCTATACAGATGCAGATCTGCTGAGTTTCTCCAGCATTCTTTCTGTCTGTATGAGATTTCCAGCATATGCAGTGTCTCGTTTCCATTTTTGCTCTCTGTTATGCGGACTAACATGTGGCAAAATAGAAATGGCGCCATACACAGTGTGACACTGCTATGTCTTTAAGAGATGTATTTCATCCTTTTTTTTATTTGAAAAGAGGTTTAAAGGCGGAGGTGCCAGGCAGGCTACACAGATCCATTAGAATAAACAGCTTTTGAAGGCTTGGTTTTTTTTTCTATAAGTTGGAACAGTAGAAGCAGCCTGAATGGGTGGGATCAAACTCCCACAGAACTGGGTCTTTTTCATTTCAGTAGCAGTTGCTGCTGAGGTCTTGAAGAAGTGGGAAGCTGTTTTTTTTTCCCCTCTCTTGGTTATAGCTAAAAGCTAAAGGCTCTCTCCCTGTTGCTGGAGTTGCACGTGAGACAATCTGTGTTTTTCTGAATTTGCCTTTGACAAGGGTCTGTTTATGGGATGTTACTATGCAGTCATACAGCATGGAAACAGACCCTTCAATCCAACTCATCTGCGCCAAACATAATCCCAAACTAAGCTAGTCCCACCTGCCTGCTCCTGGCCCACATCCCTCCAAACCTTTCCTATTCATGTACTTATTCAAGCACCTTTTAAACATTGTAATTGTGCCCAACTCCACCACTTCCTCAGGAACTTTATTCCACATGTGTTTTTTTTTTAATAACTCTTTCCTCTCACCTTAAAAATGTACCTCCTAGCCTTGAAATCCCCCACCGTAAGGAAAGGACATCTACCATTAACCCCATCTATGCCCCTCATGATTTTATAAACCTCTACAAGGTCACCTCTCAACCTTCTATGCTCCAGGAAAAACAGTCCCAAGCCTCGCTTTATAACTCAAACCCTCCATTCCCAGCAACATCCTGGTAAATCTCTTCTGAACCCTCTCAAGCTTAATAATATCCTTCCTATAACTGGGCAACCAGAGCTGGGCAGAGTATTCCAGAAATGGCCTCATCAATTTTGGAACAGTTACAGTTTAGTCATAAAATAATTCATTATTCCGTTAGCTTTTCCAACAGAGTTACAGCTAAACCAATTCTTTCCTTTATGTTTTTCTTTTGTTGTATTTTAACTATAGTGTATAAGTAAAATGTGTTTTGCTTCAAGTCTGGTAGTTTGACCAATCAAATTGCATCCAGAATGAAACACCAGGCACTTGCGTTTAAAATTAGAAAAAATTAGGGTCTGGGCTATCTCCTTAATATATTTTGAAGGGGTCTGTTCTGGTCCAAAACAACAGTAATAAGATGAATGCTCTGGGTTTGATGTTATTGCTTGAGTGAGTAATATTGAGGGAGAAATTCATTCCATTTTTTAATTAGTGCCTTGAGATATGCAAACAAGCAGATCTCAAGTTCAAGCAAATTTTAACAATTGATGATCCAGGGAAAGACATAGAACATAGAACGGTACAGCACAGTACAGGCCCTTCGGCCCACGATGTTGTGCCAACCTATTATCCTACTAAGGTCAATCTACCCTGCATACCCTACATTTTACTATCCTCCATGTGCCTATCCAAGAGTCGCTTAAAGGTCTCTAAAGTATCTGACTCCACTACCACTGCTGGCAGCGCATTCCACACACCCACCACTTTCATTCAAATTCGTCTTTCTTTCAGCGAAGTTAGCGCAGTCTAGGACAGCAGCTCACCACCACCCTCTGAAGGGCTCAGCCAATAATATCCCACGAAAGAGTAAGAAAATAATCTGCTGGTTAAGAGTACATCACTGTGGGAGCTGAGCTGTGAATTGGAAATGAAAGACTTTCAGAACTCTGGGTCATCTTGCCAAGATTAATCAGTGGCTTTCTCATGAGGTGAATCCATCTGTCACACAGCCTGTTTGTACAAAGAGAGCACAGGCTGGGCTGGGGTCTACAGGACTGCCCCAGGAACATTCCAATGTGAAATCTGTTCCAGTGCCCATCCCCAATGGGAGAGCAGAATTAAACGGATTTAAATTGTATCACGACCATAGCGTAAAGGAGTGCAAAACATTGAATGTGGCACAGTTTCAAGAAAGTAGGACTGAGCGTCACTCAATTTCGCTCACGTTGGGGCCCTGCTGGCTCATGCTTTTCTTTGTTAGGCTCTTGAAAGCCCGAAGGTGTAAATATAAATGTATCCTTAAACTTGCAAACTAATTCTGTTTGATCAAAGAATAGATTTGTATGATGACTGACTGGGAATGCAATGTGATCTGCTTTCCCTTTGCAACTCAATCCGAGCTGTAAAGAATTAGCAAGGACCACTATCCATTGCAGGTGGGAGGAATTATTGAATATACCCTTTAGGACTTCAGTCCCAGCCTTGCCATTGCCTTCACTCCTACTTACAGCAGCAGCAATCCCTTTATAAATCACCACCAGCCGAGAACAAAATGAAATCTCTGATGCTAATGGTTTAAGGAGAGGTTTGTGTTTCCCCAGCATTTAGTCAGAATGAAAATCTATGCTGCTGCTGGAGCTGACTTCCAAACAGACGCAGAGGCAGTAGTATATGCTTGGTCATAAATCGGCTGTTGGGTATTTGCCAAACACAAGAATGGGAATCGTAGGGAAGAGGAGAAGGTGTGCATGGAAACACAGAAACCAAGAGGAGGAGTAGGCCATTCAGCCCTTTGAGTCTGCTCTGTCATTCAATTTGATCATGGCAGAGCTGCAATCTCAATTTCAAAATCCTAATGGCCTACTCTTCAACTTTTATCTTGTGATCCTTTGAAAATTACGAGGGTGTTTAATAATGTAAATAAATACAAACTGTTTCCTCTGGCAGCTGGCTCGGTAACCCAAGGATGTTGACTTATGATAAATGATGAAAGAATTGTATGGGTATGGAAGTGTTGGTGAGGCAGTGTGTTCTCAGAATGTTGAACGCTGTGCCTTACGAGACATTGGGAGCAGACTGAATCTATTAATCTGTCACTATTAGTTGGTCATCTGTAACCTGTGGGAGTGCCAACATTTTCTGGGTGCAGGCTTTCTGAGGCTCACTGCCTGAAGAGATAGTAAAGGAACTTTGATAGCAATGATGGACTGAATGGCCTGTTTCCATGCTGTAAAACTCTATGATGATGATTAAAAAAACAAACCAAGCAAGTAGGCAGTCCAAGTACAAGGAGTTATAGAATCATGGAGTTATACAGCACGGAAACAGACCCTTCTGCCTACCTCATCTATGCTGACCAGAACTCCCAAACTGAACTAGTCCCATTTTCCTGCATTTGGCCCATATCTTTCTAAACCTTTTGTGTCCATTCCCTGTCCAAATATCTTTTAAATGTTGTAATTGTACCCACCTCTACCAACTCCTCTGGCAGCTTGTTCCATACACGCACCACCCTCTGTGTGAAAATGTTGTCCTTGGGTCCCCTTTAAATCTTTTCCCTCTTGCCTTAAACCTATGCCGTCTAGTTTTGTATACCCCTATCCTGTGGTAAAAGCCTTGGCTATTCACCTTATCTACGCCCCTCATGATTTTATAAACCTCAGCCTTCTATTCTCCAGGGAATAAAGTCCCAGGCTGTCCAGTCTCACCCTATAACGTAAACCTTCCATTTGATCTTTGGCAGCTCTGGTTTTCTCAAAGACTGGAGGATAGACATGGTACCTCCCAAAAATCTCAATAAAGCTGAGTCATCACGGTACTCAAATGCATTTTTAATCACCACAGTGTCCTTTTTTGTTAAAGTAAACCATGTGATAATATCAAAGAAACTGAAATTGAACCTGACGAAAAGAATGCTGAGGTGTGATATTTTGTTATAGGCCTTGGAGACATAGACAATGAACAAAGAGACTTGATAAGCTCATTGCGTTCACAATGTGAACATGGAGGAGAATAGTCAGCACATTCTATACAGAGAGAGAGAAGGAGAGGAAGAGCTAGAAATTTTTTCACCGGAATCCTTTCGTAGGATACAGACATCATTGCCTGGTCCAGAGTTTTTTCACTCAATCCTAATGACTCTTGCGAAGGTGGTGGGGAGCTGCCTTCTTGAACCGCTGCAGTCTATATGCTGTAGAATACCCACAATGCCCTTAGGGAGGAAGTTCCAGGATTTTGACCCAGTGAAGGAAGAGCTGATATATTACCAAGTCAAGATGACGTGTGGCTCAGTGGGCAACCTGCACTGGTGGTGGTGTTCCCACGTAACCTTTGTCCTCCTTGATGGTGGAGGTCACAGGTTTGAAAAGTGCTGTTGAAGGGGTTATGGAGAAGTCCTGAAGAAATAGCCGGAAGCTGGAGAAAAGAGGGAATCAGTGTATAACATCAAAAGAGAGGAAGATCCTATACTTGATCACAGCATTAGATCAGATGGCAATGTCAGTGATTTATCACAAGGATAGAGCCACAGCAAATGTAGGAGAGAGAAATGAGTAGAAATGGATGAAGGATAGTATGGACCTGATGTGGTTGACCTATGGAAATTGTGTAATAGCAACACAGGGCAGTCAGAGGTAAAAATTCACCCACTCAACATCTGGGAGGAAGATGACAGCAACAAACAAATTAATGCACATTCTTTACCTTCGTTATCTGATAGATTCATCAAAAATATTAAGCTAGGAACCAGTTTCGGACTTACTTTTCGCTCATTTCCATTTATTTCCTCTGCTACTACTGCCCTGCCATGCTTTGAACTAAATATATGCATTTGTCTTGTTTATTTTAAGGTTCTTGAGTAGATTTGTAGCTCGGGTTGTGGACGCTGTGGTTGGTTGAGCTGGTTTGTTAGTTTGCAGACGTTTCATTACCCTGCTGGGTAACATCATCAGTGCAGCCTCCGATGAAACATTGTTGTGTTTTCCCGCCTGGTATTTAAACTCTGGGTCCATTGGACTTGATTACCTCATTTCCGGTTTTCCTTCACAGTGGTGTATATATAGGGTCTAATTCTACGTGTTTGTTGATGGCCTTCTTGGTGGAGAACCAGGCCTCTAGAAATTCCCGTGTTTGTCTCCGTTTAACCTGTCCTTGGATCCTGGTGCTGTCCCAACTGAACTGGTGGTTCTCCTTATCGTGTGAATGGAGATGAGTGAGTACTGGTCATGTCTATCCTACCTTAATACTTTATACATAGAAATCATAGAATTCCTTCGGTGAGGAAAGAGGCCATTTGGGCCATCACGTTTGCACCCAACCTGCCAAAGAGCATCCTACCCAGGCCCCAACCCTATCCTTGAAACCCCACATTTACCACAGCTAATCCACCTCTCCTGCATACATTTAGATAGTGGGAGGAAACCCCTCTTGACTGTGGGCAGCAGCATGTCTTAGTGGTTAGCACTGCTGCCTCACAGCGCCAGGGAACCAGGTTCAATTCTGCCCTCAGTTGATAGTTTGGGGTTTCCTCTGGGTGGCCTGGTTTCCCTCCACAGTCTAAAGATTTGTAGGTTAGGTAGATTGGCCATGGGAAATGAAGGATAGGGTAGAATTTAGATGATTGGGCATGGACTCAATGGCCTGTTTCCACACTGTAGGGATTCTATGAAACCAGAGCACCAGATGGAAATCTATGCACACACAGGGAGAAGATGAAAACTCCATACAGACAGTCACCCAAGGCTGGAATTGAACCTGGGTTCCTGGTGCTGGGAGGCAGCAGTGTTAACCATTGAGCCACACAATGATGCATCTGAAGTCCTTCTGGTAACGTGGGAACTAAGGAAAGGGGTATCCAGAGGATTCAGGTATTTAAGATTCTCAATCCTTTTATCAAGGGGAGGCCTCAATGTTTACGCTACTTTGTGCAAGGCCTCTTTCTCCCTGACACCAAACAACACACAAAGTAGCAATCTAATTATTTATTTATACTTTTTACCACAACATAGAAAATCAGCAAGACAATGCTCTGAGAGGCTGGAGTTACAAATTGCCAGTACCCAAACACAGTTGCACAAAGGAGCCTAGGGCTCCTCAATCTATAGCAGTTTTCTACATCTCTCAGGCAATGATTTAGGCAACTGTTGGAAATTTCATATCTCAGATCTATGCAGCAATGAGTCAGGTTTCTATGTCTGTAATAGTTCTTGTTCAGAAGGCTTTGAAATGTCTGCTCCAGACTTCAGATCTTACTTCTAACTCTTTCTAGTTTGTTCACTTCTCTGCACCCAGGCATATTCTATTTAGCAGACTGGTCAGTTTTCTCAACTTCACATAATCATACACTGAACAACTGAATACTACAGCACCATCACTGGACAACATAGCTGAAGTGGGAATGCTGTGTAATGTATGGTATTGTAAAGGATAATATTAGAACAACATGAATAGGACATAGTTTTAGATCATAAGATGCAATAGAGATTATTTCTTGCTGTTTTCACTTTTGTTTAATTTAATTCTTGTCTCCTGGCTTCCCCTTGGAGATTGTCAGCCTGAATCTTTTTTTTCAGAAACCTGTCAGCTTTCAGATAGTTTTCTAATGTTTACCTAAATTCCTTTGTAAGGTGCACAGTCTCCACTTCCCCTTTCCAAAGTAATTGGCACGGACAGAAATGGAGGTGTTCAATCATTATTCCAAGGCATAATTACACCAGAATATCCCTCCTGTCTAAGGATCATTCAACCTGGCCTTGGGGGTGGGGGTGGTGCGTGTGTGTGTCCCAAAGCAACAGGAGCCCTCTATCTCAACCAACCAATCTCCAACTCCAATCACATTGATGGGGTCAGTTCTGGGGGTGCACTGTTGACCATGGAGCTGTCTAACTGCTGTGATCACTGATCAACAGATTCAGGCCCATTTCCATGGCTTTCTTTCAATATAAATTTCATTGGCATTCCTGTGATGGAAGTCAAAGATGAAAGATTAACATGAGTGGGAAGTGGAACTGAGGGAGAAGATCAGCCATGATGGTACTGAATGCTGGAACAGGCTGAAAGAACAGAAAAGTGTGCTCCAATGTCTATTTTGTTTTGCGGTTGTGTTCTAGCAACACAATGCTTTTTGGAGACACCAGAGACACTGGAAGTGGGGGAACAAAAAGGGGTGAAATTGTGTTGTACTAAAGGCCACCATTTTTTTTCAGACTTCTTGACTGACTCCTTTGTTATGTTTCTCATTTAGTTGGTGCTTGACTCTCGACATATATCTTACTCGTTTCAGATTGTCTGGTGAAAATGAAATATGCCGCACGAAGCGAACTTGGTAAAACTGAAGACCGGGGCCATCTCTTTGTGAAAGGACCCAATGTCACAGAAGCCTGCTTAGTTCATGAAACAAGTGACCTGGAACTTGTCATGTCAGGGGAGGGCAGAGCGAAGAGAGCTGAGAAAATAAGGTCACGTAAATATTTCATGACAGCATGCTGAGTCATTACACATTTCATCGAGTATGAGATTCGAGACTTACTTCACTGTTTCCGATATTTGTGGGTATACGTCTTTTTAGTCCTGGCTAAGTTCTTCAGTGAAGGACGGAAACCATAGTAGTGTGTCTCTTTGTCATGTCTGAATATTATCAATAGTCACTGTTAGGCACAAACTCAAAACGTTGCTATATTTCAGCAGGTTTGCAACGTATGCAGTGTGACTCTGTTCAGCAATGAGCTGTTAGGGTACAGCATAAGTTCAGCGTTCCCTCTGAGCTGCTTCACGGCTGTGCAGGACTCCAAGGACAGCGGAGAATTCCAGAATGGGAAGCTAGTGCCACAATCGGTGCGCTGACGCCAGTCATTGTGCTCAGAATCTTGAAGTGAATGAACACACTCATCCTGCAGGGAATGTCATTTCAGATATTATTGAAGGGGAGTGTAGGTAGACTTTTGAAGCACAGGCAAATTGAAGGATTGATTGTGCCGGGAGTCTGTGGTGCATTGAGCATTGTATAATGAATTTTGCCCCACTTCATAGAATCGTATGCACCAAAAAATGGTGCAGAACAGAAAAGGCCATTTGGCCCATCATGTCTGCACCAGCTCTCTGATTGAGCCGTCTGCGATTCTCCCACATCCTGCTGTGACCCTGAATGTTCCTCCTTTTTCAGATAACAGTCCAATTCGCTCCTGTATGCCTTAATTGCATCTGCTCCCACCACACTCTCAGGAAATGCATTGCAGACCTCAGGCACTTTTTCTGTTTCTCGTCTTGCCAACATTGCTTAATTTGCTAATTACCTGAAAAACTGCATCTCCTCACTCACCTTGATCAAATCTCGCCTCAACTTTCTCCAATGGGTCCAACTTATCCAATCTATCGCCCTCACAAAACTTCCCCAGCCTTCTAATCATTCTTGTGAATTATTTCTGCAATGTCTCTAACATCTTTCTCACGGTGTGGTGCCCAGACTTAGACACCAGACTCCAGTTAGTGCTTTATCCAAGTTTAACCTCCATAAATCTCTTGCTCGAGTACTCCATGCCCCTGTTAATTAAACTTTAGTGATATACCTTAAAGATGTGCTATGTAATTTTACAAGACATTGTGATATTGGACAACAGAGAACACTAAACCCCACCTCTTCCTCCGTTACATTGATGACTGTATCGGCGCCGCCTCGTGCTCCCACGAGGAGCTCAAACAGTTCATCCACTTCACCAACACCTTCCACCCCAACCTTAAGTTCACCTGGACCATCTCTAATACCTCTCTCACCTTCCTGGACCTCTCTGTCTCCATCTCGGGCAGCCACCGAGAAACCGATATCCATTTCAAGCCCACCGACTCCCACAGCTACCTAGAATACACCTCCTCCCACCCACCTTCCTGCAAAAATGCCATCCCCTAATCCCAATTCCTTCGCCTCCGCCGCATCTGCTCCCAAGATGAGGCATTCCACTCCCGTATATCTTAGATGTCCTCGTTTTTCAAGGACCTCAACATCCCCCCCTCAGTGATCGAGAACGCCCTCCACTGTGTCTCCCCCATTTCCCGCAACTCATCCCTCACACCCCGTCCACGCAATAACAACCAAAAAAGAATCCCCCTCGTCCTCACATACCACCCCACCAACCTCCGGATCATCCTCCGACACTTCCGCCATCTGCAATCCGACCCCACCACCAAAGACATCTTTCCCTCCCCACCCTTATCTGCTTTCCGGAGGGACCACTCTCTCCGGGACTCCCTTGTCCGCTCCACACTCCCCTCCAGCCCCACCACACCCGGCACTTTTCCCTGCAACCGCAGGAAGTGCTACATCTGCCCCCACACCTCCTCCCTCACCCCCATCCCAGGCCCCAAGAAGACTTTCCACATCAAGCAGATGTTCACCTGCACATCTGCCAATGTGGTAAAAAAGCATCTGCTGTACCCGTTGTGGCCTCCTCTACATCGGGGAAACCAAGCGGAGGCTCGGGGAACGCTTTGCAGAACACCTACGCTCGGTTCGCAATAAACAACTGCACCTCCCAGTCACGAAACATTTCAACTCCCCCTCCCATTCCTCAGACGACATGTCCATCCTGGGCCTCCTGCAGTGCCACAACGATGCCACCCGAAGGTTGCAGGAACAGCAACTCATATTCTGCTTGGGAACCCTGCCGCCCCATGGTATCGGTGTGGATTTCACAAGCTTCAAAATTTCCCCTCCCCCTACCGCATCCCAAAACCAGCCCAGCTCGAAAAAAAAAAAAAAACCTGTTCTTCCTCCCACCTATCCCCTCCTCCCACCTCAAGCCCCACCCCATCTCCTACCTACTAACCTCATTCCGCCCCCTTGACCTGTCTGTCCTCCCTGGACTGACCTATCCCCTCCCTAACTCCCCACCTACACTCACCTTTACTGGCTCCATCCCCGCCTCTTTGACCTGTCTGTCTCCTCTCCATCTATCTTCTCCTTTATCCATCTTCTATCCGCCTCCCTCTCTCTCCCTATTTATTTCAGAACCCCCTTCCCCTCCCCTATTTCTGATGAAGGGTCTAGGCCCGAAACGTCAAAAGCCTTCCTGCTCCTCTGATGCTGCTTGGCCTGCTGTGTTCATCCAGCTCTACACCTTGTTATCTCAGAGAACACTTATGGTTGGCTGGACATTCAGGAATATTATCAATGACCCTCCCATAAGTTTGGGTTCATTCTGTAACTGTGCTCCCATGTGGAAAACCATGATTAAAGATGACTGTGATGACCACCTGCTGAAAAACATGGGATAGTCGTAGGTCATAAAGTTACACAGCACGGAAATAGACCCTTTGGTCCAACTCATCCACGCCAACCAAATATCCTAATCTGATCTAGTTTCGTTGGCCAGCATTTGGCCCATATCCCTCTAAACCCTTCCTATTCACATACCCATCCAGATGCTTTTTAAATGTTGTAATTGTACCAGCTTCCACCACCTCTTCTGGCAGCTCATTCCACGCATACACGACACTCTACATGAAAAAGTTGCCCCTCAGATCTTTTTAAAATCTTTCCCCTCTCACCTTAAACTTATGTCCTCTAGTTTTGGACTACCTTACCCTGGGAAAAAGATTATAGACATTCACCCTATCCATGCCTGTCATAATCTTATAAACTTATATTTGGTGAATATAATGCCACTACAACATTTACAAGGCATCTGGTTGGGTACATGAATAGGAAGGGCTTATAGGGACTAGATTAATTTCGGATATCTGGTCAGCATGGACGAGTTGGACTGTAGATTCTGTTTCCGCGCTGTACCATTTTATGATTCTATGAATACAGAGTGGAAGGAAAAGAAGTTTCAAAGAGCAATGTTATTACATATTAGATATAATAAGCAGGTAGGCGTGCAAATGAATAATTCACAATATGCTGCAAAATAGCCAAATTTTAAATGATATATCTCCCACCTCTTATTCACTCTGTAACTGACAATAAATTCTAAGCTGTAAGATAGAATTTTTTGTGAATAATTCAAAGGTTGGCCTTCACTAGGTATAAAGCATCTCCTAAAGAAAGCAAAACACTGCTGATGTTGGAATTCTGGAAAAAAAAGCCGAAAATGCAAGAAATAATTAATTAGTGAGGCTGCATCTGTGGAGAGAAACAGACATCTGGATTTTTTTTTGATCATTCATAGAACGACAGCGTCATTGGCTGGGCCAGCATTTATTACTCATTCCTAATTGCCCAGAGGTCTGTTAAGAGTCAGTCACATTGCAGTGGGTCTGGAGTCACATGTAGGCCAGGCCAGGTAAGGATGGCAGTTTCCTTCCCTAAAGGGCATTAGTGACTTTGACGGAACAAAAATAGAAATTGCTGGAGAAGCTCAGCAGGACTGGCAGCATCTGTAGACGGTGAAACAGAGTTAACATTTCAAGACCTGTGACTCTTGTTCAGAACTAGATGGATGTTATCCCCCACAATGGTTGCATGACCTTCAGTAGGCTCTTAATTCCTGATTTTTACTGGATTTAAACTACACCATTTACCACGGCGGGATTCAAACCCAGGTCCCCAGAACATTACCTGGATTTCAGGATTAATAGTCAAGTGATAATACCACTAGGCCATCATCTCCGCATTTTGTGCCTGTGTTGCTTGTGTACATTCAGAAGAACTCCCATCCCCACAAACACAAGGTTTTAAAAGTTACCCAGACGTAGAACTCAAATCCATAGTTTGCAAGTGCTGTATCCGGTAATTGGTCTATTATTGTATTAAGACCATTAGATCATTAGCTATTCAGCTCCATTAAGTCTGCTCTGCCATTCCATTAGATCAGAGCTGATCTGCTCATCCTCAAATTCAGTTTCCTACCTGTTCCCCATAAACTTGTTTCCCTTACTGATTAAAAATCTGTCTATCTGAGCATCGAATACACTTAATGACTCAATCTCACAGCCTTCTGCAATAAAGAATTCCACAGATTCATTACCCTCTGAGAGAAGAAATTTCTCATCATCTCTGACTTAAATATGTGACCCCTTATTGTGAAATGATGACGCCTGGTCTTAGATTCAGTCACAAGGGAAACAACCTTTCTGCACCTACGTCGTCAAGTCCCCTAAGACTCTTACATGTTTCAATAAGACCTCATCTCATTCTTCTATGTTCCAATGAGCACAGGCCCGATCGACTCAACCTGTCCTCATAAGACAGTCAGTCCATATGTGGTATCAGCCTAGTCCACTTTCTCTGGGCTGCTTCCATTGCTAGTATATATTTCTTTAGATTAGGGACCTAAATCACAGTATTCCAGATGCAGTCTGATAAGTGTCTTGTAAAGTTTTAGCAAAACCTCCCTATTTTTATATTCCATTCCCTTTGAAATAAAGGGCAACATTCCATTTGCCTTCACCATTGCCTGCTGAACTTAGATTCATACAATCATACAGCACAGAAACAGATCCTTCAGTCCAACCAGTCCAAATTGGATGTTAACCTTTTGTGATTCATGGATGAAGACTCCCGTGCCCCTCTTTTCTGCATTTATCTGCAGCCTTTTTCCATTTTAATAATACTCAGTTCCTTTATTCTTCCTGCCAAAGTGTATTAGCTCACATTTACCAATGTTATGTTCCACCTGCCAAGATTTTGTTTACTCACTTAGCCTGTCTATATCTATCTGCGGACACTTCGCATCATCCTCACCACCTGTCTTCCAAATTATTCTGTGACATCCATAAACCTGGCTACAGTATGTTCTCTTTCCTCACAGCTAGTGTGCAGTATACCTTTGAGAGACATGCCCACAATATCATTACTGTATCATGGCATGCAACCTGCTGGTATCAAGGTCTCATTTTCCATCTTAACTGGGGCCACTTGAAGCATGGCATGCTGATGGAAGTGTGCTGCAATCTGTAATCAAGAGCTTAGGTATTAGCCTAGGCATTGAAGTTCCTATGACTGTAATACTTATATATGCCAGAAGCTGTAACACCCATCTATGAATATTTCAGTAGCGTGTTACCCGTATCTAATTCTTGAGTTATAGGAGCTTACATAAATATTGCTTCCTCCATAAAAATAATCTGCTGAAGTTAAAAAAGAATCAATATCACAGTGGCACATTGGAGTTAAAGTTCATGTTACATTGGATCCACCCATTCTATTGTGGTCAGGTACATTCTGCGCTGGTCACAAGGAGTTCTACTCGAGCTTTTGAAGGAGCAGATGTATTTTCCCTAATTGTGCTTGACCAAATGTAGCTGTATCTCCTGCCATCATGGCAAGAAACCTGTTTGTTATCTAAGAACAGAGCTTCTTCTGTAGATACTGCATAGCAGTGCATCGTTCTTTATTTCCTTTCCTTTATTCACAGGATGAGAAGGTCGCTGGTTAGGCCAGCATTTATTGCCCATCCCTAATTGCCCAGAGGGTAGTCAAGAGTCAACCACATTGCTGTGGGTCTGGAGTCACATGTAGCCAGACCAGGTAAGGATGGCAATTTCCTTCCCTAACGGACATTAGTGAACCAGATGGGTTTTTCCTGACAATCGACAATGGATACATGGTCATCATTAGATTCTTAATTCCAGATATTTATTAAATTCAAATTCCATCATCTGCAGTAGCGGGATTTGAACCCAGACCCTGGGATGTTATCTGGGTCTCTGGATTAACGGTCCAGCAATAATGCCACTAGGCCATTGCCTCCCTCCTATTCCACTAATCACTAGTCATGATGTGGAGGTGCTGGTGTTGGACTGGGATGGACAAGGTCAGAAGTCACATGACACCAGGTTATGGTCCAACAGGTTTATTTGAAAACACAAGCTATCAGAGCGCTGCTCCTTCATCAGGCGAAGTCCGAAAATTTGTGATTTTAAATAAACCTGTTGGACTATAACCTGGTGTCATGTGACTTCTGAACTAATTGCTAGATAAGCCGAAGACAAGCAAAGACTAAGAATACATGGTGACAGTAACCTACTTCAACACAAATTATCTCAAACTTTAACTTCTACCACATATTGATATCAGTAGCAAAGTCCACGAGGTACCAGGAGTTGTACCATGTTGCTGCGGAAGTCAAGGCTGACAGCTTGAGCATAAGACCATAGGATGCTATGTACACAAGTGGTCTGAGTGGAAAACCTGCCTCCCCCATGCACTGCCGCTGCATTGAAGTTTCAAATGAAAATGAATACCATTTAAAACAGGCATCAAGCCTTCACCCCTCATGCACCCTCACTCTGCCAGACACTCTCCACGCCCCACCCATGCTTAACCATGCCGCCTCATGCCTTGTACCACCTCCATGGTCCTTCATATTCTCTGTGCCTATCTATGTCCCTCGACTCGCACATATGGCTCTTTATGCCAATTCTTGCCTGCACATGCACCACTTCTGTCCTTTTATTGTGAACTCACTGAGCATCCACCATAAGCACACCTCAGGACCCATGCAGAGTTACAATAAAAAGAAGTTCTACTAAATAAATTTCTGAGTGCATATTACAGAGTTCATCCTGCTGAATAAAACATTCATGAAAAGCTATTTACTATATTTACATTCGTTCAACTCTATTAAACCGATATTTTAGCAGCAAGCATTTCAGTGAAGTGACACTCCATTGAAACAACATGCTTTGAAACTCACTTATTGCTCTATTTCAAGGAATCTGAAACCACTTATAGTTGCCAATCAAACTGTGAAAGTGAAGTCTCCGCACTGTGATAATGGACGGTTGTGGGCAATAAATCCCAGCATAGACAGTGATACCCATAGTCTATGAATGAATGAAAGATGTCTAACTAGCTTGTGTAACTTGGACCGAATTGTTATCCTGCAGTTTGATTCTCTACCACTGTCAACCAAATAGGGCCTTATGCCTGTCTAAGAGGACAGGTGGCACACCAAATAAGCATACTTAATAAGAACACAGGAGCAGAAGTAAGTCATTCAGCCCTTCAAATCTATTCCACCGTTCAATATGACTATGAATGATCTCACCTTGGTCTCAACTCCACTTTCCTGCCCACTCTCCATAGCCCTTCAACCTGTTACTAATTAAAAATTTGTCTGTCTCCTCCTTATATTTATTCAGTGTCCCAGCATCCACCTCACTCTGGGAGAGTAAATTCCATGGATTCACAATACTTTGATGGAAGTAATTTCTCCTTATCTCTATTTTAAATCTGCCACCCCTTTTCCTAAGACTGCGACCTCTCACTCTGAATCACACGGGTCAACATTGACTCATGTCAATTTTGTCATCGTCAGCATCTCGTGTACCTCAATTGGATCTCCTCTCATCTTTCTAAACTCTAGCGAGTAAAGCCTAAACTGTTCAATCATTCCTCATAAATACAGCCCTTTCATTGCTGGAATTAATCTAGTGAAGCTTCTTGCAATGTAACTACATTCTTCCTCAAGAAAGGGACCAAAACTAGAACTAACATCAAGTGGGTGAGTATCATAACATCACTTAATGCCAACCTACGAATTGTGAATGACATGTCATGCGAGAAAAATAGACAATAATAATTTTGACTTTTCTGAGCTTGGAAGCAGATGCATGCAGTGTTCTTACTATTGCTATTATGAGCTGCATAGCAAACCCCTGCTATGCAGGCTGGCATGGTGGCTCAGTGGTTAGCATTGCTGCTTTACAGCGCCTGGGGCCCAGGATCGATCCTACCCTCAGGCAACTGTCCGTGAAGAGTTTCCATATTCTCTCTGTGCCTGCGCACGTTCCCTCTGGTTGCTCAAGTTTCCTCCCACAGTCTAAAAGAGGGAGGTGATGGCCAAGTGGTATTATCGCTGGACTGTTAATCCAGAGACCCAGATAATGTTCTGGGGACCTGGGTTCAAATCCCGCTATGGCAGATGGTGGAATTTGAATTCAATTAGTATCTGGAATTAACAATCTAATGAAGACTGTGAGTCCATTGTCAATTGTCAGAGAAAAATCCATCTGGTTCACTAATATCCTTTAGGGAAGGAAACTGCCATCCTTACGTGGTCTGGCCTACGTGTGATTCCGGACACACAGCACTCTTAACTGCCCTCTGGGCAATTAGGGATGGGCAATAAATGCTGCCTAGCCAGCGACACCCTCATCCCATGAATGAATAAAGAGGAAAAAAAGATGTATAGGTTAGGTGGGTTGGCCATCCTCAATTGCCTATGGTGCCTAGAGACGTGCAGCTTGAGTGGATTAACCACAGGAAATGTAGACTTACAGGGATGGAGTTGGGTCTGGGTGGGATGCTCTGAGGGTTGGTGTGGAATCAATGGGCCAAATGGCCTATTTCCACACTGTAGGGATTCTATGAATTACTGCAGGTGACCACCATTGTTCCTTCAGTTAGTCACTTCTATCCGTTTCAGTTCCTTGACTGGAAACACCAGTCATAAAAAAAACTTTATTGATCAAATGCTGAAGATTCACTGCAAACAAAAAAAAGATTAGCTACCTGGAGATAATCAGAATGTTCATTTATTTCTTTTTCTCTCTTTTACATCCAGCTGCTTTTCGAAAGGCATGGACACCTGCTGAGAACTGGTTTCAAAGAATATCAGTCATCCTCAGCTATTTCAATCAAATTCTCACTCCTCAGACATCAGCACATACCATGTCAGCAGAATATTTAAACATGAACACCTGTATTTATCGAGCGTCTTTAAACAGTGAAATGCACTGAAGTGTTTCTGAGGAGAAATTATCAAACAGATTCATTGGATGATGGGAAGACAGGTTGTGTCTTCAGAAGCAAAAGCCTGCACCCATTTAATGTGATTCATGAATATCTGACATCTTAAAATGGTTTACAGTCAATGAAATGTTTTCTTTTTGAAGTATTATTCCAAATGTATTCAGGAAACATGGCAGATACTTGCACAAAAGAAATTGCCACAACAGCAATGTAATGATGGCCCGGAAATCTGTTTCTGCAATTTTAATTAAGGGATAAATATTGGACAGGTTACCTTATCAGCTCTCCTTCTTATGGTCTTACACCCATCTAAGCAGGCAGATGAAAGCTCAAGATCCCATCCAAAAGGCAGCATGCCATGCTAAGTTGCCCAAAATGCATCCAGGATTGTGGAGGCGAGGTGGGTTAGCCACGGGAAATGCAGAGTTGCAGGGATAGGGCAGGTGTGGGCTGCTCTCCAGAGAGTCAGTGTGGACTCAATGGGCCGAATGGTCTGCTTTCACAGTGTAGGGATTCTATGATTCTATGGCCTTCAGCCATAAAGCATCTATTCAGTATTGCACTGGAGCACCACCCTAGATAATCATTCTCAAGTCCTGGGGGAGTGCTTATGCTCAGAACCTTGTGATCCAGTTGATATCAAATGAGCCACAGCAGGTAGCTCTCAGAGGGGCAGGGAGAGAGGCTTGGATCTGAATATCAGGGGTGGCACAGTGGCTCAGTAGTTAGCACTACTGCCTCACAGCACCAGTGACCTGGATTAAATTCCACCCTCAGACGACTGTCTGCATGGAGTTTACACATTCTCCCCGTGTCTGTATGGATTGCCTCCAGATGCTGTAGTTTCCTCCCACAGTCCAGGTTAGGATGGATTGGCCATGTTAAATTTCCCATAGTATCCAGGGATGTGCAGGCTAGGGGGATTAGCCATGGGAAATGTAGTGTTAAAGGGATGAGGTGGGTCTGGGAAGGATGCTCTTTGGAAGGTCAGTGTGGACTCAATGAGCCGAATGACCCGCTTCCACATTGTAGGGATTTTATTAGAGTTAAATGATTACGGAGATGAAGGGTTGAATGGCGATGGGACTGGATAAGAGGTCAGAATTAAGCATGTGCAGAATTTGGTATGTTGCAGGGCTGGAGGAGATTCCATTGAATGTCCTCAGTACTAAACTCAAAACTATCAGCTTCTCAAACCTCAATCCACAAGGCTATTGCTATCTTTTACAACTTTAAGTTTATTTTAGGCTTTAGGTTTTATTGTCACGCGTACTTAGGTAAGGTTTACAAGAGTACATGGAAAATTGTATAATGTCGCACACACAGCACCATCTTAGGTCCAAAATCTTAGTTACAGAAATAGAAAAGTAAAGAAATAAGTTTAATAGGTATTACAAGGCATTACTGAGACCGCACCTGGAGTATAGCAGAGAATTTTTGTCCCCTGACTTGAGGAGGGATTTTGGCGTCAGAGGAGGTTCACTAGATTTGATTCCTGAGATGAGGGGTTTGTCTGATGAAGACAGATTGAACATTTAAGCCTACACTGTCCAGCTTTTTGAAAACTGAGAGGACATCTAATTGGTGCTAAAGGACACTGAGAAAGTAGATGAAGTAAGGATGTTTCTTCTTGTGGGGCAATCTAGAATGAGACGTCATTGTTTTAGGATAATGGGTAACAGATTTCTAACACAGATGTGTTCAGTTACTTTTCTCTGCAGTGAAGAATTCCACAGGTTCATTCCCCTCTGAGGGATCACAGAGTTGTTGGGTTGTACAGCATGGAAACAGACTCTTTGGTCCAACTCATCCATGCTACCCAGATATCCTAAATTAATCTAGTCCCGTTTTCCAGCATTTTGCCCTTAGGTCCCTTTTAAATTCCTTCTCATCTTTGTCCTAAATGTGACCCCTTATTCTGAGATGATGCCCTCTGGTCCTAGACTCTGCCACAAGGGAAAATGACCTTTCTGCATTTACCCTGTCATGTCCCCTAAGAATCCAGAATCTCTCAATCAGGTCTCCTCTCATTCTTCTAAATTCTGAATTAGCACAGGCCCAATCTACTGAACCTGTCCTCAAACAGGTACCTTCCATACCTGTGATCAGCTAGGTGTACCTTCTTTGGACTGCCTGCACTTTTCCAATACCAATATATCTTTAGATAACAAATGGAGGCTTTAACTTATTCCTTCATAGAGGACAGTCAGAATGTAACTTGAACATGTCAGGAGTTTAAAGGGCTAGTTTCGGAAGGAAGGTCCAACAGTGATTAATACAACTGAGGAAATCAAGTTGTGTTATTTAAGTCTCTTTGTTTCCCAGTTGACAATCACTCGCTCTTCCTTGATTTGATTTGTTTTGATTTGATTTGATTTATTATTGTCACATGTGAAAGTTTTGTTTTGCATGCAGTACAGGCAGGTCATATCATACAAAGACCATAGGGTGATTGAACAGAGTGAGAAATATGAAGTTACGGCTGCAAAGAAGGTGCACGAAAAGCAAGAACAACATTAGATTTGAAATTTGACAGGTACATAAGGAAGTCTTGCAGAATACTGAGTCCAGTTCTAGTCGCCCAGTTATAGGAAGGACATTACTAAGCTGGAGAAGTTTCAGAATGATTTACCAGGATGTTGTCGGGAACGGAGGGTTTGAGTTATAAAGAAAGGCTGGATAGGCTGGGACTTTTCTCACAGAAGCACAGGAGGTCGAGAGACAACCTTATAGAAGTTTATAAAATCATGAGGCATATAGATAGAGTTAATGGTAACTGTCTTTTCCCCAGGATGGGGGATTTCAAGACGAGGGGGTACCTTTTTAAGGTGAGAGGAGAGAGATTTAAAAAAGGCATGAGGGGCAAATTTTTTACACAGAGGGTGGTTTGTGTGTGGAATGAACTTCCAGAGGAAGTGGCAGATGTGGGTACAATTACAAAATTTTAAAAACATTTGGATAGGTACATGAATAGGAAAGGTCTGGAGGAATATGTGTCAGGAGCAGGCAGGTGGGACCAGTTTCGTTTGGGATTATATTCGATGTGGACTGGTCAGACTGAAGGGTCTGTTTCCGTGCTGTATGAATCTATGACTATGATTCTCTAACAGCAGGGAAGAAGCTGTTCCTGAACCTGTAGGTATGTGTGTTTAACCTCTTGTACTTCCTGCCTGATGGAAGAGGTTGGAAGAGATTGTAACCTTCATACTTATGCAGCCATCAAATCTGCACTCTCATCTCCAACAGTATAAAATGGCACACTCCTTCATTATGGTAATCTTGCAAGTATGTTATGAACCTTAAAGTGGTCTGGATGGTAAATTGCAGGCACTGCCTCATGATTTTCTGGTTGTCTTTTGGAAGCCCATCTTTTCCAAATAGCATTCTAATGCAAAAATCTGTCACTTTTACACCGTCTTTGACATATTTTACTGCCTGACGTAAATCAGACATTAGCTTGAAAGACATTTCTGATTAATGTTTCAGCAAATGTAAATAAAGCATTTTAATAGATGCTTACTACATTTAAACCACATACAGGAGCAATCATTAGAATTGTATTAAATTCATGAATTTCTCATGAATTTATTTTAGCATCTAAATTTTTTATGTGACTGTTAAATGTATGTTTTGAATATGTTTCATTGCAAAGAAAATATTTTTTTAGGTCATTAAAATTTGAATTCAATATTGTTGAGATTACACTTCAAATGCAACTGATTAGAACGAATTATGCGTGTTGCATCCTCCACAAATCAGCTTACTTTGAGCGTGTTGCAAGAGCATTAAAGTTTCAAAATCCTACCTTTGCCAACTCGCCAGCACTTCAATCCACATTACAATTTTTGTTTTGCACAAGAAGCTTGGCATTTCTGTGAACAGTCAAAAGCTTCATAGTACAAGGAGATATTCCTTTGATGGTAACCAGACCCTTTACCTCCTCACTACCTGCTAACTATGAATTGGGAGCACACCAAGGACACATTCAGTGCCAAACTCAGTATGTAAGTTTCAAGTTCAAACCAGCCTATCTCTTCATGAGCAAGTCAGACGGAAGATTGGTTCATTGTTGGTTGGTTGAAGGACATTCATTTGACCCCACTGCTCCCATGAAGGTGTAGTTTGTGCTACTCCTCTTGATCTGACTCCTTCCGAAAAGCCTCTGGGTTGGATTTTCACATTGGGCATGGAACAAAGGAGTTGGCGTTGGTTCTGAGTCTGGAACCAACCATGGATGAAAAGAGGCAACGACCTGGAATTTTGACCAAAGCAAAGCCATCCCAGGACCATGAAAGAAAGAGAGCTATCAAAGTTGAAGGACCAAAGTGAGCCTTTCCAGTTTGAGAGGAGCAGCCAGGTGCAGTGTCAGTCTTCTGCTTCACATTTCCAGCATCCTCAGTCCTGTTGTTTAGTGTTTAACTCAGCACAACTTCTCTTCCAGGTATGCCCACCTTGAAGATGTTCTGCTCCTCTCTCTGAAAGGATTTCCACTCTCACATTTCTTCTTGTTCTAACCACCATTTCCTACCCACCATAAGTTCTGAAGAAGGGTCACTGGAGCCAAAATATTTCCTGTGTCGCCTGTCTCCACCAGATGCTCCCAGACCTGCTGAGTTTCTTCAGCAATTCCTGTTTCTATTCCAATTACCAAGAAAGTTCTTCCGCCTGGAGGTAGCTTCTCACCAACTTTACAAAATTTATAGTTAAATGAAGCACCATGAGTGGAGGTGAGTGGGTCGAGTTTAAGGATCCGTTTCCAGGGTAGGTTTTGGCTGCACCTTTACTCAGTCAGATACGGACTGAGATCTGATTGGAGTGTTGGTAACTGAAGGTAACATCAAGGAAATTAAACCAGTGTCTGTCATGTTGGGAGCCTGAGCTTGATTGAAAAGTGCCAATTGGCCTCATTTCATTGCATTTAAAGAGTTAAAAAGTTTGTTATTTTCTATCCCATGGTGGGGGTAGGGGTTGGGCTTTAGCCTTGCTGGCATTGAAGCCACCTTGGTGACAAAATGGCCAACACCGGGAATGGAGGCCAAACGATAGGAATAGTGACGAGCACTGGTATTCTCTCCAAGGGTCTTAGAAATTCCCTTCCTCAAAAGGCATTGGGTAAAGAATCTTTCAAACTTCTTTACAGAAGTAGATAGAGTCTTGATGACCAAGAGGATGAAAGACTATAGTGGGCATGCAGGAGTGTAGAGTTGAGGTTAAAATCAGAGCAGCCTGATCTTGTTGAATGGCGGAGTATGCTTGAAGGGCCTTGCTCAATTTGTGTTAGCTCTGTCGAGCACCATTCCTGACTTTGTGGGAGGGTTCACACCATGAGTGAATGTCAGGGTCAGTATGATGACCAGAAATAACAAAACTATTGCCTGTCACCCTCTTCCCCAATCACCCCACTCCACTGAAGGTGCCATGACCACCTTAGAATTCCTACACTGCAGAAGCAGGCCATTCAGCCCATCAAATCCACAGCAACCCTCCAAAGAGTATCTCACCTTTCCTATTCCTGTAGCCCTGCATTTCCCATGGCCAAGCCACCTAGGCTGCATGTACCTAGACAATTTAGCATGGCCAATCCACCTGATCTGCACATTTTTGGACTGTGGGAGGAAACTGGAACACCCAGAGGAAATCCACACAGAAGCAGGGAGAACGTGCAAACTCTACACAGTAACCTGAGAGTGGAATTGAACCTGGGTCCCTGGTGCTTTAAGGCAGCAGTGCTAACCACTGAGCCACTGTGCTACTACGCTGAGCCTGACTTGGCCTTTCTAATCCAGGCGGACATTTCAGTATAATACTGAGAGAGCGTTGTATCTGCCGGAGAGACGAGTTGGCTTTTTCATGAGACATGTGTCCTCTCAGGAAGTTGCATTTGTTCAAAGAAGAGTCTTCCTCCACTATCCTGGTCAATACTTACCCCTCAGGCAAGATCATTAAAACAGACTACTTTATGTTTGATGAAAGATCATTGGCCTGAAACAAGAACTCTGTTGCTGTGTTCACAGATGATGATCAACCTGCTGAGCATTTCCAACACTTACTGTTTTCTCTTCATTTTCTGACGTAAAAGCAATTAAGAATGGACAGACTGGCTAATTTTCATCAAGGACATTGAGACTTTTGTAAACATGCCATAATTGAGAAGAGGGTTAATTTGGATAATAAGGGATTTTGACCATGCAGGAACTATCTTTGTAGTCATTATAGCCCTGATTTATAATTTATGTAATCTACAATGACAAAAGAAAGGTCAGTTATCAGCAAGTCAGTCTTTCCTATATAGGGAGACAAAGAACAATTGAAAACCAAGTTCAGTGCTAGAAAGATTTGTGCACATATCATGAATGAGAATAAAAACATGAACTGGGAAAGGAGAGAGAGCAACTTTGTGTTTTTCACTTCCGACAACCTATAAAATGAATTCTTATTTTACAGGTTTAGTAACCGTGGAGAAGAGGGTGATGGAGAGAGCAAACGATAGTTTCCTGGGGACACAGGGCAGAGAACAGAGACCAGGGAGGATGCCAAGGAGGACAAGAATTTTAACAATGAAGCATTGTTGGTAGGAGAGCCTTTGTAGGTCAATGAGCAAACTGCTGATGGGTGAAGAGGACTTGGTACAAGTGAAGATCAGTTGAAAGTCAGTAGTGCTACAACTTTATCTGGCAATTGATCTCAGACCATTCAAAGAAATGAGGATGATCATAGGCAAGGGTCTTGCAGACCCAAGGATTATTTGTCTGATTCCATTTTTCTAAACAGGAACAAAATCAGAATCTGAGCACTACAGGTTAACGGCATTGAGTTGAACGTGAGATTTTTACCAGTATAGAGAATCAGTTGAAGCTCTGAGGAATAGAGGGATCTTTAATGCTTGTCCAAAGCCCTGAAGGTGCCAGGGCAGGTTAATAGGGCGGTTAAGGTGACATATGGAACAATGATGTGGAGGTGCCGGTGTTGGACTGGGTGGACAAGGTCAGAAATCACATGAAACCAGGTTAAAGTTCAACAGGTTTATCTGAAAACTCAAACTTTCAGAGCCTCGTTCCTTCTTCAGGTGTTAGTGAGAGAGGTAGTATCAGACACAGAATTTATAAGTAAAAGATCAAAAGGTCACACTACTGCTAAAACCTAAGATGCTGTTAAATCTTTCATCAGTTAGAAGGTTTTAAGTAATTAATATGTATATATAAATCCCTGAATTTCTTTCAAATCACTGTCCTAAGAGAATTAAAGATTTTATCAGTGTAAAGAAGAGGTGACATTTTAGGTCAAACAATGCATGTTAGATGCGTGGCCTTGTTTAGAATCTGTTTTTATCTTGCTTTGGAGTCACACTGGTTTTATTCCTAAAATGGGAATTTATAAAACGCCACATTGACTGACTGTCTATAAATTGTATGCTTTTTGAACAGAATAGACTATGTCTTCAATGATAATAAAAAGTCAAATATCCAAATTTGCTGATGGCACAGAATTGGGCGGTATTGTAGTCAGTGTTAACAACAATGCAAATTTCAACAGGATATTGATAGATTAGGCAAAGTTGTGGCAGATGGAATTTAATGTAAGTACGTGTGAGGTTATCCATTTCAGGCTGAGAAAGGATAGATCAAGGTAATTTTTAGAAGGCACAGCATGATGTCCAGTGGATGTCCAAAGAGATTTGGTCGTTCATGTGAAAAGCTTTTTAAAAAGCCATAAACAGGTACAGAAAATAGTCAAGAAGGCTAATGGAATGCAGGCCTTCATATCTAAAAAGCCGGAGTGTGAGGATGCAGATGTTATGTTGCAGTTATACAAAATGCTAGTGAGATCCCACTTAGAGTACTATGAGCAGATCTAGCCACCACACCTTAAGAAGGTTAAGGTTTTGGCCCTTGGAGGGAGTTCAGTGCAGTTTACAAGGATGGTACCTGGACTTCAGGGGTTATCAGGAGAGATTAGACAAATTAAATCTTTATTCTCAGAATTTGGAAGGTTAAGAGCTGATCTCCTCAAGATCTTCAGGGCATTTACAGGGAAAGACAGGGTAAAAAAAAAAGCTATTTCCACTGGTTGAAGATTCTAGAACCGGGGGGGATAGTCTAAGAATTCGGGACAGGCCATTCAGGAGACATGTCAGGAAGAACTTCTACACACGAAAGGTGGTGGAGATTTGGAGCTCTCTTCTTCAAACAGAGCTCATTGATAATTCAATTGTTGACTTTATATCTGAGACAGGCAATTTTTTTTATTAAGCAAGGGTATCAAGGGCTATGGGCCCAAGGCAGGCATATGGAGTTAGGCCACAGATCAGACATGATCTCACTGAATGGCAGAGCAGATCTGAGGGGCTGAATGGCCTACTCCTTTTGCTGTGTTACTATGAATCCTGCGTGCAGTTCTAGTCACCACACCATAGGAAGGATGTGATTGCACTGGAGGTGATGTAAAGGTGATTCACCAGGATGTTACCTGGAATGGAACACTTCAGCCCTGAGGAGAGGCTGGATATACTTGTGTTACTTTGAATCTATGACTGTATTTTCCTTAAGGCAAGGGAGGCTAAAGGAGCCACAACAGGAGTGTATAGATTGTGAGGAGCATAGACAGAGTAGATAGAAATCAGCTGTTCCCCTAAGTTGAAGGGTCAGTAACAATTTTAAAGTGAAGGGCATGTTCTAGAGGGGATTTGAGGAAATGTTTTTTTTCACTCAGAGGGTGGTGGGGCTCTGGAATGCACTGCCTGGGACGGTAGTTGAGGTGGGAAACCTCCCGACCTTTAAAACGTACTGAGATGAGGACTTGAAATGTTATAACATTCACAGCTATGAGCCAAAAGCAGGAAAGGGTCAACGAATCAGCACAGACTTCACAGGCTGAAGGGTCTCATCAGCACTGTATGGCTCTATGATTCGATGAATAAGAAGTTTATCAGGGTGTAGATGGGACCGTGAAGTTGCAGGCACAGTCAGATCAGCCATGATCTTACTGAATGTCAGAACACGCTCAAGGGGTGAATGGCCTACTCCTACTCCCAATTTGCATGTGTCTACAGTATGACAGAAAAGATAGAGTGAGGCAGTATAATCAGTCATACAGAGTGTGCAGGACAGAAATACTTGGGATACCTGTGCATCAATGTTCGAAGATGGCAGGACATATTGAGAGATTGATTTGCAAAGTTATTATGTGGGATTTTGAATTTCATGCAGAGTCATTGACTACAGAAGCAGCAAAGTTACGCTGAGCTTCCATAAAACTCCCATTAGAACACCAAATTATAAGGATACTGGCCTTGAACCATTAACTCTGTTTTTCTCTCTACAGATGCTGCCAGACAGGTTGGGTTTCTCCAACACCTTCAGATTTCCAGCATCCACAGTTCTTTGCTTTATTTTAGTGGTTAACTCTTAAGTAACCAGGCAAGTCAATTAGTTCAAGGGCAATTAGAGATAGGCAACAAATTGTGGTCTTGCCCACAAGGCCCACATCTCAAGAAAGAATATATTTGGAAAATTTGCATGAACACCTTAACTATGTGCAGCTCTTCTCTCTTGGCCACGTTAGATTCTATCTTTCAGTCCAGTCACAAATTTTGTCTCACCATTTTCATTGTCTGGACTGTTGCCTGCAATTCTCCTGCCCCTTCGAGTTTGACACCATTCTCAGATTTAGCTCATTTCTGTTACCCTTAATTTGAAGTTACTTAATTCAAATTATATGGTCATTAATTTTTAACACCAGATTCCCACTTTGCTGTGCTGTTTACATTGCACAATTCAAACAGAGCAGTTCATTATTGCATATCACCTTATCAATGTCATTCTGTCAGCAACGGATGCCAGTTGAAGAGGCAGAATCAAAGCATTGCACAAGACAGTCCCAAAAAAAGACTTTAAGGTGTTGTAGCTGAAATGACACATGACGGAGGTGAGCTCTAATACTGATCAATTCAGCTGGGAGCTGTTATACAGCACTCAGCATGAAGCTGGGGCTATTACCTGAAAAAATATTTACATGGGTGAGAATTGAGATGCAATAATAACTACATGGGGTCTCTTAACACAGTTTTCTGATTTGTTTGCTGAGATTGGCAGCCTTTAAACTGTCTTTCATCCCATTATTACACTCCTAATTGTTGAATGTTTCAGACAAAAGCACCCGCTTTAGGCAATAAGTTGAAGGGAACACAGCCATTCCTTTTGTATTTTCTATCCTTCCAATTTACTTAATGAGTTCCTACTACCCATTGTAATAAAACAGATTGTTACAAGATTCAATTATTGACGAAATGATCAAACAAGTGTATCTCCCCCTCCCGACAGACATCCTCCCATTCGAACCTACCTTCCGTCCCACCTAAAATCTTGTTATTTGGATGTTAAAGATTCCCAGGCACCATTCAAAGAGAATTAGATTGTTCACAAAATCTATAGAGTAGCTTTTTAACCCATTTCTGCATGTACTTAGGACACAGCCAATCAATAATTCCCCACTCCCACCATCTGAGCCCTGAATGATTGTCCTTTTCTGCAATAAGCCCTTTGAATTGCCAAAAAAAAACTACCCATCACTTTTTCTTTGCACAGTTAGGGTCAGAAGATTGTAACAATCGTCCCGGGTGTCATGGACAATACATACTGTCCTCCAAACATGACACGATAAAAGAAATGGATGAAGTTGTCAGTTATCTCATTGCTGTTATCGGGACAGGTTTTGTACAGAGTGACTACACGAGTCAATGCACTGCAATGGGCAATTCTTTATGTGAAGCAATTTTAGACGTGTCAGTGAGAATAAAAATGTACAAGCAATCTGTTTAGCTTTCAGCAAAGGTTTCAGAAAAGAGCAAATTGTGATTCACCTCTGCCTCACTTTCTTGTCTTTATTCTTTTCTGGGATGTAGCTGTTGTTGCTAAGGTCAGCATTTGTTACCTAAACTTAATTAGTACAGAACTGAGAGGCTTGCTTGTACACTGCAGAAGGAGTCAACAACATTGCTCTGGGTCTGGAGTCATGTCTACAATACAGCGACTAAGGATGGCAGATTTCAGAATCACAGATGTTACAGTCTAGGAGGTGATTATTTGGTCCATCGTGTTTGCACTGCTCTCCAAATAAGTTTCTCACCTGGTGCCATATTCCTGCTTTATCCCCTTCTCATTGTTCCTTTACAAATAACAGGCAAAATCCCTTTGGAAAGGCTCAATTGCCTACCCCCACACTCTCAGGCAGTACATTTCAGTCCCTCAACACTTACTGTATGAGAACATTTTTCCTTCTGTCATTGAAATAAAGAAGCTAGGAGCAGCAGTTGGCTTTTCGATGCCTTGAGCCTGCTCCACCATCCATAGCCAATCATTAAGCTCAATACCCTAATCCCCCATATCCCATGATCTCTTTAGCCACAAATGCTATATCAAAACATCAAACGTAGAATTTAGAAGAGCACTGGAACAGGCCCTTCAGCCCACCACATCTGTGGTGACCATGATGCCATTCTAAACCAATCCCATCTGCCTACAAATGATCTGCAGCCCTCTATTCCCTCCCTGTTCATGTGTCTTTCTAAATGTTTCTTAAACTTCACTCTTGTATCTGTTTCTACCACATCCTCTGGCAGTGCATTGCAGGCACCGACCACCCTCTGCATAAAAAAACTTTCCTTGCACATCTCCTTTAAATTTCCCAGGTCTCACTTTAAACCTATGCACCTTGTATTTGATATTTCTACCCTGGGAAAAAGACTCCAACTCTCTACCCTTTCCATGCCCTTCATGATTTTACATACTTCCATCAGGTCACCCCCTCAGCCTCCGATGCTTTAATGAAAACAAACCAAATTTGTTCAACCTCTTCTTGTAGCTAATACACTCCAAACCAGGCAACATCCTGGTAAGAGATAGTAGGAACTGTGGATGCTGGAGAATCTGAGATAACAAGGTGTAGAGCTGGATGAACACAGCAGGCCAAGCAGCATCAGAGGAGCAGGAAAGCTGACATTTCAGGCCTAGACCCTTCTTCAGAAATGTTTCTCAATGTATACTCAATGCCTACTGCAACTTTACCACCTAATTCACTTGAGTTGCTACTTTCAGGGAGCTATGGACTTGCACTCCAAGGTTCCTCTGTATATCAATGCTCCTACGGGTCCTGCCATTTACACTATCCCTTCCTCATGCATTTGACCTCCCAAAATGCATCACCTCACGCTTGTCCGGATCAAACTCCATCTGCCATTTCTCCCCCAACTGATCTATATCCTGCTGTATCCTTTGACAACCTTCTGTACTATCCAGAACTCCACTAATTTCTGTGTCATTTGCAAACTTACTATCAGAACACCTACATTTTCATCCAAATGATTCATATAAATTGCAAACAACAGAGGTCCCAGCACTTTTGTTTAACTCATTCAGGCAATGAGGGCATCACTGGCCAGGCCAGCATTTATTGCCCATCCCTAATTGCCCAGAGGGCAGCTATGAATCAGCAACATTGCTGTGGGTCTGGAATCGCATGTAGGCCAGATCAGGTAAGGATGGCAGTTTCCTTCCCTAAAGAGTATTAGTGAACCAGATGGGTTTTACCCGACAATCAGCAATGGATTCACGGTCATCATTAGATTCTTAATTCCAGATATTTACACCATTACCTGGGTCTCTGGATTAACAGTTCAGCGATAATCAGAAATTTCTGATGAAGGGTCTCGGCCTGAAACGTCAGCCTTCCTGCTCCTATGATGCTGTTTGGCCTGCTGTGTTCATCCAGCTCTACACCTTGTTACCACTGGTCACAGAACCTCCTTCTTGAAAATCTTTGCTTTTTTTTGCTAGTAATTGTATACCTGTACCTGTCACTCTCAATACCATCAAGAATGGGAACGTTGTCTCTCCATTTACTCTGTCCAAAACTCTGAGTATCTTGAATAATTCAATCAGATCTCCTCTCAGCATTTCCAAAGAGAATATTCCCAAATTCTTTAATCTATCTTTAAAACTGTAATTACTTATCCCCAGTTCCTGTAAACCTCTGGTGCACTCTCTCCAATGCGTTTACAGCCTTCTGAAAGTGTGGTGTCCAGAACTGGTCACAACACTCATGCTGAGACCAAACCAGTGTCTTACATAATTTTAAAATGACCTCCTTACTCATGTACTCTATTTCCTTATTAATAAAGCCGAGGATACTTCTTAGTTTGTTAACTATTCTTTCAACAATTAATGATGATCTGAGCAGTCAATTTGTGTTATAAACTTAAAAATAAACTCACAATCTGATGGGTATATTTCAGAGAAGTTTCAGTAGGTCAATTCCTGGAATGAACTTATTTTCTTATGAGGAACAGTTGAGCAGGAGGCGTGGGTACTCATTGGAATTTGGAAGAATGGGGAATGATATCTTTGAAAGATATAAGACCATAAGGTATAGGAGCAGCACTCAGCCATTTGACCCATAAAATCTGCTCTACTATTCAGTCATGGCTGATATGTTTCTCAACCCCACTCTCCTGCCTTCTCCCCATACCAATCAAGAACCTATATATCTCTATCTTAACAGCAATCAATGACTTGGCCACCACAGCCCTCTGTAGCAATGAGTTCCACAGATTCACCACATTCGGGCTGAAGAACCTCCTCCTCATTTCAGTTCTAAAGGGTCGTCCCTTCGCTCTGAGGCTGTGCCCTCAGGGCCTCATCTCTCTTACTAGTGGAGACATCTTCTTCACATCCACTCTACCCAGGCCTCTCAGTATTTTGAAAGTTTCAATCAGATCCCCATCTCATCCTTCTAAACTCTATCGAGTCCAGACCTAGAGTCCTCAGCTCCTCCTATATCAAGTCCTTCAACCCCAGGATCATTTTTGTAAATCTCCTCTGGGCCCGACCCAAGGTGGGCACATCCTTCCTTAGATACATGGCCCAAAACCATTCACAATATTCCAAATGCAGTCTGACAAGAGTTTTATACAGCCTGCGCAGTAAATCTCTGCTTTTGTATTCTAGCCCTCTTGAAATGAATGCTAATATCGCATTTGCCTTCCTAACTGCCAACGGAACCTGCATGTTAACCTGAAGAAAATCCTGAAATAGAACTCCCAAGTCCCTATGTACTTCAGATTTATGTAGCCTTTCTCCATTTAGAAAATAGTCTGCATTTCTATTCTTCCTACCAAAGTGCATAACCTCACAGTTTCCCACACTGTATTCCATCTGCCATACTGTCAATGGTCTTCTGAAAATCCTAATAGATTACATCCACTGGGTCTCCTTTGTCTAACGTGCTCATTATTTCCTTAAAGAATTCTAACGGATTTGTCAGGCATGACTTCCCCTTGATGAAACCATGTTGACTCAACTTTATTTTACCATAAAATATGAAAGGCCTTGATAGGGGAGATAAGGAGAGGACGTTCCCTCTCCTGGGGGAGTCTAGAACTAGGAAGTAGAGTTCAAAAATAATTTATGACAAAGAAATAGCAGAATTTCTTCACTCAAAGGATTCCTACTATTAGCAATGTGCTTCCTTGGAGAGCAGCACAAATTTGATAATTGAATATATTCAAGGCTGCGTTACATTAGTTTTTGATTGATAAGGAAGTCTGAGGTATTGGGGGAAAAATGGAAAAGTGCAGTTAAGGGCATGAGTTTTTTGACTGGCAGAACAGGTTGTTCTTATCTCTTACAACTTAGAGCTGCAGTTAACATGGAACTTAGGTCTTTGGCAAGAATACAGGCTTTGTAATATGATATCTGAATATTTGCTTCAATGTTGATTCTGCACTGTCAGGAAGAATTCAAAATATTATAGAATCATAGAATGTAACAACCGAGAATGAGGTCTTTGGCCCCATCATGTCATAAAATCCTTATAGTGTGGAAGGACCATCAAGTTCACACTGACCCTCCAAAGAGCACCCCACGGACCCACCCCATCTCCGTAGCCCCACGTTTCCAATGGCTAACCCACTTAGCCTGCACATCCCTGAACATTATGTGCAATTTAGCATGGTCAATCCACCTAATCTGCACATCTTTGAACTGTGGGAGGAAACCGGAGCACCCAGAGGAAACCCACACAGACACAGGGAGAATGTGCAAGCTCCACACAGACAGTCGCCCGAGGGTGGAATCAAACCCAGCTCCCTAGTGCTGTGAGGCAGCAGTGCTAACCACTAAACCACTGTGCCACCTACGTGTGGCCTAGATTTTTGAAAGCACACTCCAAATATGTCCCCATACTTATTCTCTGCCAACCATTTCACTGTTCAATCAAATACACCTACCATTTCTGAGCAGTGCATTCCACATCACAAGTTCCTGTGTTTTTGTCTGTGGTTCATTGACCAGTTACTGATTATTGCACATTTCATGGATAAAGATGTAGAAGAATTTGGAGTCTCTTTGGTATTGTCAGTGGAGATGTACCGCTGCTTCTACCTTGTGTCTTTCCAGCAATGTTCGAACACCTTTCAAATTTGAACAAGAACAATCATGCATGTGAATCAGGAATGTGTTGTGTTGGCATTGCCAAGGTACATATCCCATAGTCCTACAAGGCTGCTGTCTTAGAGTGAGACAACAAGTGATCATTTAACATGAAGGTCACCAGGCCTCCCGTGAGGGAAAAGGTTGAGAAAGAGACCCCTTCATGGCAACCTCAGTCGGTGTTAGTCTACTTCTCAAACCAACCATCCAGACAACTGAGCTAACCAACCACCACTTAGCACCGTAATACTGAGAGAAATTTCTGACTTCAGTCCCCCAAACAGACTGTAGACCAAATAACACACCAAAAAATAACTCCACACTTTGATGAAAAATTGAATTTTTAAGCTCCTTAAGCAGTCTCTTATCATAGATGGCAATGCAGCTTTGGAAATGATGTGTGTCGGCAAACACTTGGAAACCAGTCGTATTTTTAAAGAGGACACTTATACATAAAACGTGTGTCTGCGATCCTGGAATATGTTCTTTTAAATGTTGCTGACATGATGAATCTGATAAGCAGAGTGGTTCAGAACTCTATGTTATATTTGATTTAGCCGATTTAAACGTAATTATTGTTATCACTGCTCCAGTGCCTTTGATTCAATTAATTGATCATTTTAGACAATCTCATTTTCTTCTCAGAAGACTGAGACTGCAGCCATTTCCAGAATCTGTCTTCACCCTGGAGCTCCTCGATTTTTCAGTTGCCTTCTTCAACTTTCTTCACCTTTGTCACACGTTCTCGTGACAAGCAAGTGGGCACAGAACGCTGTGAGGCCAAGGGAACATTGGAAAATGTAGGGATTTAATTTTTCTGTTAATTTGCTGCACCTTTTTTTCTAATTTTTAATTCTTCCCCAGAACTGTTCCAGAATTTTGCAGATTACAGGAGCAGGGATGTCTTGCTGCAATTGTACAGGGCGTTGGTGAGACCGCACCTGGAGCTCTGTGCGCAGTTTCGGTCTCCTTTTCTGAGGAAGGATGTTCTGGCAATGGAGGGAGTGCAATTAAGGTTTACCAGACTGACTCCTGGGATGGCAGTACTGATGTATGAAGAGAGACTGGATTGGTTAAGACTTATTCACCAGAGTTTAGAATAATGAGGAGAGGCTTCATAGAAACCCATATCATTTTAACAGGATAACAGAGGGCAGGCACAGGAAGGATGTTTCTGATGACCAGGGAGTTCTGGACCAGGGGTCATAGTCTAAGGATACATGGTAGTCTATTTCGGACTGAGATAAGGAGAAATTTCTTCACCCAAAGAGTAGTCAGCCAAGGAAAGACAAAAAATGATAACAGCGACCATAAGTATGTAGAAATGGGTTGGCTGTGCTGAAAGCAGTTTGTGTCATGACAGAGATGACAGAGTCTGAGATATTGTGGGTGGGGGTTAAAGGACTCAGAACAAGGTGCTCAGGTTCAAAAATTATCGAAAATATAATTTTTTTTTTCAGTTACTGAGATGGCTATTTGAATACTTTATTCATCAGTTTTTTTAATAAAACGTATCCATCAACCACTTTTCCTAATAAACACAATTATTGGTTTATTTTCATTTGCCTGGATGTGTGCAGCCCCAACAACACTCAAGAAGCTGGACACCATCCAGGACAAAGCAGCCCGCTTGACTGGCACCACATCCACAAACATCCACTCCCTCCACCACCGACACTCAGTAGCAGCAGTGATTACTATCTACAAGATGCACTGCAGAAATTCACCGAAGATCCTCAGGCAGCACCTTCCAAAGCCATGATCACTTCCATCTCGAAGGACAAGGGCATCAGATACATGGGAACACCACCCCCCACAAGTTCCTATCCAAGCCACTCACCATCCTGACTGGGAAATATATCATTATTCCTTCAGTGTGGTTGGGTTAAAATCCTGGAATTCCCTCCTTAAGGGCATTGTGGCTCTACCTACAGTACATAGACTGCAGAGGTTCAAGAAGGTAGCTCACCATTACCTTCTCCAGGGCATCTAGGGATGGGCAAGATATGCTGGCCAGCTAGAGATTTAGATTTAGATTTTGTTTTCACTTGTACTAAGTATAGGAATACATGAGTACAGTGAAAAGTGCACATAGTCGCCATTTCCTGGTGCTATCTTAGTTACAAAACCAGAATTAAATATTTAACAGAATCAAAAGATAAAGGGAAAAAAAAGTCCCTATCTCAGAAGCCAAAGTCCTATCTCCACAAACATGCCTGGAGTGCTCAGTCATTGTACAGGCACCTGGGTCCAGCTACAGCCTGGAGTCTTGCCCAGCCCATGTCCCGCAAATTAATACAAAAGGAAAATTGCTTTTGAAGTGTATCCACTGTTGCAATACAAAGAAACACATCCATAAATCAATGCACAGCAAGATCCCACATGGAGCAATGAGATAAAGGGCCTGAAATCTTCTTGTGGTGTGTCAAGCCACAAGCACTGCCCTAGCTTTCTCCAAGTATTGCATTGGGATTTTTTATATCCATCTGAGAGGTGGAACAGTTATGGCCTCATGTTAACATCCCATCTAAAGTGCAACTTTTCCTCAGTACTGTGTTAAAATATTATCTTTGCTAATAAATATTGCTGGAATGTGGCTTGTACCTTGACTGATTCAGACAGTTCTACCCATGTACTAAGGCCAAGGCTGACCAAATAAAACAGATTTGATTAAACAGTTAAAATTTATGTTCCTTAAAATCAATTCCAAATATGTTTAATCATATTTGAAATGAAGCACACATTATCGGTACCATTTTATGACTTCAGTGACGATTCACATGACTTGAGCATTCATTGGGGTCACAACGTCAGAAAAGAGGGTAAATGCAGTGAATCAGAAATCCACCCAGCAACAGGGAAGATATGCTTCCAATCGTCATGAAACAAAGTTATGTTGGCGCCTACAATGCAGCGTGTTTGTGAAGTGATGAAGAGAGAGGTGTGTAAGGGGCATGTCAGTCAATCAGTACCTCCATGGGACAGATTCCCACCTGACAATGTTTGTGCCAAAGGCAGTGTACCCCTTCTGGATTTTTTACTGTTGCACATCCTGCCAGGGTGGCATGGTGGCTCAGTGGTTAGCACTGCTGCCTCACAGCACCAGAGACCTGGGTTTGATTCCATCCTCGGGCGACTGTCTGTGTGGAGTTTGCACATTCTCCTTGTGTCTGTGTGGGTATCCTCCTACAGCCCAAAGATGTTCAGGTTAGGTGGATTGACCATGCTAGCTGAGTTAGCCATGATAACTACAATGGTATGGAGATAGGATGGGGGCTGCTCTGTCTGGGTGAGATACCCTTTGCAGGGTCAGTGCAGGCTGAATGGCCTTTTCTGTACCATAGGGCTCTTATGATAGGACAGCATTCCGATCCAAGCACAAAGTTCCAGCATGGATCAGTTGCTAAGGACATCATTCCCCCAACACAAAGCTTGTTACTAAGCTGGAACATAATATCACATTATTTCCTTTGCTCTCGCGATTTTTTTCCTCTGAGTCAACTTGTCTTGATAAGGTTTTTGTTTTGGAACAAAGGGACTGATTGAATGGACAGACAGCTGATGGTTTGCAGGGGACAAAGGTTATGGTTCAGCGACACGTTTCTTCGTATTTCATCACTGCTCTGAAACCCCAGTGGGAGGTCAACTACATTGTGCTGGAACAGAAGTAGCACAGTTGAAAAGAATTTCTGACATCTCACAGCAAAGGTTCTGTGTATTGAACCTATTTGAAGGCGAGTTCCATTATCCAGTTCACAAGACTTGTATAACTTTTCATTGTGCGATACATGCCATTGAGAAGTGGATACAAATCTTCTAGTCTCTATAGTGAGGCTCACAGTGCAGTTAGAGGAAAGAGTTGAACATCTCCAGAGAAAAAAGGAAAATGTATCCTGACTGTGGCAAGGGAGAGAAAGCCATTCTCTAACATTTTCAATTGAAAAAAAAGGAAATAAAGAAAGAATTCCTAAGGCTTTGCCATGAGCTAAAAAATGTTATCTCAATCTTGAAATAACATTACATTGCACAAAGGAAACATGGTAAAATTTATCGTGTTGTGCTAAAGTATTTTGCCCACAGAGATGCATGAGCCTGTTATGGCTCAGCGTGACTTCTAAGAGCATAAAGAACAGGAGTAGGCCATTCAGCCCCTTGAGCCTGCTCCACCATTCAATAGGATCACGTCTCCACCATTCAATAGGATTCAATAACATCATTTCACAGACAAATAACCCTCTGTGTGAAACGAGTACGCCCTTAGGTCCCTTTTCAATATATCTCCTCTCACCTTAAAAAGTATGTCCCCTACTTTTGAACTCCCCCACCCTAGGGAAAAGACCTTTGCTATTCACCTTATCCATGCCCCTTGTGATTTTATAAACCTTTATAAACCTTTATAATGTTACTCCTCAACCTCCTACACTCCAAGGGAAAATGTTGGTGCGAATCAGATATTGCAAGCCGAAACCCAGCCCTCACACTGTAGCTCTTGACTGTTATTATCAAGGACCTGACCCAGGTGGAAGGAAAATTCATTTCCAGCTTCACAGACAAGGACCTGGAGGACTCGGTGAATGGCAAAATGGAGGTGGGATGTACTTGATTTGTCTGAAGACCGCCACAGGAGGGCAGGTCAACAGACCAAGCCCATCTAGGCACAAATAACAGCCCTGTTCAGTGTGTCCCAGGTGAAGCAGTGTGCACGGCAGTACAGGAAGTAGGTCAATCAGTTTGTGTGCTCCACAAGAGTATTTGCCAACATCTTCTCTCCATGATCTCACACATACATAGAAAGCCAAAGTCTACTCCAACTCTGCCAGGATACCTCTTTGGCCAGTCGGCTCTCACCAAAGAGCATTTTGGGCCTGTATCTAAGGAATGATGAGCTGGCATTGGTGGGAGTCCACGGGAGATTTACAAGAATGATCTCGGGGATGAAAGGTTTGTCAGATGAGGGCAGTCAAGGACTGTGGGTCTGTATTCGATGGAGTTTAGAAGGATGACGGGAGGTTTCTGATTGAACCTTACAGACTACAGAGATGCCTGGATACAGTGGATGTGGAGAAGATGTCTCCACTTGTAGGAGAGACTAGGACCCGAGGGCATAGCCTCAGAGTCAAGATGACCCTTTACAACTGAGATGAGGAGGAATTTCTTCAGCTGGAATGTGATGAATCTGTGGAACTTATTAACACAGACAGCCATGGGGGCCAAGTCATTGAATGTAGCTAAAAATAGAGGCAAATAGGTTCTTGATTGGTCAGGGGATCAAGGGTAATGGGGAGAAGGCAGGAGAATGGTGTTGACTAACATATCAGGCATGATTGAATGGCAGAGCAGACTCGATGGGCCAAATGGTTTAATTCTGCATCTTTATCTTATGGTCATACAGGTCAAAGTCTACTATTCTCGCTACTGCACGCATCATGTCAACTCACCAGCTCTCACACCCCAATTCATTCTCCAAAGCTATTAATCCTTCCTGCCCTCTGTGTTTCCAGCTCACTCACTGGGGGCACCTCCCCTCCCCTCCCGCTGGTAAATCATCACCAACTGCTCTTCCGTCTACTTCCATTGTACTCAATATCTCCCATTTCTCATTGCGTCCATGAACACTATTCCACAACTGGGCCAAGAGGTCCAAAGACATTAGGCTCCTCATCCTTTTTGAGGGAGGTGATAACCTAGCGGTGCTATCGCTGCACTATTAATCCAGAGACCCAGGTAATGCTTTTGGAACAGCTGTTCGAACCCTGCCCCAGCAGATGGCGAAATTTTAATTCAGTAAAAATCTGGAATTTAGAGTCAAATGATGACCATTGCCTATTGTCAGGAAAAGCCTATTCTGGAAGGAAAATGCCTTCCTTACCCAGTCTGACCTACATGTGATTCCAGCCCCACACAATTAGGGATGGGCTATAAATGCTGGCATAGCCAGTGATGCCTTCATCCCATGAATGATTAAATTAAAAATAAAAGGAGAAAATACTCAGAAGAGCTCAGCTGCTCATGTGGGGATGGGGGACCTCAATGGTCAACCTAATTCAGTGAGCTTCATTGTAATATGCTGTACTCCTCTCTCATTACCACCAATGTTAACCCATTCTTAACTTTCACACACTGTTTTCCCTCTTAGAAAGCCAATTGTCTCTCTCGTCTCCTATTTAGGCACTCAGAGAACTCACACAAGGAAGATACACACAAAACAGACCCTCAGGCACACCTCTAGCTTAGAATACCCTTAGAAGATGCACCAACAAAGCTTTCACCTAGAGCCTACACCATCGCAAAAGCTTCCACTTCAGTATGTTTCCTTTCCTAGATTTGACTTTGGAGCACAATCTGGTGAACACATCAGTGACCATTTCCACAGCTGGTCAAGGAAGAAATGTCCTAGATCGCTGACACTCAGAGGACCTCCAGTGATCGGGCACCTGCTCAACCCCAGGCAGGAGGCGATTCCACGCTATTCATCATTAATACCAATCAAAATCTACAAGAAATCCACAGAAATTCGCCAAAGATTCTTAGACAGCATCTTCCAAACTGACAGCCACTTCCATCTCGAAGGACAAGGGCAGTAGATACATGGGAACATCACCACTTGCAAGTTCTCCTCCAAGCCACTCACCATCCTGACTTGGAAATATATCGCCGTTCATTCAGTATTGTGGGGTCAAAATCCTGGAATTCCCTCCTGAAGAGTGCTGTAGGTAGGTCAACCTACAGCACATGGACTGCAGCAGTTCAAGAAGGCAGCTCACCACCACCTTCTCTAGGGCAACGAGGGGCGGGCAATAAATGCTGGGCCCAGCCTGTGATGCCCATGTCCCATGAATTAATGCAAACATATGCCCAGGCAGACTCAGGAACAGCAGAGAGGTTTGTCAGAATCACTTGCTAAACTAGATCGAAGGAAGGAGGTGTCCATTAACATTATCAGTACGGTGCTGGCTCTGGCATTCATAGACCTGACTATCTCCATGGAAAGGGCAGCAATCACCAGAGAGAGCCAATTCCATTATTCAGTGTCTGCGAGATATGCACATGGACCTGGTCTCCTTCACCTCAGCTTTAGGTGCCCAGCATGTATGGGAAGACATGAGGGGATGAGTCTCATGACAACCTTGAAACCATGTGCTGACTGTCAGAAAAACCCACCCGGTTCACTAATGTCCTTTAGGGAAGGAAACTGCCATCCTTACCTGGTCTGGCCTACATGTGACTCCAGACCCACAGCAACATTGTTGACTCTTCAATGGCATCTGGGCAATTAAGGACGGGCAATAAATCCTGGCCTAGCCAGAGACGCTCACATCCTAGGAATGAATGAGAAAACCCTTTTTGAACGATGAGCAGCGCTGGTGTATGAGAGCTGTGATATTTTCATTCAAACTCGTTGTCATCGAGGGAATGTTGTGTTTGTTTGGACAGCGTGATTCCTGGCAGCACATCTTGAAACAGATTCTCAAGGTTTATTTCTTACGCTTGAATAATCATTTATATACATAAAAATCTGTGAAGTAACAGTCCTGCGAGCAGTGAAAGCACCCATTCACGGGCTTGGAATAAAACAACTGAATAATTTCTGAAAGGAAAACAGTAACCACTATCCACAAGGTACCAGTCAGCAAACAGCAAGAGAGGTGAAGCGGGCCATGAATTTTGTATCAAAGGATAAAAAGCAGAAGGTCTTTTGAGGTCAAGCTGGCTCAAAGATGATGAGTCTGGCAATGGGAGATTGGAACTGAGTTCATTCTGTATGGCAGCCTCAGTAATCTAATACCTTGACAGTTTGAATTTATTCGCAGACAATGAGGACAGATAAATACTGTTACAGAGGGGGAATGGCTAAATCCGTCTGATAGCTAAACCAAAATACAAGCCCCAACCTGCTATGACAGGATGACAGGTTCCCTGCAAATAATTACCCCTGAAACAGCCAGAGAAGCTCACCTTAACCCTCATAATCTGTTAAAAGAGTGGTTAAAAGAAAGAAAATCCCTGATCTCCACTTTATAAATCACGAGGAACAAATTATTTATTTAACCCTAACAATGAACAAATTAACAGAATTACTAACAAACCAAACAATTCCCCCTGAGACTACTAACTATATCCTAATTGAACTAAATTCTACTGGAATGCTGTTCAAGTAAACACAAGTCCCACTTATATAAGATAACAAGGTGTAGAGCTGGATGAAGACAGCAGGCCAAGCAGTATCAGAGGAGCAGGAAAGCTGACGTTTCTGAAGAAGGTTCTAGGCCTGAAACTTCAGCTTTCCTGCTCCTCTGATGCTGCTTGACCTGCTGTGTTCATCCAGCTCTACACCGTGTTATCTCAGATTCTCCAGCATCTGCAGTTCCTACTATCCCACTTATATAAACCCAATTAATCAAACAACAATAAACTAAGACTTAATCTCTCCAAGTTCACACAGATTCTGTCTTCTGGAACCCTCTACCGTCTATTGATCTTCCACTCCAAATGCCTTTCTTCCACTGATTCTACAGTCAGGGATGACTTCTCTGTGAACACTCTTAGCTAAAAATACTGTGGTACCTTTTATCAATAGGATGGTGCTTTTTTAGAGAGCTTAGAGATTTCTTGCGAGAGCTCAGGGTTTATTTCACAGATGGCAGACTTGCACTCCCTTCAGATGAGAGTTGGCTCTCTCTGATTTTCCAAATGTCCTCATCTTTATATGCCCCCTGAAGACACATCAATTCCTCATAATCAGATTGGTTTCAGGTTGCCAAAACCGTTGGTTTTAAATTCAAGTGGTTTTTGGTAGCTCAGGGCCTGGTTCAAACTGATTGGCTAAAATTCAATACTGTTGTCTTGGTAAGAAAAATGCTGCATGGCCTTTCAATAAAAATGTTTCAGTTTTGGGTACTTTCGGCACTGGCACTCCCCAGCTGCTGCTCACAGATGTACATTTTAAAAATTTCTAAGCACAGAGGAAAAACACCATCTTTTAAAGGGACAACGCATTGCTTTTCCCCACTATCATTTTTGCCAACAAATTCTAACATCCTGCCTTCCAATTCATGAATACTCTACACAACTTTGTAACAATACAAACAGAAGGGGGCTGAATCTGTTCATCATTCACTTAGATCACACTTGATTTTGTACCTCAATCCCATTGACCCAACTTTGTACAATATTCTTCTGTACCCTTACAGAGAAAAGAAATCTTTCAATGTGTTTTGAAAAGTTCAGCTAATGGAAGTATTTGTTTTTGTACAGGTAAGCCCTGAGCCTATGGCTAAGTTGTGAGTTTGATCAGCATGAATTCTTTGGCCTACAAAAGGGATTTACGGTGAAGTCCAGGTATATATTAACGGAAATTGCTGGAGAAACTCAGTGAGTCTGGCAGCTTCTGCGCAGAGAAAACAGAGTTAATGTTTCAAGACTATTGACTCTTTTTACAGATTTCCGTCATCCACAGGTCTTTGCCTTATTTTCCCTGGTTTACATTTATAGTGAAAACAGTGAAGTTATTTTCTAATGGGACATGGTTAGATAGAGTCATACAGCATGGAAATAGACCCTACTGTCCAACTCTCTCTGCCAATCAGATTTCCAAAACTGAACTCATCCCATTTGCCTGTGTTCAGCTCATATCCCTCTAAGCCCTTCATATCCACGTACCTGTCCAACCTTCTTTTAAAAGTTGTAACTGTACCTATATCTACCACTTCCTCTGGCAGTTCATTCCATAAACGCATCAGGCTCTGTGTGAACAAAATGCCCCTCAGTTCTTGCTTAAATCTTTCCCCTCTGACCTTAAAACTCTGCCCCTCTAGTTTTGAACTCCCCTACCCAGGAGGAAAGGTCTTGACTATTCATCTTATCTATGTCCCTCATGATTTTATAAACTTCTATAAGATCACCGCTCAATCTTCTATGCTTCAGGGAAAAAAAGTCCCAGCATATCCCGCCTCTTCTTATAAATCAAACCCTCCATTCTCGATAACGACCTTGTAAATCTTTTCTGCACCCTCTCCAATTTAATAATATTCTTCCTACAGCAGGGCAGCCAGAATTGTGTGTAGTCCTGCAAATGTGGCCTTACCAATGTCTTGTGCAGACACAATATGATATCCCAACTCCTGTACTCAATGTTCTGACCAATGAGGCAAGTGTGCCAAACACCTTCTTCACCATGACAACAAGGTGCAGGGCTGGATGAACACAGCAGGCCAAGCAGCATCATAGGAGCAGAGAGGCTG
>NC_063341.1:75146856-75232390 GCF_021869965.1 Rhincodon typus
CAGCCTCTCTGCTCCTATGATGCTGCTTGGCCTGCTGTGTTCATCCACCTCTGCACCTTGTTGTCTCGGATTCTCCAGCATCTGCAGTTCCTACTATCTCTCACCTTCTTCACCATCCTGTCTACCTGGATGTAACTTTCAAGGAGCCATGTACCTGAAACCCTAGTTCTCTCTGTTCAACAACATCCCAGGGCCCTACCATTAATTGAGTAAGTCCTGCTCTGGTTTGTCTTACCAAAATGCAAAACCTCGCATTTACCTAAATTAAACTCCATCTGCTACCCTTTGGTTGGCCCAACTGATCAAGATCCCACTATACTCTGAGATAACCTTCCTCATTGTCCAGTATACCACCAATTTTGGTGTCATCCACAAACGTACTCACCATGCTTACGACTTCCAGACAAGGAAAAACATGATACGTGCAGAAGATTAAAGGCAAAAAAATGTTTTATTAAACATAAAGATGTCCTGCTGGAAAAATTGTTTCATAAAATAAGAAATATATACAATTTGTCACACTTACCCTGAAGACACTCCTCCAACAGATTGGAACAACACTGGTGTGTGAATACTGCAGTAAAGAAGATAGCAGACAATATACACAAGTACTGTGCACCTTCTAGTCTAGAAAACACAGCACTGTACATCATGGACACCGTACAGATCTAGCCTCTGTATATCCAATTAGGTGTTTTTGATCTTTTCTCCAAAATAACCACAGGGATGTGAACATTGGGTTTACACTGGGCAAAATGGTAAGCAGAATATTCTGTGTGGAAGTGGAATGGTGGAGATCCAAACACAGAGACTTTACTGTATATAGAAGCAGGCCAATCCATACCGCTCCAGTCAAGTTTTCTCTCATTCTTCATCACAGAACTGGCGCAGCGTTACCCTCCATATCCTTCATGCGGTCATTTAGCTGACCCTTAAACACTAATGGCCCCAACCACTCTCAGGGAGGTCCCGAGTTCCACATTTCTGCCCTCTCCAGGCAGGATGAGTGAAAGGCAGCCCAAGTTATAGAAGTTAATAGGGACAGGCAATGCCCGACTCAGTATGGTTTTGAAGTTGATTACCTTTGGTGGCAGTGGGGAGGGGAGGATGGCAGAGTGCCAAAGAGGAGTTTCCCCATTAGAAAATTAGCTCAAAGCTTACTTTCTTGATCGATTGGCTGCCCTGGAAAATGGTTTGAATGTGGGCCAGGGGTTGTGGACGGAGTGCTGGAACGGTTAATGTATTTGTGCCTGTGGAAGGTAATGGCTTGTCCTTAATCCAAAGACTCAGGTAATGTGCTGGGAACTCAGGTTCAACTCTCGCCTTGGCAGACTTTGGACTTTTTATTTGATAAAATTTAAGAATCCGATGATGGTAACTAAACCATTGCCAGTTGTTGGGATAAACTTATTTGGCTATTTGAAAGAAAATTGATTTGATTTGATTTATTACTGTCATGTGTACCAAGGTACAGTGAAAAGTGTTGTCTTACATGCTTTGCAGGCAGACTGTACTATACATGTGCATCAGAGTAACAGAACAGAGTGCAGGATACAGTGTTACAGGTGCCAAGAATGTAAGGAAACTGAGCATCCTTACCGGTTCTGAAGTACATGTGACTCCAGGCACACGGCAATGTGGCTGAGTCTTAACTGTCCCCTGAAATGGCCTAGCAAGCCACTCAGCTGTAAGGTCCATTCAAATGTATGCAATGTTAGTCTTGTATTTGTAAGAGATGTCATTGGTTTATGTGGATAGAGTCAAACCCTAAGGTTTGTTTCTTTCCTTGGTATGCGACTGTACAGAACCAAACTGCAATTTTGTATGTGTGTAGAATAGAATCATAGAATCCCTACAGTGTGGAAGCAGGCCATTCAGCCCATCGAGTTCCAACTAACTTGCACATCCCTGGATACACTATGGGCAATTTAGCATGGCCAATCCACATAGCCTGTACATCTTTGGACTGTGGGAGGAAACTGGAGCACCCGGAGGAAACCCCCGCAGACACGGGGAGAATGTGCAAACTCCACACAGACAGTCGCCCGAGGCTGGAATCGAACCCGGGTCTTTAATGCTGTGAGGCAGCAGTGCTAACACTGAGAAGTGTATTTTTGAAGTTAAAAAAAACTATTGCAGCGGTTCAAGAAGGCAGCTCACCACCAACTTTTCAAGGGCAACCAAGGAAGGGTAATAAATGCTGGCCTAGCCAGCGTTGCCCATATCCCGTTGTGTGTGTAAAATATCAAATCAGGCCATGTCCTGTGGGGCTAGGGAGTGAGGGGTGAGAGTGTTGGATGGATATATGAGTGTATTTGTATCAGAGCAGAACTGTCCTGTCCTTTTACGGGAAAAGGTAATTCGTCTTGGAGTTTTGGTGGTGGTCCAGCTCACAGAGGAACGAAACTCTGCTCCAAATTCCAATCCAATTTATTCTTGACCCTGTTTGCCATATTGCATTTTTTGCACTTTGTGCCATTTATAGAAATGGACATGAAGAGAGCGCATAACTGGATGATTCCAGGGAGGGGAAACTAATTATTAGGAGACTTGAAAATCTAGGTCTATTTCCTTTGGAACCTAGATAGCTAATAATGTTTTTTTTAAGCAATGAAGGCTGTTGATTAGGTGAATAGGGACAAGCTGCTTCCTCTTGTTGGGGAGTTATGATGAGGCAGTTATTAATTTAAAATTCACTAAGACAGCTAGTTGCGATATTCAAAGAACTTTCTTTGCATGGAGTTCAGAACGCTTTGCCGAAGGGAATAACTGAGGCAGAGACCATTGCATCTTTTAGAAGAAAAGTACATAAGCTTTGGAACAAAGGAAGTTGTAGGTTTGTGGGAGGGATTGATTAAATTTTCACTGTTCAAGCAAGGAGCTGGCACAGAAGTAGAGAAGCCAAAAGCAAAAATCTAACACTACAGATTCAGGAATTCTGAAATAAAGGCAGAAAGTGTTGGGAATTGTCATGGCAGCTGGAATAACTCCACAGATGCCAGTATCCCATCACCCAGTCACTCCTTTATTTACACGTGTGTAAAGTCCTTAACACTGATCCAGCTCCATCAGAGCCAGCTCTCAGAGTGAGGAGAACCTCTGACACTCCTGTTTATATCTGTCAGCCAGGGGCTCCCTGATTGGACCAGATTAATAGCCCCAATCAGGGAACTCCTATTCTATGAAGTCCACCTGGCTGACCTCGTTACAATCACTGCAGCAACTTCTATAGAAAGAGAAAAGAGTTTAAGGACAGAATTAAATGATAGTCCTGTCAGGGGCACTGCATTGTCTCTTTCTTGGGAAAACCCACCACATTATGCACCAGGCAGTTAACAGGCCAGCAAAGAGATCAAGGGCCCCGGGGAGGAATGGGTAGCCAATCAGAGGCTGGCAGTTCTCGTAATCGGAGGCGAAGATTGCTGCTAGCACGACTGTTGCCTGAGCCCTCAGACTGAGGAGAGGCATTGAACTACGAGATGGCTGGAAGGTGGTCGAGGGGTCACAGAGTCATAGAGGTCAACAGCACAGGAAAAGGCCCTTCGGCCCATTGAGTCTGTGCCAGTCTAAAACAACAACCAAAAGCTTGATGCATACCTTGTATACCTGCACATCGCATGTGCACATCTTTATTAATGTATAGTATATGAATATATATACAATGTATGAATAATATTAGGATTTCTGCCTCTCCCACCCTTACAAGCAGTGAGTTCCTATTCCCACCACCGTTTGGGTGAAAAGAGTTCTCCTCTCATCTCCTCGAAACCTCCTGCCGTTTACATTAAATCTGTGTTTCCATTGATCCCTCCACTGAGGGGAAAACATTTTGTCTTCTCTCCCCTATCTCTGCCCCTCATAATTTTATACATCTCAATCATGGGCATGTGGGTGCTGTGGAGAGAGTGGGTTTCGACAGCTAGGGCAGAGGATGACCCTCAGTGACTCTCTCCTTCATGATCCCAGGTCCCTCAAGTAGGCACTGGGTGTACTTGAAGACAGACCACCCCCTGGGAGCTGGCAAGCAAACACATGAGGGGATGAGGCCCTCAAGGGTCATTTTTGAGCAACGTAATGGCCTCAATTGATGGCAAGGCAGGAAGGCCCATTCTCTGGCTCTTCAGCCTGGGCCTCTTCAGGGTGGAGAGGGCAGGGTCACCAGCACCCACCAGCCTTCACTCTGAGTAAATGTAAACCCCCCTCACCCTCCACCAAACCACCACCACTATCAAACCCGCCATGGGGAAGGGGACAAAATTCCACCCACTGTATCAAGTCAATGATAACCCTACAGAAGAAATAAGGAAAGGCAGGATTCATTGTCTGAGGCACTCTCTTCTAACAGTCTGCAAGGATTTGTGAGGCGTGAAAATTTTTCCTGTAAATGATCTTCCTCGGAGATTAAGAGGTGTCTTGCTGAATATAATGGTACGTTATGTGTTCACTGGCATCAATGTGCCAATGATTCGTGTTTGATTGTGTACCATCACTGACATGCAGTGTTTTTAATTTATTCATTCATGAAATGTGGGCATTCCTGGCGAGGCCAACATTTATTGCCTGTTCCTAATTGCCCAGAGGGCAATCGACAGTTGACCACATTGCTGCAGATCTGGAGTCAATTGTAGGTCAGACCAGGTGAGGATGGCCATTTGCTTCACTAAAGGGCGTTAGTAAACCAGATGGGATTTTCCTGACAATGGCTGCATAGACGCTTTAGATCCTGTTTATTATTGAATTCAAATTCCACCAAATACTGTGGCTGGATTTGAACCCAGGTCCCCAGAACATTACCTAGGTCTCTGGTTTACACAGTCCAACAATAACACCACAAGGCCAGCACCTCTTCTTAACCTCTGCCATTTAGTGAGATCATGTGCTTATACTCAAAAGCAAAACATGGTGAATGCTGGAAATTTGAAATCAAAACAGGAAACACTGCAGATACTCAGCACAGCTGGCAGCATCTGTGCAGAAAGGAAGAAATTCAACGTTGACACCATTGACCTTTTGTCAGAACTTGTAGATTCATGTATTTAGTCTCCTGTTCCCTCTACAAGCTTCTGACCCTAGAAACCTCTGCACTGTGCCATTTAATCACTGTTACTGATTTATCCACTGTACTGCAACGGTTAGGTTTGTTGTATTGTTAAATGTTGCTAGCAAGTCTAATATAAGCATCTTTAACTTAACTTGCCCTATGTAGATATGGAGGTCTTTAACACTGTCAATGCTTCGAAGAATGTACCATAAACTAAAGGAAACAAAAATGCTTTGATCCAGTGCCAGACATTTGATAACAGAAGGCAGGTGCATCAATTCAGGGAAACTGTAGAACTAATCTTCCAAGACATTTGTAGCCTATGATTCTTGACCCTCTTCTGATTAAAGACAGAAACACATCATAAACAAGCTTTCAAGGTTATCTCAAGTACCCTGTATAATTGTTTATTTTTATTAAATAGATATAGGGAATCACTAGCAACAGAATGAGGTCAGCCATCACAAAATGTTTGGGGTGACCCTCATCACTGCCTTAAAAATGAGGTCTCTGGAGCAGGGCGAATGTTTGAGGGATATGTCTAATAGCCCATTGTCACAGAAATGTTATGTACACTTTAGGAGGAGGATAATACAAGAGCATATACAGCACATTACAGGTGTATGCAAAAGACATTGCAGATACTTGTTAATGTACAGTTATATGTACAGCATATTGACGCAGCCACAAGATCGCATGAAACAGGAGCAGGAGTAGACCAATGAGCCCCTTGAGCCTGCTCTGCCTTTCAGTAGGATCCTGACTGATCCAACAAGTCCTCATGTCCACTTTCCTGCCCTTTCCCCATAACCCTCAATTCCCTTTCTGATCCCAACATTTACAGGTGGATCTGATGGTGCAGTAGGACAGTAGTGTGGGAGGGTAATGATGTTTGGAATGGCTAAAGCAAGTGAGAGAAAATGTTGCAGGCAGTAGTGAGAGAGGTGGAGCAATGAGTCTTGATGGGATATGCATGCAGTAGAAGTCATTTAAACTTTCCTGCTTTTATCTCAAAGCTATGTCCCCGAGTAATTCACATTTATAGCCTGGAAAACAGACTCTGGCTATCCATTCTATCTCCATCTCTCATAACTTTGTGAATTTCTATCTGATTGCCCCTTCAGCCTCCGATATTCAAGTGAAAACAAACCAAATTTGTCCAATCTCTCCTCATAGCTAATACCCTCCAAATCAGGCAACACCCTGATGGGTCCCAACCCGAAACTTTGACTTTTCTGGTCCTCTGATGCTGTCTGACCTGCTGTGTTCCTCCAGCTCCACACTGTGTTGACTCTGACTCCAGCATCTGCAGTTCTTGCTATCTCTGAACACCCTGGTAAACTATTTCTGTACCCTCTCCAAAGTCTCTACATCCTTCTGGTGTTCTGGCAACCAGAACTGTACACCATATTCCAAATGTGGCCAAATTAAAGTTGTATACAGCTGCAACAGGACTTGCCAATTTTTATACTCCAGTCCCCAAACTATGAAAGCCAGCATGTTATATAGTTTCTTGAACACCTCCCTTCCATTGTCAGCCTTCCGTAGGGACCGTTTCTTCTGGGACACCCTGGTCCGCTCCTCCTTCACTCCCAACACCTTCCCCTGCAACTGCATAAGATGTAAAACATGCCCATTTACTTCCTCCCTCTTCACTATCTAAGGCCCCAGCCACATCTTCCAGGTGAAGCAGCGCTTTATCTGAATTTCCCAGATTCTAGTCTACTGCATTCGCTGCTCATAATGTAGTCTCCTCGCCATCAGGGAAACAAAGAGTAGACTGGATATTGCTTCTCAGAACATCTGTGTTCTGCCCGCAAAAAGGCCCTGAGCTTCCAGTTGCCTGTCACTTCAACACACCACCTTGTTCTCTGGCCAACATCTCTGTCTCAGGCTTGCTGCAGTGCTCCAGTGAAGGTCAGCGCAAGCTGGAAGAACAGCACATCATTTTCTTCTTAGGGACCCTGCAGCCTTCTATACTCAATATCAAGTTCAATAATTTTAGAGCTTGAGCTTCTCCCATGCCCTTAGTCCAACCCCCACATACTAGGCTTTGTTATCACACAACCCATTAACAGTCCTTATTAATAACAAATCATTCTCCTAGCCAGATCAGTATCCACTCCTTTGTCTGTCTGACTGTTTGTCTCTCCCTTCGGGCTCTACCTCCACCTGTCATTTACTCTTATCCACTCCCCCCCACTCTATCTTCTGCATAAAAACCAACTGTTTACTAGCTACCATCAATTCTGAAGAAGGGTCGCTGAACCTGAAATGTTAACTCTGACTTCTCTTCACAGATGCTGCCAGACCTGCTGAGATTTTCCAGCAATTTTTATTTCTGTTTTAGATCTTGGAACTTATCCACCTAATGCTTTTCAAAACACCGAACGCTGCCTTCCTTTGTACATTAACATGCATTACAATATCAACACATCCCTCTCGAGACTCACCATTCACCATGTTGTTCTCTATTGCGAATAGTGATACAAAGTATTCAGTAAGGAACTCATCCACTTCCACTGGATCCACTGTTAAATTTCCTCCTTTGTCTTTAAGTGGACCTACTGTCCTGGCTTCTTGTGGCTTGTACAATGAGATGTTGCCACAGTGGTCGTTTCGCTAGACCAATAATTCAGAGTCTCAGGCTAGTGTGTGGCACCTCTGGTGGAATTTAAATTCAATTAATTAAATTGAGAGTAAATCTCAGTAATGGTGACCATCAAACTATCACCAATTGCCAAATAAAAAAAATGTCGGTCACTGATGTCCTTCAAGAAAGGAAATCTGCTGTCCTTAACTGACCTGGCCTACATGTGACTCCAGACCCATCGCAAAGTGGGTGACTCTTACAAAAATCTTTTGTGCTGAATCAACATACAAACAGACATATCAGCGTAGAAACTAGGAGCAGAAATAGCTCCGCCCCTCAAGACCTGCTCCACCATTTAATATGAACATGGTTGATCTGATTAATCCACATTTGCACCTATCCCTGATAACCTTTCACCCTCTGCTTGTCAAGACTCTGGCCATCTCCTTCTTAAAAACATTCAAGGACAATGCTTGCCCAGCCAATTGAGAAAGGGAGTTCCTCAGACTAGTGATCCTTCGTGGAGAAATAAAATTCCCTTTACCTCCCTCCTAAATGTATCACCCTTTGATCACCTCTCCTTAGGCAACATGAAAATGCTGGGGAAAGTGATGTGAAGGAAGGATAAGAACAAATCAGAAATGCTGGTCTAACCAGCAATGTCTATATCACGCAATAGCATTAAAGAAAGGAGTATTGGTATCTGAGAGTTATTGGAATCCTTGATGCCTGAAAGGAAAGGAAGTTATTTGTTAAAGTAATGAATGGTGCAAAGGATAAGATTGAATCATGGAGGAGTGCAATTCAGAGAGTGAATGTATCAATGCAAAGAGAACTGTATGTTGACTTAATCCCAAGTCTCATGTTAAAGCATGAAACTAGGCACTGATAATCTTCGGAATGGGTTTATTCACAGAATGTAGCATTAATTCTGCAGTCTACCGACTACTCTCTGTAACCCAGCAGTCTCTCTTTGTATCGTTTGGATAAACCAATTTTTAAAAAATCAATTGAGTTACAGCACTTTAAAAGCTACCAACCACTAAAGACAAAAATCTCATGTTAATTAACTGGAAATGCCCATTTTGTAGGGTTTTTCATGCATCTTAGCCCCTGCCGTACCCATCAATGCCAAATGGACTGAAGCAGACTAGTGGATTTGTTCCTTCTCTAAGGCTACACAGGCCTGAAAGTCTCACTTTATAAGTGCTCAAAGTACTTAGCCAAACAAGGTCCCTCTCCTGTGTATCTTAACAACTTGTTAATACACCATTAACTGATTTAAAGTGCTTTGAAAAAGGAGCAACTGTCATGCAAGAACAAATATTTTCATACAGCAACTCAATGGGGTGCAGGATGCACTGTGGTGGAGGGCAAGTTCAATTGAGACACTCAAGAGGGGCATTGGATGGTTATTTGGATAGAAATAGTGTGCAGGGATATTGGAGAAAGGCAAGAAATTAACAGTAGGCAATGATTTGATTTGATTTGATTTATTATTGTCATATGTACCTAGGTACAGTGAAAAGTTTTGTTTTGCATGCGGTACAGTCAGATCATACGATACAAAGTGCACAAGGGTGATAGAACAGGGTGAGGAATACAATGTTATGGTTTCAGTAAAGGTGCACAAAGAGCGAGATCAACATTAGAAACTGAAAGAACTGCGGATGCTGTAAATCAGAAACAAAAACAGAAATTGTCGGAAAAGCTCAGCAGGTCTGGCAGCATCTGTGGAGAGAAATCAGAGTCAACGTTTCAGGTCCAGTAACCTTTCCTCAAGGGTCACTCGACCCGAAACATTAACTGTAACTTCTCTTCACAGATGCTGCCAGATCTGCTGAGCTTTTCCGACAATTTCTGTTTTTGTTTCTGAGGTCAACATTAAATTTGAAATTTGAAAAGTCCAATCAGAAGTCAAATAACAGTGGGGAAGAAACTGTTCTTGAATCTGTTGGTATGTGTGTTTAAGCTTTTGTATCTTCGACCCGATGGAAGAGGTTGGAAGATCGTATAACTGGGGTCTTTGATGATGTTGGCAGCCTTCCTGAGGCAGTGGGAAATATAGAAGGAGTCAGTGGATTGGAGGTAGGCTTGTGTAATGGACTGGGCTGTGTTTATAACTCTCTGTAGTTTCTTACAGTCCTGGGCAGAGCAGTTGCTGTAACAAGCAGCCAGCTCATGTTGCTCATTTGAAGAGCTGGTACACTGACAATGGGCTGATGGCCTTCTGCACTGTATTACTGAGATTTGGAGATAGAGGGCTTGCATGTGGCAGTACAGGATGTTAAATGTGGAATTCGAGAAGCAGTAAGAGCAGTGGATTTGAGGAAGTCTGAATATCATGGGACTTTGGACTACGTAAGATATATAAAGCTTTATATAAAAAGCTTATATGCAACATATAACTGGTGCATATGAAGAACATTACTCCAGGCAAGTAACAGTGTGAGACTTATGTTTTTCAATCAATGAGAGATTAGATAAACAAATTAACAACTTAAAACATCCCATGTCACAATTATTTCACAGCAGAAATATTCATTCATCTTCAGTAGCTTCTTAAGTCTGTAAATTCTAATTAAACAACATTCAAATTTTAGTTCAATGTTTCCACAATTTACATAAAAATCAGTAGGATATATATTGCAATGAGATCAATTGAATCTTTATTTAATCAACAAGGCACTCACAAAATAAAAGGCCGACTTTTCAGATCTGATGTGAAACTGAATCCAGTCTGTCATCTCAGGTGGACATATAAGGCAGAGGAACGTAAGAAATTAGTGGAGGAATAGGTCATAAGACCCTTCAAATCTATTTGACTGCTCATGGCCCCAACTTTTCTGACGAAGGGGCTACGATCTGTAAACTTGTGTTTTTGAATAAACCTGTTGGACTATAGCCTGGTGTCGTGTGATTTCTGACCATGTTCAGTAAAGAAAGTGCATGACATTACTTTGAAGCAGACTGAGGGGGAGATTTGCCTGGTTTTTGAGCAGATATTTATTCCCTTAGTCATTATCACAAAAACTTTCCTTCACAAGATCTGGGTGTCACTTGTTTGACCAGCATTTTGTGCCTCTGCTTAATTGTCCCTTGGGAAAGTGATGGTTATCTGCCCTCTTGAATTGCTGCAACCCATGGGCCAAAGATGCTTTCACATTGAGATACCAGCCTGGTGTATCTCTGGGCTGTGGGAGCCTGCACTTACATTCGTTTGACCGAGGCTACTTGCTCCATACCTCGAAGAAAGACTCTTAAACTTGTTATGTGCTGTAACACTCCTTTATTTACATCTGTACATTGGAGGTTAACATAGGAGCAGGAGTAGGCCATTCGGTCTTTCAAATTGGTTGTGTCATTCAATATGATCATGGCTGATCATCCCATTCAGTAGACAAACAGGAGGCTGGAAGAACACAGTAGGCCAGGCAGAATCTGGAGGAAAGGAGAAGTCATCGTCTTGGGTATTACACTTCTTCAGGACCAGGGTAATACCCAAAACATTGACTGCTCCTTTCCTCCAGATGCTTCCTGGCCTGCTGTGTTCTTCCAGCCTCCTGTTTGTCTACCTTGGATTCCAGCATCTGCAGTTTTTTTTTGTCTCTCATCTCATTCAGTAGCCTGTTTCTGTATTCTCCCCATACTCTTTGATCCCTTTCAAAACTATATTTAAGTCCTCCTTGAAAATATTTAAGGTTTTGAGCCTCAACCAATTTCTGTGGCAGAGAGTTCCCCACAGGCTCACCTCTCTCGCTGAGTGAAGGAATTTCTCCTCACCTTGCCGATGACACGAAGGTTGGTGGAGTTGTGGACAGCGTGGAGGGCTGTTGTAGGTTGCAGCAGGACATTGACAGGATGCAGAGCTGGGCAAAGAAGTGGCAGATGGAATTCAACCCAGAAAAGTGTGAAGTGATTCATTTTGGAAGGTTGAATTTAAATGCAGAATACAGGGTTAATGGCAAGATTCTTGGCAGTGTGGAGGAACAGAGGGATCTTAGGGTCCACATCCATAGATCCCTCAAAGTTGCTACCCCAGTTGATAGGGTTGTTAATAAGGCGTATAGTGTGTTGACTTTCACTGGCAGAGGAATTGAGTTTAAGAGCCGTGAGGTTATGCTGCAGCTCTACAAAACTCTGGTTAGACCACACTTGGAATATTGTGTTCGGTTCTGGTCACCTCATTATAGGAAAGATGTGGAAGCTTTAAAGAGGGTGCAGAGGAGATTTACCAGGATGCTGCCTGGACTGGAGGGCAGGTCCTATGAGGAAAGGTTGAGGGAGCTAGGGCTTTTTTCACTGGAGCAAAGAAGGATGAGAGGTGACTTGATAGAGGTGTACAAGATGATGAGAGGCATAGATAGAGTGGATAGTCAGAGACTTTTTCCCAAGGGAGAAATGACTATTACGAGGGGGCATAATTTTAAGGTGATTGGAGGAAGGTACAGGGGAGATGTCAGAGGTAGGTTCTTCACACAGAGAGTGGTGGGTGTGTGGAATGCGCTGCCGGCCGTGGTAGTGGAGTCAGATACATTAGACACTTTTAAGCGACTCTTGGATAGGCACATGGAGGATAGTAAAATGTAGGGTATGCAGGATAGATTGATCTTAGTAGGATAATAGGTCGGCACAACATCGTGGGCCAAAGGGCCTGTACTGTGCTGTGCTGTTCTATGTTCTATGTTCGATGTTCTATCTCACTCCTAAATGGCCAACTCTGTATCCTTAGACTGTGACCCCTAGTTCAGAAATATGTCAATACAGCTCGCTTTTGTAGTGTCTCTGACCAGTCTGTTCACATACTGATTCTGGACTGGTATCTTCTCTATTACGGAAGTCAAAGTCATGTGATCTGTTACATCTTTATGGTTAGCATGAATCTCATTAGGAAGGGCTCTTGGGATGCATTAGTAAGTGTCCCTATCACTAAACTAGGAGACCTGTTACAAATCCCAGTGGTGTGTCACAACATGTCTGATCAAGTTAGTATTGAAAATGTCTGCCACAGTAGGAGCACCCACAGTGATCTGATTTGATTTATTTATTATCATGTGTATTTTGTTACAAAATAGAGTGAAAAGTGTTGTATAGTGTTGTCACTCTCAGGCACCATCTTAAAAGTACTGTTAGGAAGGGATCTCATCCAGTTACAATGAAGAAAAGACAATATATTTGCAAGCCATTTAAAAGGTACTGTCACCATATCCCCAGAGGACCATAGGCTTTTCTCTTGTTCGAGAGAGAAAACTGGTGTTGAGTCTAACCTGAAGGTCACCATGCGAGTGGTAAGTTAGACAAGACAGCTGGTGTGGCTTCAGTCAGGATGATGAAGGGCTAGGATGGGAACCTCCCATGTAGCTGCTGTCCTAGTTCTTCTCAATGGTAGAGGTAGTGTATTTTTGGAAGGTGCTATGGAGGAAGCCTTGGTGAGTTGTTCTAGTTATTTATCTGTGTGGAGCTGGAGGAACACAGCAGGTCAGGCAGCATCAGAGGAGAAGGAGAATCGACATTTCAGGCCGAGACACTTTATCAGTGCTGATGAAGAGCTAAGCCCAAAACATTAACTTTCCTGCTCCTCTGATGCTGCCTGACCTGCTGTGTTTCTCCAGCTCCATACTGTATCAACTCTGACTCCAGCATCTGCAGTTCTTGCTATCTCCTAGTTATTTATCTGTCCTGGTTATTTAACTCACCGCTGATTGATGCGCACAAATTCATGCCATTTCTCCAAATGTTGCAACTGCAATAACATTTCATAAAATTATTTCACTGGCTGTGAGGCATGCAGAACTACTTGAGGTAATGAAAGACACGATAGGAATGCGGGTTCTTTGAAAATTGGATTCAATTAAAAACAATGTGCAGAATTTCCAATTGGCCTACTTCACGCACTCATGCGTAGTGCAATGATATTACATCTCTGCCTATTCACAAAGGCATTCTTATGGATCTTTGGCTGTCTCTGGTTTCAGTTAACCCCCCAACCTACGAAACTGAAAGCTCCGTTCGATCTCTTTCTTAAGGTAATAATTCTCTTCCACTCAGTAAATCATAAGAAGGACGGCTGAAAGCAATACATAACACAACGGCAAATGTGTCATGTGGGCTTCTAACAGGCCAAGTGTTAAATTATTTGTTTAATTAAGCATAAACCATCTGAACTGCAAAATAAATGATTATCTCATCAGATTGATGAACTGCATTGTAAATCTTCCTGGATCTCATGCTAAGTGATGTTGGTGGAGGGTGCAGCTGTTATCGTAGCATCGTGAGAGAAATATTATTTAAGCATCAGATGAGAGCAACCAGCTGATTGCAAGTTATGATCCCCCTGAGCAATAATAGTGAGATTTCAATGTTTAAAATGGATTGACAGCAGAAAATTAAACCAGGCACCAGCCAATTCAGACCTGCAAAGTTAAGACAGCTCCAAATTAGCATCGGTTCTGAGATAACTCAGTGCAATTTGATTCCTGTTCCTGGCCACCCTTTGTATCTTAAGAAAAAAGACATCTTATTGTTCCCAGTGTCTCTGTTACCGCTGACAGTTCTCCTCAAAGATCTGTCAATGGGACTCCCTACTCACGTAATCTAAAGTAATAAGACGCTCAAGTATAAGTCCTGTCTTGACAGGTGCGTGAATATTTGACTGTGGTAAGGTGTCAGCTTCTAGGCTGAGCTGGGTTTGATTACACAAGAGGATATCGGCGCTTCATATATTTTGTCTGATAGGACACCTAGGAGATATAAGTAATAATCTCCCAGCCCTTCACTTCAACCATTCTTTCCAGCCTTACCTGTCAGGCTAGCTTTTGAATGAGCAGGAAACCTTACAATAACCTATTCCCCTTCAGAGAGCTCTTGTGTCATTGTGGTAATGTCCCTACCTCTGAGCCAGGAGGCCTGGGCTCAAGTCCCACCTTCTCCAGACATGTGTCATAACATCTCTGAATATATTGATTGGAAGGCATCAAAATCACAAGAATCTGGCCAGAAATTCATACTGGACAGGGTTTAGATGCGTATTGACTTTATGCTTTTGCAAAATCCCACGAGTGACTTCAACCTGCTCACTGAGTAAAGCCAGGCTGGTGCACAGGGTGATAGAGAGAGAGAGAAAAAAGTAAAAAGTTGAGCGGTAGGAAATGTGGGAGTATTGTGCTTCATGGGATCAATTACTGACATAAAACTCAACAATCAGAAAATTTCACACTTTGGTACCAGGATCATTACTTTGGTTCATCTCCTCAACCTGGGAACAATTTGAATACTCCGTGATAGATATTTGAGAAGTACAAACTATTATAATTTAGCTTCTAACGATTGATTTCCACCAGGGTGTAGTAAGTGGGTGTTCTATCGGTTGCTTCTTGTCTCTCAATCAAGTTAACACCACATAGTGAATAGCAGCTACATGTTATTATTACATAAATCAAATCTTTATTCAGCTCCTATTATTTGAACTGCTGCTGCTATCAGGGTCAGTGAATCCTTTGCAATTATATTCCCAAGCGCAATGTTTTCTCTGGCTGTGTAGAACAACCATCAAAGCAGCTTGTTCCTCCATGGCCACCCTGCCCTGACTCTTGACACCTCAAAACTCATCAACACCCTTGACCTGTCTCAGATTGGAGCTCGTCCAATGTTCTGGTCCATGCATCCAATCAGGAATCAAGTCACAGTGGCTCATCAGTCTTGGTGTACTCACTGAGCTGCAGTGGTCCTCCAGTGGGTCTCCACTTTTGTACGTACTAGTCTTTAATCAACTTGATTCTCTCCACATAATACCAAGAAATGCCGGGAGACACTGGATACTGTACAGGCTATGGGCCCTGAAAACATTCCAGCAATAGTACTGAAGACTTGTGCTCCAGCACTTACACCTCTCCCCTAGCCAAACTGTTCCAGTGCAGTTTCAACACCAAGCAAAATCGCTAAAGTGTGGAAGTTTTCCCAGTTATGCCTTGTACATAAAAAGCAGGACAAATCCAACCCAGCCAATTACTGCCCCATCTGTCTACTTTCGATCATCAGTAAAGTGATGGAAGGTGTCACTAATAGTGCTATCAAGCAGCACCTGCTCAGCAATAACCTGCTCAGTGTCGACCAGTTTGGGTTCCACCAGAGCCACTCATGGAATCCCTACAATGTGGAAGCAGGCCAGTCGGCCCATCGGGTCAACACCAACCCTCCGAAGAGCATACCACCCAGACGCACCTTATCCCTGTAACCCTGCATTCTCCATGGCTAACCCACCTAGCCTCCACATCCCTTGACACGATGGGCAATTTCCCATGACCGATCCACGTATCCTGCTCATCTTTGGGCTACAGGAGGAAACCAGAGCACCAGGAGGAAATCCACGCAAACAAGGGGGAAGTGTTCAAACTCCACACAGACAGTTGTCTGAGAGTGGAATCAAACTCAGGTCCGTAGCACTGTGAGGAAGCAATGATAACCACTAAGCCACCACCCACCCATTTCAGCTTCAGACCTTATTACAGCCTAGGTTCAAACATGGACAAAACGTATTGAATTCAGAGGTGAGGTGAGAGTGACAGCCCATGTCACGTTTGGCTGAGTGTGGCATCAAGGAGCCCTAGTGAAACTGGAATCAATAGCAATCAGGGAACAAACGTCCTGCTAGTTGGAGTCATATCTGGCACATAAGAAGATAACAAGGTGTGGAGCTAGATGAACACAGCAGGACAGGCAGCATCAGAGGAGCAGGAAAGCTGACGTTTCGAGTCGGGACCCTTCTTCAGGATAGTTGTGGTTGGTGGTGGTCTGTCATTTCAGGTCCAGGACACGTCTGCAGAAGTTCCTTGGAGTAGTGTCCTCGGCCCAACCATCTTCAGCACTTTGTCAATGACCTTCCCTCCACCACAAGGTCAGAAATGGGGTTATTCGCTGATGATCGCACAACGTTCAGCACCAGGGCAGCAGCCTTGTGGTATTATCACTGGACTGTTAATCCAACAAACCAGGTAATGTTCTGGGGACCAAGGTTCAAATCCCACTAAGGCAGATGGTGAAATTTCGATTCAAAAAATATCTGGAAATAGGAGTCTATTGATGATGATGAATCCATTGCTGATTGTCGGGGAAAAACCCATCTGGTTCGCTAATGTCCTTTAGGGAGTGAAACTAATATCCTTACCTGGTCTGGCCTACATGTGACTTCAGGCCCACTGCTCTTGAGTGCCCTCTGGGCAATTAGGAGCGGGCAATAAATGATGGCCCAGCTAATGATGCCCTCATCCTGTGAATGAATAAGAGGACCATTTATGGCTCCTCATGTACTGAAGCAGTCCATGTTGTAATTCAATAAGATCTGAACAATATCATGAGCAGGCTGGATAGAGTCGATGGGGATAAGCGTTTCCTGCTTGTAAAAGGAACAAGATCAAGAGGCATAGAATTAAAATGAGGTGCAAACAAAGCAAGGGAGACTTGAGAACAAACCTTCTCACTCAGTGAGTAGTTAGAGTGTGGAATGCACTGCCTGGATATGCGATGGAGGCATGTTCAACTAAAGTATTCAAGAGGCCATTGGATGGTTATTAGGTAGAGATGTGGAGGGACATGGGGAAAAAGCAGGAGATTGGCACTGGGTAATAGAATCGGTACAGCCATAATGGGCTGAATGGCCTCCACCTGTGCCGTGACAATTCTGTGATTCTATATTCCCAACCTTCCATATTCCAGAGAAAGCTGTTGATCTTCGGAATAGAATCCATGATCCTTGGAGCAGGCAATTTAAACACACACATTGAGAATCTTTAATATGTTCTGAAGAAGGATCACTGGAGCTGTAACGTTAGCTGTATTTTCTCTCCATTGATGCTGCCAGGCCTGCTGAGCTTCTCCAGCAGTTTCTGTTTTTGTGCCTGAGATTCTTTATTCAACTGGCAACAAATCTTTACAAGAATTCACTGAAAAGCATAGCCTAGAGGTACAATGTATTTACAGAGAACATTTACTCCATGATCTTTCAGGATACTGTCAAAGGCTTAACTCCTGCATCATGAGATGAGTACAAAGAATAAAGAACAGTACAGCACAGGAACAGGCCCTTCAGACCATCAAGCCTGCAGCAACACATGACACATTTTCAAACAAAAAACTTTTTGCCTCTATCCAGTACGTATCCCTCTATTCCCTACCTATTCAAATATCTGTCAAGGTGCCTCTTAAATGTTGCTATTGTATCTGTTTCCACCACCTCCTCTGGCTGTGCATTCCAGACACATATCACCCTCTGTGTAAAAAAACTTACCTCTTGCACCTCCTTTAAACATTCCCCCTTTTACCTCAAATCTATGTTACCTGGTAATTAATGTTTCTACCCTTGGAAAATGATTCCAACTTTCCATTCCATCCATGCGTTCACGTGAAAATAGACCAAGTTTGCCCAATCTCTCTCCATAGCCTTAGGTAGCTGAGTTCAGTTTGTGTTGCACCTATTGCTCGTGACATCTATTACCTTGTCTCCCAGACAGAATTGGGGATTTTTCTCTCCTCACAGCCTCTTAAACTCAGGGATGTTGTGTAGATGGTCCTCCTGGCTCCGTCCTACATCCTTTTGTCAATTCCACTGCTGTTTTCTGCCTGTCTACTCTGTGGCTTCAGTCTGCACTATTTGTGACCTGGGATCCATGACACTGCGACTCACCAGTTTCAGACCGTTGCTCCAGCCCCTTGCTATGCCCCTGCTTTTCTATCTCTGCACAAGGTTTCTCCAGCTTAAGGGGGCCAGTTGATCTGACTAGAAAACCAACAGACGGGTCCAAATCCTGGAATTCTCTCCATAACAACATTGTGGGTCTAGCTGCAGTGCGCGGACTGCAGCATTTCAAGGAAGCAGCTCACCACCACCTTCTCAAGGGGAAGCTAGGGACGGGCAATAAGTGCTGGGCCCAGCCAGTTGCATCCTTGACCTGTGAGTGAATAAAACAAGAAGCTGAATCTTCCTGGATTTTTCTAATCACCATCAGAGTTTTCCAACTTCCCTTTTCACTGGTCTTTTGCTTCTCATTGTTTTTCTCCTTGTCTCAAATCTGCTCATCAGATTGACGAGTGCACAGCTCCCACAGGAAGATAGCACAAATCCCTTTTGTACACTGAAGCTGAGTTACTGACAGTTTGCAGTACAGGTACAGTGGTGAGGTGGGACTTTTCAAAGACTCTTTCATGCGGTGTGGATGTCAGTGACCAGCATTTATTGCCCATTCTTACTTGCTCAGGAAGTAGTTGAGAGTCAACCATATTGCTATAAGGCTGGAGTCCCATGTTGGTAAGGACAGCAGGTTTCTTTTCCTGAGGTGTATTGTCAAAGCAGAGTTAAGAAAATCAACAGCTGTTACACAGTTGCCATTAGAAAAGCTTCTAATTCAACTTCCACCAGCTGCCACAGTGTAAATTGAATCCTTGTTCCCAGACTACGAGCTTGAGGTTTTGGGTGAGTAACACAGTGATATAACCACTGTGCTACTGGCTTCAAAGTGTTTGCACACTATGTGTCATTCATAAGTTTGACTGTTAGTCACAGTGTCAAAGGTCTGTGGGTTCAAGGCCCAGTTAAAGTTTTGCACTCTCGGCTGATGCATGTCTACTTGAGGGCTCTAGTGTTGAATGTGTTGTTTATCAAGCTAATGACTTGGGCACAGCATGAATGGGTATTTTGGTTGGCATGGACCAGTCTGGGCCAAAGGGCCTGTTTCTGTACTGTAGGTCTCTATGGCCCTATGACCCTATGGACTTGGTCAATTTTATTGGCATACATTAGGATCCCATAAAACCACATGAACCAGGATTGGCAGCTCTTTGGGTGTCTTAAGTGACATTTTGTTTCTCAAACAGCACCACCAAAGCGTGGATTAACCAGTCAATCTTCACCATTATTAATCACAAGGACTTGCTGATTGTAGAATGACTGATAGGTTTCTCTGTGCATGAACAGTTTCTGCTTCTTCCAAATTATTCAACATACGCAGACCATTTTCAGACATATTTCCCATGATAGGAATGTGAATCTTGTATTGGACAGGGGTCAACCGGAGTGAATTTGTCAAGCTAATAATCAATGAAAAACGTTACATGTTTTTCACCTGATACAGGCTGCAATAAGAAAAGAACTTTGATGATTAGGGCTTGCTGATGGTGCAAAAATTTCTGTCGAAGGGTCAAAGATTTCTTTTTGAAGTAAAAAAAATTGAGAAAGTGAAGACATTAAAAGTTGTGATTGGCATTCTTAATTACACTGAGCAACATGAGATAGCTGAGAGATGAGCCTTTGAGTACAACTTTAAGTATTTTAATAATCACTGTTGGTGAAGAATCTCTTGTTCATGGCTCTCTGGGGGAATGGCAGAGTCTGATAAAACTGCTGTAATTGGGACAGGGCTGCAGTAATGAAGGTAGCAATATATTTTATGGCAAAGGATGACAAGCAGGCAAAGTTACCATTACACAAGGCATCACTGAGGTTTTAACCTTGGTATCATTTTTGCCTGTTTTTTTTAAAGCAAAGATTTTCACGTAGCATGTTCTGAATCTCTTGTGACAGCTAAGAAACAGCCACTCTCACAGAGTTATTCGCCTGAATTGCAGATATTGGGACTGTATTCATGTGCACGTTTACCACTTTTAGTTGCGATAGCAGACCGGCTGTGATTTATTTGGCTAAAAGGAAAATTAAACTCAAGGACAGAATGTAATAGAGGTGATGTAGGGCAACTTACAGGCTGGAGAGCTGACAGAAACCCCACACCACCTTTGTCGGGGAAAACCCATTGGCGTTAAGAGGCTTAAATGGCTGGGGGTAGACTTGCCTCAAGCCTTAAGCAACCTGAAGGCAAATGTTCTGCCTCCCTGTGGGGTAATAAACCCTAGCCACTGCTGGCCATGCATGCATAGGATCACCCACGGGTTCAGATTATTGGTGGCTGAAGGTGGGTGATGGATCACAATGTGGTGATCAAAGGAGAGGCTTGGGGCAGCGAGTGCATGGGAGTAGCTAACAGTGCGCCATCCCTCCCTGATGTCATGTTAACAATAATTGTCCAATAATCAACCACAAATTGGGAATAAATTAACGATTAACATATTGGGAAAAGGCAAGAGATTGACACGAGGGAAAAAAACCGGTGCAGGTAAAATGGGCTGAATGGCCTCCTTCTGTGGTGTAACAATTCTGTGATTCTGTGATTCTGAAGTCTGTGTGTGTTATACTATAAGACCATAGGACCTAGTAGCTGAAGCAGGCCATTCAGCCCATTGAGCTTGTTCTGCTGTTCAATGAGATCATGGCTGATCTGATAATCCTCATGTCCACTTTCCTGCCTTTTTCCATTAACCCTCGATTTCCTTACTCATTAAAAATCTGTCTGTCTCATCCTTCAATATATTTAATGACCCAGTCTCGACAGCCCTCTGCGGTAAAGAATTCCACAGATTCACTATTCTCTGAGAGAAGAAATTCTTCTTCATGCTGTTGTTGGTTGGCTTGCCGAGCTGGTTCATTGTTCCGCAGGCGTTTCATTACCCTGCTGCGTAACATCATCAGTGCAGCCTCCGATGAAGCACTGTTGTGTTTTCCCACCTGCTTTTTAAACTCTGGGACCCATTGGAATTGATTACCTCATTTCCAGTTTTCCTTCGCAGTGGTGTTTATATATAGCCTAGTTCTATGTGTTTGTTGATGGCCTTCTTGGTATAGAACCAGGCCTCTAGGAATTCCCGTGCTTGTCTCTCTTTGGCTTGTCCTAGGATCCTGGTGTTGTCCCAATCGAACTGGTGGTTCTCCTTATCAGTGTGAATGGAGATGAGTGAATATTGATTGTGTCTTTTTGTTGCTAGTTGGTGTTCATGTATTCTTGTGGCCAGTTTCCTTCATGTCTGTCCAATTGTTTGTCGCAGTCCTTGCATGGAATCTTGTATATCACGTTGGTTCTGTCCATAGTGGGTAAGGGGTCTTTGGTTCGAGTTAGCATATGGCTTCGGGTTGACATACATTTGAGTGCCACTCTGATGCCCAATGGTCGTGGGGCTTTTGTGGTTAGTTCAGATATGTTCTTGATGTACAGTAACGTGATGAATGTGTCAGGGCGTACTGTATCTTCCTGTTGTTGTTTGTTGGACCCAGCTGTTTGGGTATCCGTTGTCCTTAAATATTTGGTAGAGGTATTCTACTTCATTTTGACATCATATGACAACTACCGGATAGAAGGACTGAACTATGAAGAGAATTGGTTCAGGTAGGTTATATACACTGGGGTTTAGTAGAATGAGAGGAGACTCATAGATTCTTAACAGGTCTAGACCAAGTAAATGCAGGAAGAATGTTCCTGATAATCAGAATGTCCAGAACCAGAGGTCACAGTCTAAAGATACAGGGTAGGCCATTTTGGAATGAGATGGGTGGAAATGTCTGTACCCACAGAGCGGTGAGCCTGTGGAATTATCTGCTACAGAAAGCAGTAGAGGCCAAAGCTTTGAAAGTTTTCAAGAAGGAGTCAGGTATAGTTTTTTTTGGCTAAAGGGAAGAAAGTGGGAATGGGGACTGAGTTGAATGATTGGTCATGATCATATTGAATGGCACAGCAGACTCGAAGGGCCAAATGGCCTACTTCTGTTCTTATTTTTTGATGTTTCTGCATTTAAAGTCAGGTAGGCAATGGTATTATTGCTGGACTATTAACCCAGAGACCAAGGTAACGTGCTGGGGACCTGGGTTCGAATCCTGCCATGGCAGATGGTGGAATTTGAATTCAACAATAATCTGGAATTAAGGTCTAATGATAATTATGAAACAAGTGCCAGGAAAAGCCCTCCTGCCTCACTAAACTCCTTCAGGGAAGGAAATCTGCCATTCTTGTCTGGTCTATGTGTGACTCCAGATCCACAGCACTGACCTCTGGGCAATTAAAATCATAGAATCCCTACAGTGTGGAAACAGGCCCTTTGGCCCAACAAGTCCACACTGACTCTCAGAGCATCCCACCCAGACCCATCCCCCTATAACCCACCTAAGCTACACATCCCTGAAAACTATGGGGCAATTTAGCATGGCCAATCCACCTAGCCTGCACATCTTTTGGACTGTGAGAGGACACCTGAGCACCCAGAGGAAACCCACACAGACACGGGGAGAATGTGCAAACTCCACACAGACAGTCGCCTGAGGGTGGAATCAAACCCAGGTCCCTGATGCTGTGAGGCAGCAGTGCTAACCCCTGAGCCACCATGCCGCCCATTAAGGTTGGCTATAATTGCTGGTCTAGCCAGCAATGCCCAAGCCCCATGAATGAATTTTTTAAAAATTCCACCCTCGATCTTCATGCAGCCCCAATGAGAAGTTTCACTGTGTTAAGTATGTTATCTAAATGCAGGTGTTAGTGCATGGATATTTGAATGCTTCTGAGATTTTTTTCTGCTATTGGGTTAACAACTCCATTAAAGTAGCAGTGAGAAATTTGAAATGAATACGCTATGGGTGTGCACATTAGTATCTTACAGATGACTTCAGGGCCTTTGTGAATTGGAGTTTGGCCTGGGTCTACAGCATTAAGCTGTTCCAAATTTGACAGCAAACTGTCAATCTCGCTTGATACTATTCTAATAATAGTCTCACTGTGAGATGAATAGAATTAAAGATGTAAAACTGTGCATCAAACTATAGTTTGTCCTTAACCTGGAAGCACTTGATAACTGTGCTTGAATTGCAAATGTTCCCTTTCCTCGCCTGCTGGTCAATTAAATTCACAGCAGAGCAGATCTTTTACTTCAAACAAATTTCTATATGCATTCATTACAATTGATATTTATCATTATTTCCAAAAGGAATATAATAAAGTGTCATGTGAAAGCTTGTTTTGCAAATGAGCTCAAAACTATATTCAATACTCTCAGTGGAGCTCACTGTCATGTACAAATGTAGTAAGGCTTCCAACTTTCAAACTCCATCCTTCTTGCAATAAAGGCCAACTTTGCATTCGCCTTCTTAGTTACTTCGGGTCATAAAGTCAGAGACGTACAGCACAGAACTTCCTGTACCTGCAATCTAACCAAATGTGACTAATCATACCTTACATAAGCAGATCATGGTAATAGAACAGAATTCAGATTGTAGTGTTACAGCTACAGAGTAGGTGCAGACAAAGTCAGTTCTAATAAATGAGAGATCTGTTCACAAGTCTGATAACAGAGAAAACAAGCTGCTCTTCAATTTGTTTTTACATGTTTTCAAACTTTTGTATCTTCTGCCCAATGGAAGAGGGTAGAAAAGAGTATAGCCAGGATAGGAGGGGTCTTTAATGATGTTGGCTGCTTTCCTGAAGCAGTGGGGAGTATAGATGGAGTCAATGGATGGAAAGTTGGTTTGTGTGATGGACTGGGCTGTGTTCACAACTCTCTTATCCAGGGATTCTGAAATGTGAATTGGTCAGATATATATAGGACATTTTTTATCGTTGCTATTTGTATAACTCACTAAGTGGCACTATCACTGAATTTCACTCTGATTGTAGTCAGGTATTATGTGCTTGTAATTTTCTTGAACTGCGTGCTTGTGGTGGCCTGGACTGCTTCCAGCTCTCCTTCTGCTGCTGACTCCTGTTCACGCTTGGAGCTCCTCACCCAGGTTCATTGCGGCTGACCTGATAATCCACGGCTTCATTTTCCTGCCTTTTCCCCATAAACCTTGATTCCTTTATTGGTTCAAAATCTGTCTATCTCACTCTTCGATATACTCAGTGACCCAGCCTTGACAGCCTTCTGTGATAAGGAATTCCATTGATTCGCTACCATCTGAGAGAAGAAATTCTTCCTCATTTCTGTTTGAAATGGATGATTCTTTATTCTGAGATGATGTCCTCTCATCCTAGACTCAACCACAAGGAGAAACAACTTCTCTGCAACTATTCTGTCAGCAAAGCTAATAATCTTGTACATTTCAATCAAGTCGACTCTCGTTCTTCAAAATCTCAACTTGGGTCATATATGATTGAGGCCCCAGCTCTGATCCTTGTGGTACTCCATTGCTTACTGTTTATACCCAGGTAGGGGATTGGTGGGGTAGATGCTGAGAGGATGATTTTCCCTCATGAGGAAATTTAGATATAGGGCACATAGTTTCAGAACAAGCAGATCATCCTTTTAAGATTAAGTAAAGGAGGAATTTCTTCTTTGAGATCATTGTGAAGTCATAGAGATATATAGCATGGAAACACACCTCTCGGTTCAATCTGTCCATGATATCAGATATCCTAAATTAATCTAGTCCCATTTGCCAGCATTTGGCTTTCTAAACCCTTTCTATTCATGTAACCTTCCTATTATGGGGAGGCAATGGCCTCGTGGTATTATCACTAGAGGGTTAATCCAGAGTCCCAGTTAATGTTCTGTGGACCTGCGTTCGAATCCTGCCATGGCCGCTGGTGGTGCTTCAATTCAATAAGTATCTGGAACTTAGAGTCCAATGATGGCCATGAATCCTTTACCAATTGTTGGAAAAACCCATCTGGCTCACTAATGTCCTTTAGGGAAGGAAATTGCCATCCTTACCTGGTCTAGCCTATGTGTGACTCCAGATGCACAGCAATATAGTTGACTCATAACTGCCCTTTGGGCAATTAGGGATGGGCAATAAATGTTGACCCAGCCAATGACACCCTCATCCTGTGAATGATTAAAACCAGATGCCTTTTAAATGCTGTAATTGTATAAGCCTCCACCTCCTCTGGCAGTTCATTCCTCACATGCACCACCCTCTGTGTGAATAAGTTACCCTTTAGGTCCCTTTTAAATCTTTCCCCCCTCACCTGAAACCTAAGCTCCATAGTTTTGGGCTCCACTACCCTGGGGAAAAGACCTTGACTATTCATCCTATTACACCCTGAGGTTTTGGAATGTTCTACCCAAACAACAGCGGAGGATGAAGATGTAATATGTTCAGTGTTGAATTAGACAATATTTTGTTCTGCAAAGGTGTTAAGGGAGACTGGGGAGGGGGCGCAAGCAGGAAATTTGAATTAAGCTCATAACCAGATCTTTTTGAATGATGGACTACATTCGAGGGGCTGAACTGCCTCATCCTGCTCCTATTTCTTTTGTTCTTAAACATAATGTCTGAGCAAGTGGTTACTGCAATGAGGATTGAGCAATGTGCTGTTTGCTCAAAAACCTGAGTACTTGATACTTCACTGCTCCCTAGTTGTCTCACATCCATGAATTGACAGGCCTCATTTATTTGTGCCTTGTTATTACCTCATCTCAATTTTTAATGTGCACCATCGTCAGCCTCTTTGGTCAAAATGTAATTTGGTGAGGGTGGCGAGATGTCAAGGCCAGAAATTCACTCGATTGTGGCAAATCTAAGCTTTGAGTTCCAGCTCCGTCTCTGGCATGATGACAATTCTGTCCAGTCGCCCAGCTGATGCCTCAAGCTGTGTGAGGTTTACTGATGTAGTCATTCACACATTGCAGAATAGAACGCTGTCGCCATGCCAACAGGTTCAAAGAAAAATTCTCCGATATAACAAGTACTGACCGAGCACAATACAAACACAGGACTGAGTAGCAGAAGTAGGCCATTCAGCCCTTCCAGCCTGCTCCACCATTCAAATGAGATCACTATTTTTATTCACTCCCAGGGACGTGGGTGTCGCTGCCTGGGCCCAGCATTTCTTGCCCGTCCCTATTTGCTCCTTGAGAAGGCAGTGGTGAGCTGCCTTCTTGAACCGCTGCAGTCCATGTGCCACAATGCCCTTCGGGTGGGAGTTCCAGGATTTTGACCCAGCGACAGTGAAGGAACGGCGATATATTTCCAAAGTCAGGATGGTGAGCGGCTTGGAGGGGAACTTGCAGGGGGTGATGTTCCCATGTATCTTGCTGCCCTTGTCCTTCCAGATGGAAGGAGTCATGGGCTTGAAAGGTGCTATCAAAGGATCTTTGACAAATTGCCGATTCAGTTGCGGTCTCAATTTCATTTTCCCTGAACAACCCTTGATTCTATCATTTATCAAAAATCTATCTGCCTCAGCCTTGGATGAATTTAAAGGCCCTGTCTCCATTATCTTTCGGGGAAGAGAATTCCACTTTCTAACACAATATGGGAACAAGTTACTGCAGATGCTGGAATTGTTACTGAAAAAAATCAATGCTGGAAATGACAGTGGGTCAGGCAGCGTTCATGGAGAGAGAGCAAGCTAACATTTCGAGTCTAGGTGACTCTTCATCAGAGCTCTGATGAATCATAGAATCCCTACAATGTGGAAACAGGCCATTTGGCCCATTAAATCTGTACCGACACTTTGAAGAGCATCCCACCAAGGCCCACCCCCCTACTATATGAAGAGTGATTTAGTCTTGAAACATTATCTTGCTCTCTCTCCATGGATGCTGCCTGAACCATTGAAATTTCCGGCATTTTTTTTTATTTTCAGTCCAGTTTCTAACAATCTGAAGTGGATAAAGAAGAACCATGTAATTTGGCTCATGGTCAGGAGGAGGTGCTACATTTGCCGATGCCAATGGAATGTTTTGGGAATGTCGAGTTGGAAGACCACACTATTCAGTGTAGATTAACTTTCCTTATTCCATTTTTCTTTAAATCATGGACAGAAAATGTGCATGGAGTGAGCTAATGGAGATTCCTGTCAACTGTTGCAATGCGCCATCTTTGTACCGCTCCACTTTTCCTAGTCTCGCTTGACGTCCAAGCTGGAGCAGAGATAAGGAGGAGTTACTTCTCTCAAAAGGTCCTGAATCTGTGGGATACACTGCCCCAGAGTGCAGTGGAAGCCAACATCCAACAAATTTAAGGAGGAGATAGAGAAGTGTTTAATGAACAATTGGTTAACAGTTTCTGGGGAGCATGAAGGAGAATGAGGTCGAAATATGTTCAATTAGATAATTGTACTTTACTACCAGAATCAAATTAAGTAAGTTGTTGGAGGACCATGTACCATGGAACATAGAAAAATAAGAACAAGAGTACGCCATTTGGCACTTCAAGCCTGTTCCATCACTCAACAAGATCATTGGTATTCATCCAACTCAGTTCCCTGTTCCTACTTTCTCCCCTTACTTTTTAACCCATTTAGCCCGAAGAACCATATCTGTCTACTTCTTGAAAGCATTCAGCGTTTTTGCCTTGAAGACTTTCTGTGGTAGAGAATTTCACAGGCTCACCACTCTCTGGGTGAAGACATTTCTCCTCCTCTCAGCCCTAAATGACCTACCCAATATCTTTAAATTGTGAACCCCTGGTTCTGAACTTCCTGGTTTTTGGCAACATCCTTCCTGCGTATAACCTGTCTAGTCCTGTAAGAATAATATGGATTTTGATGAGATTCCCCCACCCCTCATTCTCCTAAATTCTAGTAAATATTATCCTAACTGATCCAGGATAGGCTATGTGCCACATGAAACTTGCTTTGTCATTCAATCAGACCATGGTTGACCTGAGGCCTAACTCCAATTGCCCACTGCTACCCCCATCAAGCCCTCAACAACAAAAGTCCATAACTCTCAGTTTAACAAATGATCCAGTTTCAATTGCAGTTTGCATATGAATGCTAGCTGATGTAGTACATTATTTGTAAATGTGATGCCATCCATTTTGGTAGAAATAACAGCAAAATGGGCTATTATTTAAATGATGAAAAATTGCAGCACGCGGCTGTGCAGAGGGATCTGGGTGTCCTCGTGCATGAATCACGAAAAGTTGGATTGTAGATGCAGCAGGTAATTAAAAAGGCAAATGGAATATTGTCCTTCATTGCTAGAGGGATGGAGTTTAAAAACAGGGAGGCTGTGCTGCAGCTGTATAGGGTGCTGGTCAGGTCACTGTGTACAATTTTGGTATCCTTCCTTGAGAAAGGATGCACTGGCACTGGAGGGGGTGCAGAGGAGGTCCACTAGGTTGGATTCTGAAATTGAAAGGGTTACCCTATGAGGAGGGATTGAGTAGACTGGGACTGTACTCAATGGAATTCAGAAGAATGAGGGGGGGAATCTTATAGAAACATGTAAATTATGAAGGGAATAGACAAGAGAGAAGTAGGGAGATGTTTCCGCTGGTGGGTGAAACTAGAACAAAAAGTCATAGCCTCAAAATAAGGGGGAGCAGATTTAGCACTAAGTTAAGGAGGAACTTCTTCACCCAAAGGGGTGTGAATCTGTGGAATTCCCTGCTCAGTGAAGCAGTAGAGGCTACCTTGTTGAATGCTTTTAAGGCAAAGATAGATAGATTTTTGAACAGTAAGGGAATTAAGCGTTATGGTGAAGGGTCGGGTAAGTGGAGCTGAGTCCATATAAAGATCAGCCATGATCTTATTGAATGGCAGAGCAGGTACAATGGGCCAAATGGCCTTCTCCTGCTCCTATTTCTTATGTTCTTATGTTCTTAATGTTCTGCCCGAAAGTGGAAGCAGATTCTGCAGCAACATTTAAAAGGAAATTTGGAGGAAGAAAATGTAGAGCAATGAGGGAAGAGCAAAGGATCTGAATTGAATTGGATTGTCCTTTCAAAAAAACAGCATTAACACAATAGGTCGAATGGCCTTCCTCTGTGCTGTGTGATTCAAAGCCAGGCTAATGTAGATTTTTACTCTTTTTATTGCAATGAAAGAAAAGAAACAAAACTGCCTTATTTATAATCTGCAATGGTGGTTTCATCATTATAAATCCCTACATTGTGTGGATTGAACCTTAATTGCAGTAATAAGTATTTCCATTCGGAAACATTTTTCTCTATAGTTTTTTGTGCAGACACTCAACATAAATTTTTAAATGTCAGTTGAGTCAGAAAGGGCAGGTGGTTAAGCATATCTTGCTGGAAGAATACAGGAGAGATGTGACACTGTTCATTAACTTTGTGTTATATGGGTTAAAGTGCAGTTAAATCTGAGCTTTGATGTTTTTATAATGAAAATCTCGATTGTTTCAGACACAATAAAAACTATCCAAAGAAATTGCCTCAGTTGTTGCATTAAAATGTTCTGTCTTTCGGGTTTGAAAATCCTCTCGTCAGAGGTCAGACTGACATTAAAGTGTTTAAATAAACGGGAACCGTGTAAAGGATTAAATGAACGTGGACACACCAAGCTGTTAAATTGTAGAATGGTTCCGTACAGAAAGTGATCATTCAGCCCCACTAACACCTGTACTAGCTCTACTCACAATTCCCTAATTGTGATCAGCTAATGATCTCATGTTGAAGCAAGTTTGAGAGGCTGGTATCCTTTACCTGTTCTTAAAGATGGACAGAATGGTAGAAGCACAATAAAAATGACTATTTTACTCTTCGTCTTCATGCAGACACTTTGCAAGAACAACTCAGGTTGGCCTACCTTTCCCAACAACTTTCTGTTCAGATAGCGATACAATTCTGTTCTGGCAGCCTTGATTCAATCTCCCTCCAAAGCGATACAATTCTCTTCTGACAGCCTTGATTCAATCTCCCTCCATCTCAGTTTCAGGTCGTGCATTCCAGATTCTAACAACTTTGCTGCATGGAAAATTTCTTTTTCTCCCCTTGATAATTACCTTAAATCTCTATCCTTTGGTAAAGTTGCCATAATCCTACTAGACCATTGGTTTGCTTACATTACAGATGTAAGAGAGATGACTGGTGGTGAGTTTACCCTGAGGCTCACCACTTCTTAGGCGAGTGGGGAGGTTGAAGGGGATGATAATCTCAGCTGGTGTTGGAAATTGAACTGGTATGGGAGTCACTCTGTGTTGCAATCCAGCCACCCAAGCAGTCCTCTGGTAATGGGAACAGTTTCTCTCCAGCTATTTTGTCCAGACCCTTCATAATTCTGAACACCTCCATCAAATAATTAAAGACCTTCTCTTCTCCAAAGACAATGGCTCGAGCTTGTCCTACCCATCTCATCCTTGAAATAAATCTCATGAATCCTCTCTGGACAAGTATTCCAGAGGCCTGGCTAATGCTCAATGGACATGGATTCAAATCAAACAACTGGTAGAGTTTCAATTCAGTTCATAAGTCTGGAATTGGAAGTTGGTTTCAGAAATGTCAACTGTGACAACTATCATCAGTTGTTAGAAAACCCATCTGGTTCATCCATGTCCTTGAGGGAAGGAAATCTGCCGACCTCACCTGGCCTGGCCTACATGTGATTCCAGCCCATAACAATGTAGTTGACTCTTCACTGCTCTCTGAAATGGCTCAGCAAGCCACTCTGCTCAAGGCAATTATGGATGGCCAAGACATTACCAGTGATGCCCACATCCCATGAAAGAATGAAAAAAGACCTTGAATGTCAAAGGACCACCAGGACTAATGCTGGTCCATAAGACCATTAGAACAGGACCCGGAGTTGGCCATTCAGCCCCTTGAGCCTGCTCCACCATCCAATATGATCATGGCTGATCTGACATTCCTTACATCCACTTTCCTGCCCTTTCCCTGTAACCCTTGATTCCCCAACTGATCAAGAATCTACCTCAGCCTTAAATACACGCAAGGACTCTGCCTCCACAGCTCTCTATGGCAAGGAGTTCCAAACACTCACAACCCTCTGAGAGAAGAAATCCCTCCTCATCTCTGACTTAAACTGGTGCCCCTTTATTCTGAGATTGTGCCCTCTGGTCCTCGACTCCCTCATGAGGGGAAACATTCTGTTCATTGTCCATTTTTCTCTGTCCCATTCCAGCCAGTTTCCCAAGCTGGTTAAGAACTTGCACTGAATTCGACCACATTTGACTTCAGCCAACAGGACCCGACTTAAGTTTAGCGCTTTGATTTCGTGCTCTGTAAATGTAAGAATGATTTTTAAAAACTGAGATAAAACTGGATTTCGATTTTGACTGCAAAGCAAGCCTGGCAATTGAAAGCAATGGCACTGTTATCATTACTGGATTGGAAATCAGCTTTCTGATTCAGTCTTTATGGCGCCATTCAAAATTAGAGCTGCTAGGTCCCAAACAGCAGGACAAAAAAATGATAACTGGGTGTTGGATGGAAGTAAATCTTTGAAATGTGCTTTGCCTACTCTGTGATATTGATGATTACAACAAATTAAAAATTATTAAAATAAAACTACCTGTGGTGGCTTTCATCAATTTCTCTTTTATTGTGTTATCAATTAAATTCACAATGGGGAGAGTCATAGCTATTGTGCAGCCAGTTTGCAAGCTCCTTAATAATATGGCCATGCTTGAGTTGATATCTTGGCACAGTCATAGAGTTTTACAGCATGGAAAGAGGCCCTTTGGCCCATTGTGTCTGTGCTGGACATCACTTATCTACTTTAGTCACTCTACTCTTGAGCTTCGAGCAATCATCTAAGTGTTTTGTTGTGATGGTATCAATCTTTGAGGTAGTGAGTGCAAATACATACAATTCTCTGGGTGAGAAAATTCTCGCTTAAAACCCCTCTAAACCTCCTGCTCCTGACCTTAAATGTATACTCCATGGTTATTGACCCCTCTGTTGAGAGGAATATCTTTCCTGTCTACCCTAACTATGCCCCTCATAATTTCTCGATCAGCCTCCTCTGCTCGAAAGAAAACAGCCCAGTCTATCTAGTCATTCTGCATATTCTGTCTTTGCTCTTAGTAGAGAGGACCCATTCTTTCCCTTTCATACTTTAATTTACACCCATTTTATGTCTGTTTTTTATCCCCTTCCTCCACCATTTACAACACCTCTGTCTTTGCACTGGGTCTCTACACCATCTGCTCTCTTATTCCTCTTCCACTTTGAGGTAAAAAAAAAACCCCTTGCAGCTCTGATAGAGGTCATTCAGCCCATCGAGTCTGCACCAACCCTCCAAAGAGCATTCCATCCCCCATCCCACCCTTTCCCCATAACCCCACATTTAGCATGTCAATCCACCTAACCTGCACATCTTTGGACTGTGGGAGAAAACCAGAGCACCTGGAGGAAACCCACGCAGACACAGGGAGAATGTGCAACCTCCACACAGACAGTCACCCGAGGGTGGGATTGAACCTGAGTCAGTGCCAACCATTGAGCCACTGTGCTAAGTGCACTTTTGTCCAAAGTATAAAAAACCCAGTTTCCAACACCTTTCAGTTCTGGAGGTGAGTCATACTGGACTCAGAGCTTTAACTCTGTTTCTCTCTCCACAGATGCTGCCAGGATCTGCTGAGTTTGGCCAATGTACATTTTGTGTTTGGGGGCAATTAAAGAGTTCAATGTTTTAGCAGTCATTTGTTTTGTCTTTTCGGAGCCTTTTTGTTTCAGCCATGTATGTTCTTGCCACCTTCAGAGTACTGGCTTCAAGAGACTTCCAAGCACCAGTTTCTGACAAGGGTGAAGGAGCATCAAGTAGAGAGTCAATACCATTAATGTGAGTTGCAACCCTGTATAGCTCTGCATGTTAATTTTTTTTTAATGTTTTGAATTTGCCTGCCTCAGTAACCTCAATAAGCTGGGTCCCCTGGAGACAGCATCAGCTTTGTCCTTCAATATTGCCTTACCCACTGTCTTCCCAAGGGCGATGCCAACTGTTTAAGCATTAACACTTTTGTTAAACTGCAGGATGAAGGTGGCACCCTCGCAAGTTGCTTACTGTGATAGGAAATAAGCAAATAAATACTGAAAATTGCCTGTAAAATGGCAGCAGGCGACTTGCACTCATTCAGCCAAGCCCCCCATCCCCTGCCCATAATTCCACTGAACATCAATAGTGATTTGGAAAGAATTCTGTGCAGTGAACAGCAATGAGTCACACGCATTAAAGGAGAGATAGTCTTGTTGTGAATATATATGCACATTGCATTAAAGTTTCATTTAATTTTCCATGGTTTTGATTTTTATTTTCATTTTACTTATATTTCTTGAATATTATTAAGTAATATTACCCATATAGCATTCTTAAGGGGTTTGATAGGGTAAATGCTGAGAGAATGTTTCGCCTCATGTCTAGGACCAGAGGACGTGGTCTCAGAATTAAGGGGTGTCAATTTAAGACTGAGATGAGGAGGTATTTCTTCTCTCAGAGGGCTGAGAGTCTTTGGAACTCTTTGCCACATAAAGCTGTGGGGACAGAGTCCTTGTGTATATTTAAGGCTGAGCTAGATAGGTTCTTGATCAGTCAGGGAATCAAGTGTTATGGGGAAAAGGCAGGAAAGTGGATGGGGTGGAATGTTGGATCAGTTATGACCCTATTGTTTTTAATTCATTCACAGGGTGAGGGTGTCCCTGGCCAGGCAGCATTTATTACCCGTCTCTATTTGCCCAGAGGGCAGTTAAGAGTCAACCACATTGCTGTGGGTCTGGAGTTAAATGTAGGCCAGACCAGGTAAGGATGGCAACTTTCTTTCCCTAAAAGGACATAAGTGAACCAGATGGATTTTTTCTGACAATCGACAATGGCTTCACGGTCATCATTAGACTCTTAATACCAGATATTTAATGAATTCAAGTTCCACCGTCTGCCGCGGCAGGATTCAAACCCGGGTCTCTAGAACGTTAGCGAGGTCTCTGGATTAACAATCCAGTGATAATACCACTAGGCCACTGATTACAGGAACAGGTTCAAGGGGCCAAACAGCCTACTCCTGTCCCTATTGCTTATGGTCCTATATTATCTACTTGTTGGATTTGTAAAACAAAATAAGTAAATGAAACATTGCTAAGAGGTGACACGACAGCAAGTTTTTTTGTATTGCACTCATCAAGACTGAATGAAAGTAAACCAGATTTTGAGAAATGCAATAACAACTTAAATTGTTGGACATTGAACCCTCAGTAGCTTTTCCTCGGGCTGTACAGGTTCTCATTCCCTTTCTAAAAAAAAATTTAGCTGACTCTGCTGTTTAGTTTCTCCAGAAATTGGAGGCTGAAATTTTTTTTCTTTCAGACCTAAAGCCGACAAATATTTTGTTTGGAAATGCTGATTGGGAAAACTGGAGTTTTTGATGCAGAGAATGAACCTTTTTCTAAAAAAAAATGAGCAGGGGAGAATTTTGCAATCTCTTATTGGGTACTCAAGACCTGGAAGCTGGATTTTTATACATTTGTGGGACACACCATAACCAGGTGGATTTGCAAAAAAAAAAAAGTCCAGCTGTAGGTTTGAATTGCTCATAAGTAACAGTTTATAACTAAACTGTAGAAAGATCATTAGTAGAAAGATCAGATGAAACACAGATCTCCAAGGGTCTGGCAGCAACCAAACTCAAACAATCTTCATTTATTTGAAAAAAAAAACTAATTGAATAAGGAAATAAATGAAAAGACAAAGGAATCTCAAAAGAAAAGCTCCTAATTCATGCCAAGACCTAGGTCCAACTGACCAGCTACTAAATTCTAGATTGCTGCAGTTGGCAACAACAGTTGATGATATCTTTGCCAAAAATCAAAAATAGAAAGAAAAGTCACTTCATTCTCCTCTTTTGGTTTGGACTTTCCTCCACAGACTTTGTGCCTTTCTGCCTACTTTTCCAATACATAATGTTTCTAAAAAGACAATTGGTTTTCTCTTCCTCAGAACTGTTCTGAGGGAGGGTCACCGGACCTGAAACGTTAACTCTGATTTTTCTTCACAGATGCTGCCAGACCTGCTGAGCTTTTCCAGCAACTTCTGTTTTTGTTTCTGATTTACAGCATCCGCGGTTCTTTATGTTTTTAATTGGTTTTCTCTGCCTGTGTATCCAAAGTGGTGGGATTTAAAGAGATTATAGTTTAAGTTTGCATTACCAATTAATGATATTTTTTGCCCCATGTTAGACGATGAGTTTGTTGTAATAAATGATTTTATTTCTTGTTCACAAATGAAACCTGGTGTGAGTTTTTTTTTTACCTTAGATAGTGGTCATAGTCAAACATTAACCATCCCAAGATTAACTTGATCATATTTCACACTTGCAATGTCTCATGAACTGTTCCCACCAGGCTCATGATGCAGGGTATTGAGATTCACTGGTTGAACCAGCATTTAATGTCCATTCCTAATTGCTCTTGAGAAGGTGATGCTGAGCTATGTGCCAACATGTCTGTTGCCTACATCTTCACAGAACCCCGACAGTACAGAAAGAGTCTGCACTGACCCTCCAAAGAGCATCTCACTCAGACACAGGCCACAACCCTACCCATCTGTTACGCAGATCTCTGGACACTATGGGGCTATTTGCCATGGCTAATCCATCCAACCTGCACACCTTTGGACCTTGAGAGGAAACCGGAATAGCTAACGGAAACCTACACAGACAGTTGCCCACGGCTGGAACTGAATCCAAATCCCTGGCACAATGACGTAGCAGTGCTAACCACTGAGCCACCATGCTGCCCCATATCGTGTAACAGGACAACTGAGGTAGTGTGAAGTCAAGTAAATGGAACAATATTAATTACATCCAAGATGCTATACATATTATTTCACAGACACTCTACAATGTGGAAACAGCCCCTCTGGCCCAACAAGTCCACACCACCCCTCGAAACATCCCACCCAGACCCATCCCCCAATAACCCATCTAATCTACACATCCCTGAACACTACGGGCAATTTAGCATGGCCAATCCACCTATACTACACATCTTTGGACTGTGGGAGGAAACCAGAGCACCCGGAGGGAACCCACACAGACATGGGGAGAATGTGCAAACTCCACACAGACAGTCACCCAAGGGTGGAATCGAACCCAGGTCCCTGGCACTGTGAGGTAGCAGTGCTAGCCACTGAACCACCGTGCCACCGTATTGCTTCAAGAGAACCATCTCATTTCTGGTAATCTTGTTTACAGCAAAGATAACCAGACAGAGTGAATCATTTCAAACTGTGTGGGTGACTAAAAGCCTAAAGATCTTGCGTTTGCTTTGAAGTTTGTTGGGAGTGTCAGAAGTGAAAGGAAAACTGGGGGGTGAAATTTAATGCCCTACCTCACAACAAGTTCGGGGATGGAGGCACTTAGTCTTTGGGGGTTGCAAGGCGTACTTCCCCATCCAAATGTACTCAATGCCTGATTGAGAGACCAAGTGTCATAAGTGAAGTGCTCACCGAGAGCCACACCTTGCCATTGCTGCCAAGCCTCAGAAATTCCTTTGTCCTTCAAATTGCGAAAATCCCTCTCGCGCCATCACTCGCTGATGACCTGCGATCCTTATGCTTTAGGTAATCGTCATGCCAACAATAGCTACATTTTCCCAGATGGCACTGCCATGTCTGGGACCCCAGACTGGTGCTCAGCCCTCAGTGGGAGACATTTCAGACTTGATCCTGCGAAAATTCTCACCCCAGTCCAGTTACATGCCCAACCGGCACAAAATTTGGCTAATTTTCCCCATTGGAGGCAATGTGGGGCTAGCCTGCAATTCCTCTGTGACCTCTTTTAAGTACCAGCCTGCAACTCTAATTGGGGCATTCACATTGATTCCTGCGTAAAGCTGCCCCTTAGAGAGACTGTATGAGTTAATGCTTGGACCAAAAACAAATCAACTAGTTGCAAGATTCCAATTGTCTCTTTTGACCATGATCATAGAATCCCTACAGTGTGGAAGCAGGTCATTCGGCCCATCAAGTCCCTCCGACCTTGACCCACCCCTGTAGTCCTATGGCTAACCCACCTAACCTACACATCTCTGGACACCATGAGGCAATTAAGCATGGCCAATCCACTTAACCTGCACAGCTTTGGACTGTGGGAGGAAACCCACACAGACACAGGAGATTGTATAAACTCCTCAGACACAGTCACCCAAGGGTGGAATTGAAGCCAGGTCCCTCGTCCTGTGAGGTAACAGTGCTAACCACTGAGCCACCATGCTGCCTGATCACTGGGCTGTTAATCCAGAGACCCAGATAATATTTTAGGGACCCGGGTTCAAATCCCACCATGGTTGATGGTGGAATTTGAATTCAATAAAGTATCTGAAATTAAGAGTCTAATCATGACCATAATTCTATTGCCAATTGTTGGGGATAAGCCCATCTGGTTCACTAATGCCCTTTAGGGAAGGAAACTGCCATCCTTACCTGGTGTGGTCTACATGTGACTCCAGACCCACAGCAATATGGTTGATTTTTAACTGCCCTCTGTGCAATTCGGGATGGGTATTAAATGCTGTCTGCCAATGACACCCTCATCCCGTGAATGAATAAAGGACAATAAGCGGGTAATGGAGTGCCAGGAACTAGATGTATGCTGCACCTCGGTAGACATTTTCTTCTTGATTTATATTGCCAGAAATTTTGAGCCCATTTTATTTTCCAGATAAACCAACAACCGCCTCAAACAGATTTTTTTAAACAAAGTCCAGGTCCTGATTTCTAAGCGTTGCGGTGATACGGTGGCTCAGTGGTTGGCTCTGCTGCCTCACAATGCCAGGAACTCAGGTTCGATTCCAGCCTCGGTCAACTGTCTGTGTGGAGTTTGCATATTCTCCCTGTGTCTGTGTGGGTTTCCTCTGGGTGCTCTGGTTTCCTCCCACAGTCCAAAGTGTGCAGGTTAGGTGGATTGGCCATGCTAAATTGCCTGCAGTGTCCATGGAGCTGCAGGCTGGGTGGATCAAACATGGTAAATGCAGGGTTACAGGGATAGCATGGGTCTGAATGGGATGCTGCTCAGAGGGCTTGTGTGGACTCAATGTGCTGAATAGCCTCCTTCTGCACTGTAGGGATTTAAGATTTTTGTGTAGATCTGTAGCTCGGGTTGTGGGTGTTGTGGTTGGTTGTCTCGCCGAGCTGGTTTGTTGTTCCGCAGACATTTCGTTACCGTGCTGGGTAACATCCTCAGTGCAGCCTCTGATGAAGCGTTGGTGTGTTTTCCCGCCTGGTTTTTGTCGCAGTAGCACGAGAATTCCTGGAAACATGGCACTCCACGAAGCACGCTATTAATAAACACATTGAACTCGACCCCATATACATTCCACTACGGAGAAAACCGGAAGTGAGGCAATCCATCGCAATGGACCCCAGAGTTTAAAAACCAGGCGGGAAAACACACTGACGTTTCACCAGAGGCTGCACTGAGGATGTTACCTAGCACGGTAACAAAACATCTGCAGAACAAGAAACCAGCTCGGCGAGCCAACCAACCTCAACACTGTAGGGATTCTATGAGGTGTCATGGAGTTTTCCTGGCTAGCAATGACCTGGATATCTTTTCTGTGTGTGATGCTAACCCATTAAAACTACAGGGCAGCTAAAGTTCATTACTGTGGCTAATTGGATGCCGCATTCTGAACAGCAACAAACTGCCGGGATTAGATGTGAATTAAATTTGTAGCCAGTGTTTGGGATAATGGCCTCTCTATGCATTTACAAACTATGGGTTTATAGTCCAATTTAATCCACAGGGGGCAACTCTGCTCATTGTCTCAGTCATGTTCATTTGTAAATATTTGTATCTAGCTCCGTTTGGGCATCCTTACATTCTGTTTCCTGAGCAACATGAGCTCCATCTAATTCCCAAAGGCTGACAAGTTTATGCATCATTCTTTTTCGTTGGCCTGTTCTTCAGTTTCTGACACAGAAAGACCTGGATTATATCCAGGGTTGGGTTGAAAAGTGGTAAGTAACATTCATGCCACACAAATACCACACCATGGCCATCTCCAATAAAAGACAATCTAACCACAACCCCTTGATATTCAATTGTGTTACCATTGAATTCCCCACTATCAACATTTTGGGGTTACCGTTGACCAGAACATATAAATACAATGGCTACAAGACCAAATCAGAGATTAGGAATGCTGCAGTGAGTAACTCACCTCCTGACTCCCCAAAGCGTGTCCACCATCTACAACGCACACTCAGGAGTGTGATGGAATACTCCCCACTTACCTTGATGGGTGCAGCTCCAACAACACTCAAGAAGATTGACTCCATCCAGGACAAAGCAGCTGCTTGATTGGCACTACATCCACAAGCATCCACGCCCTCCACCACCAGCAGTGTGTACTATCTACAAGATGCACTGCAGAAATTCACCAAAGATCCCCAGACAGCATCTTTCAAACACACAATCACTTCCATCTGGAAGGACAAGGGCAGCAGATACATGGGAACACCACCCCCTGCAAGTTCCCCTCCAAGCCACTCACCGTCCTTACATGGAAATATATTGCCGTTCTTTCACTGTTGCTGCGTCAGAATTTCCTCTCTGCCTGCATTGTAAGTGCCCTGCTAACCCCATGCGGTTCAAAAGGCAGCTCACTACCACATCTCCAAGGCAACTAGGGAAGGAAAAATTAATGCTGGACCAGCCTCTTCCCCAAGTAAATAGTGATAAAAACCTATAGCAGTCAGGGCTCACCTCCGTGTCTGGAGTCATAAGACCATAAGACTATAAGATACAGGAACAGCATTAGACCATTCAGCCCGTTGAGTCTGCTCAGCCATTCAATCGTGGGTGACGTGCTTCGCAACCCCATTCTCCTACCTTCTCCTATAATCTTTGATCCTCTTTCTCATCAAAAAATTGTACCAATGACCACTTGTTTCTTATTTCTTGCAAAGATAGGTTGTTATTCTCCTCTCTACATATCTAGTAGGGGTGGGGCAAATTTTGATGGGGTAGTCAGGGGGAAGCTACACATCTAATTTATTTTTAACAAGCTATATGTATGAACATCTAAACTAATTATTGATCATCAGGCTTCATTGGTGAGATGGGGTTACAATTCTTTTCTTACCTTTGGTTATCCATTGTTATTCTGTATCAGTGATGACATGCCTCATTGTACACAGTTCTCCCATTCTACTGCTGATAACAGTCTGTTTCAGAGTTGGAGGTTGTCTAAGGCTGAATTATAGCTCCTGCAAAGGAACCAAATGTTCGTCATTAATCATTGTGCCTGCAACCTCATCAGGCCCTGGGCAAATACATAAAACCCAAGCTTGAATGAACAATTGATCTTGCAAGATGTTTATGAATGCGACTGTCTGCTTGTCTGTCAATTGGTGCTGTACTCTTCCCCATTCTAGGTTTTATTCATGGGATCCGAGAAACTTAAACAGAAGAGCAATGTAATAGTCACTGACACAAGAAACATGAAGCTTGTATAAACAACCTGATCTAATCTAATCTGTTACATCATCCAAGTCTCTTTGTGAATATTTATAATTGTAGCTTTGCCTCCTTCTGTGCTATAATGATTCAGCCAGCTGTGTCTGTGTCAACTTACTACAAGATCAACTCACCCAGTTGCACTCCACTGTCATTCCAGTCGATGGTGGGGGTCTGGGATGCACTGCCTGGGAGAATAGTTGAGGCAGGAAACCTCACAACTTTTAAAAAGTACTTGGATGAGCACTTGAAGTGAAATAATATTCAAGGCTATGGGCTGCAGTGTGAGAAAGTGGAACTCAGGTCAGTAGTAGCGGTGGTACTGACTCGATGGGCAGAAAAGCCTCTTCTGCACTATGTGATTCTATGACCCCCTGGGACTCTACCTTTACCTTTCACTAAGTACTGGGATGGTGGGTTGTGAGTAATGGGGGTAAGGGAGATCCTTTCACACCATGCAATTGTAAACCCTATTTATTGACCATCAAATTTTGTGAGGACAAAAATTAAAATTGGCACCATTCAGATTAAATTTGTCAGGTATGTTCAAATCTCACAACTTTAAAAAAATACTTGGGCGAGCACTTGAAATGTCATAACATTCAAGGCGATGGAATTAAGGTGGGATAATGAGACTAGTTTCCGTAGTAGAATATTTTTGGTAGAACAGTCTTGATAGGCTTCTTCTTCACTGTATAAACCTATGGTTCCTATTTTCCTGGAGCACTCCAAATCTTCCTCTTCTGTTGGTGGTCCAATAGCTTTTGAACACCTTACTTGAATTTGCCTCCACCACACTATCATGCAGTGCGTTCCCGTTCCTAATCACTCACTGTGAAAAAAAGTGTTTTTCTTCAGCGTGCTTGCTTCTTCTTTTGTGATTCATGTTGCATCAGAGTCCTCTCATTCTCGATTCTTCCACAAATGGGAAACGGTTCTTCCTTTCTGTCTAGAACCCTCATGATTTTGAGCACCTTAATCAAATCTCCTCTCAACCTTCACGTCTCCAAGGAAGATGGTTACAGTTTCACCAAACTATCCACATGTAACCGAAGACTCTTATGCCTGGAACTAATCTTGTGAATCTTTCTAGCAACATCTCTTCACACCTTTCCTAAAGTCTAGTGTCCAGAAATCAGCACAATATTCCATTTGAGGCTGAGCTGGTGGTTTATAAAGATTTGAAGTTATATCATTCTGGAACAGTGGGGAGGGATGAGAATATTAAGTGTAAACAAAAAGGTTCGTCGTTAAATATGTAATTAAATATGTAAGTTAAATATTTTGTCTCCCTACATGATTGAAGACATCACACAACTATAGATTCTGGAGCAAGATGATTTTCTGTGCATCCTTGGGAAAAGCCAAAGAGTGTAAATACTTATCAGAATGCTAAACGGAAAGGTAATTTTACCAGGAGCCCAGACTCAATAGTCTATCTAAACTCTTATTCAAGACAACCACTTCCAAGACCCATTCCGTGACAAAATTAGCTATCCTCTAGTTGTGTCTGGCCAGTGCGGGACTTTATGGAATAGAAGTCCTTCAATGCTAGGGTCCATACTCAGAACTTCTTACTTAAGAGTGATAAGCAAAGGTGCTTATCTATTATAGGATTGGAGTGAAATTGGATTTGGGTGGAGCTTAAAACAGAGCAATTAGCAGAGATTCTCCCAGACAATTATAATATTTTGTAGGAAATATTTGTATCCCTACTTTGTAGGGCAGCGATGGCCAAGTGGTATTATCACTGGAATGTTAGTCCACAGACTCAAATAACGTCCAAGGTGCCCAGGTTCAAATCCTGCTATAGTAGATGATAGAGTTTTAACTCAATGTAAATCTTGAATGAAGAGTCTGATGATGACCATGAATCCACTGTTGATTGTCAGAGGAAAAACCCATCTGGTTCACTAATGTCCTTTAGGGAAGGAAACTGCCATCTGTACCTACTTACATGTGACTCTAGATCCACAGCAATGCAGTTGACTCTTAACTGCCCTCTGGGCAATAAATGCTGGCCTGGTCAGTAATGTCCTCATCCCATGAATGAACAAAAAAAACCAACAAACTATGTTGTTGTAGGAAATGCAGTATATTTTAATTGTTGAAGGACATTTAATGATGTGCTGTGGTGAACTCATTTCCTTATCAATTAACACAAATGAAGTTGCTGGAAAAACTCAGCAGATCTGGCAGCATGTGAAGGAGAAAACAGAGTTAACGTTTCGGGTCCGGTTCTGAGGAAGGATCGCTGGACCCGAAACGTTAACTCTGTTTTTTCCTTCACAGACGCTGCCAGACTTGCTGATCTTTTCCAGTTACTTTGTTTTTGTTCCTGATTTACAGCGTTCGCAGTTCTTTTGATCCTTATCAATTAAGTTGGACTTACATTTGACTAAGTACAGGATCAGTGATTATTAGCCTGGACTTGTGAAAATAATTAAATTTGAAACAATGGAAAAAGTATCTGCACAGCAAGACTGATTACAGTAAAATGTTAAAAATAATAACATCTAATTAGTAGCTGGTATCACAGTTCCCTTTTGAGCAGAGGAGAGAAATTTCACAAAGCTTTCTATCCTGGAGTTTGTGTTTGTAGGTAATCATCTCCCAGTGGAAGAGTAGAAAGCTAATAGCAATTTGGACAGGGATTGTTGGAGCCTGTAAGCTCTTGCATCTACACTTAAAGTGTTCCAAAGGCAGAGCTAAGAAAATGAGACAAAGCAAGCTTCTTAGTGAAGTGATTCCTCGATATCTATTGATCCCCAAGGATCTAACTCAACCAACACCACTAGCTTTTAACTTCCTTGAAGTCAAACAGCAGCAGCTGCTCTGTTGTTTTACTATGCATCCCTGCTTGGTTTTCATTTGCCAGTTTACTTTAAAAGCATTTTGAGAAACAAGGCACTAATTTTTACTCAACGCATATCTCATTCTATTCCTGCTCAACCCAATCTTGGCTCTGAACTTGCTTTCGCAGCTGGGTGCACAATGTCAGAACCTGGTTAAAACATTTCCCTGAGCAGACGTTAAGACAGAACCCAGTACAGTGCAAGGACCGGGGGCAACACAGATTTAAGGTTTTGCGCAAGAGCTGCCGTGGAAATGTGAGAAAGAGGATTTTTGCTGTCTACACAGAGGGCAGCCGGGAGCTGGGTCACATTGCCTGAATGCAAAAACCCATCTTTTGAGAGTTGCTGGGCAGTTAGAAGCACCACCCATGGTTGTGGCTGTGTCCAAGATGAGACTCAAAAATCCAAGGTGCAAAATGTCAACAAAGTCTCATTGAATAGTGGAGTAGACTTGATGGGCTGAATGGCCTACTTCTGCTCCTATATCTTATGAACAGATGGATGAGTGACATTGGAGGCCAGCAACCTTGGTTTCATAAAAAATTTCCAAACAGTCACAAGGGAGAAGCAGAGTGAGATATCTTGCTCTATTCCAGACTTTATTTTGCATTAATTTGTTATGAAATGTAGATGTCACTAGCAAGGCCAGTGGATGACCTGGTGGCTCAGTGCTGCTTCTCAGTGCTCAGGACCCGATTCCTGTTTTGGGCCACTGTCTGTGTGGAGTTTGCACATTCTCCCCGTGTCTGCGTGGGTTTCCATTGCGTGGTCTGGTTTCCTCCCACAGTCCAAAGATGTGTACGTTAGGTGGACTGGCCATGCTAAATTGTCTGTAGTGTCCAGTGAAACACAGATGGATGGAGTAGTCATGGTAAATGGGGGATAGGGTGGGATGGTCTTCAGAGAGTCAGTACAGGCATGTTGGCTCAAATGGCCTCTTTCTGTACTGTAGGGATTCTAAGATTTCATTTGTTACCGATGCCTGATTGACCTTGAACTGAGTGAATTACTGCATCATTTCAGAGGACAGTTTAAAGTCAAGCACATTGCTATGGGCCTGGAGTCATATGTGGGCCAGACCAGGAATGGACAACAGATTTCCTTCCCTAAAGGGCCTCAATGACCCAAACAGAGTTTTGCAACAGTTAGTGATTGCTTTGTGATTATTGTTACCGAGATAAGCGTTATAATTTCAAAATTTGATTGAATTTCATCAGCTGTAGTAGCAGGATTCGAAGCTGTATCCCAAAAGAATTTGTGCTGGATTATTAAGCCTCTGTCCATGGCTTAGTTCAACAAGTTAAAATAGACATTAGCGTTGTTTACCTTGTGTACCATTCACAATCTTACATTTAGTAATCAAAAGAACACAGTAGCATATGTGCTGTAATCCATTTAGTCTTTGGTATATCGTGGCTGGAAGAAAGAACTCTGCAGGCGCCACTGTTACAGTGAAGCCAAACAATGAAGATCATTGCTCTCAATGGCAAAATTCCCCAGTTCAATCAATGGTGTGGGGCAGGGGGAATGGAGAGTGGGAGCTTATCATTTCTTAAGGCCCATTGTTACTCCATTCCTGAAATTAGGCACTAACAGGTTATGAGGAAGGGTCATTGGACCCGAAACGTTAACTCTGTTTTTTTTCCTTCACAGGTGCTGCCAGACCTGCTGAGCTTTTCCAGCAATTTCTGTTTTTGTTCCTGATTTAAAGCATCCGCAGTTCTTTTGGTTTTTACTAACAAATGTCCAGTTGTCTCAGTTGCTTTCTGATCAGTAACAGCCTGCTCTTACCTGGTGCTCATTGATTCTGCAAACCCATAATTTTCCACTAGCTATGGGAATAAAACAATATAGCTAGCATTAATACAATGTTTCTTATGACCTCAGGACATGGAGTTATATAGCAAGGAAACAGACCCTTCGGTCCAACCAGTTCATACTGAACATAATCACAAACTAAACTCATGGTCCATATCCCTCCAAACATTTCCTATTCATGTACTTATCAAAATGTCTTTTAAATGTTGTAATTGTGCCCACATCCACCACTTCCTCAAGAAGCTCATTCCACATGCGAACCACCGTCTGTGTAAAAAAATTTGCCCCTCATGCCTTTTTTAAATTCCTCTCCTCTCACCTTAAAATTGTACCCCCTAGTCTTGAAATCCCCCATCCTAGGGAAAAGACAATTACCATTAACCCTATATATACCCCTCATAATTTTGTAAATTTCTAAAAGGTCACCTCTCAACCTCAGGCGCTCAAGTGAAAACAAGGTCAGCCTATCCAACATTCCATACCCAGCAGCATCCTGATAAATCTCTTCTGAACCTTCTCCAGCTTAATAATATCGTTTCTATAACAGAGTACTCCAGAAGAGGCCTCACCAATGTCTTGTACAACCTCAACATGACTTCCCAACTCCTATGCTCAAAGGACTGAGCAATGAAGGCAAGCGCGCCAAACGCCTTTTTAACTATATTCTCTACCTGTGATGCAAACTTCAAAGAATTATGTTTCTGAAGCTCCTCAAGTAATTTTGAAATTGCACTCCTAATTGGATATTGGGGAATACATGCACCACAAAATCCCACAGATGGTCATGAAATAAATGGTTGAGGCACCTATTTCTTTTGAAAGTTGTTGATGGGTTATTACTAGCCAGAGATCCAGGAGATGCCTCCCATCTTTCTTCAAACAGTGCTTTCTGCAGCCGCATTTTGCTGGATAGACTCCGTTTATCATTATATCCACAATGCATCATCTCTGGAAGTGCAGCACACCCTTAGTACCGCACTGAAGCTTTGATTTGGCTCTCAAATCTCTGAAGTGGAACTTAAACACTTTTGCTTCAAAAGATACATGGTGAGACTCGACAAACAAAGGGAATGGATGTTCAGTTGTTCAGTATACTCTGAGACTGACTGACTTTCGAACACTCAGGGAACGAAGAGCCACGAGAATAGGTTGAGAGCATGGATGATCGATCATAATCTTGTTGAGGCCAAGCAGGCTTGAGGGATCGTGTAACTTATTCCTATTACTTAGGTTCTTATGTGCTTAAACTGAGCCTGGAGCAGTGATGATTAAAGCTTGACTTGTGACGTTCAAAATCTTGAAAGGATTTGATCAAGTAAGTAAGGAGCAAGGTATTTTATCATGTCAGATGACTAGGTTCAAACTGCATTTACATAGCACCTCGCAAGGCTGTAGGACATTCCAAAGCACTTTATCGCCCATGAGTTTTTATTTTGAAGGGTAGTCTCTATTGCAATGAAGGAAATGTGAGGTATACATTTGGGTGGGAAACATATTGTTTGAAAGATTCATGTTGAAGTGTCGTACAGGAACAGAAAAGGTAAAGATAAATTTTGCCACAGTCTCACTCCCTCATTAGGGAGAAACAACTGGGGCAGTTTAACCTGAGGTTCACCACGCCTCGGGTAAAGGGAGATGTTGGGAAGGAGGGACCTTCATGGTAACCTCAGTTGGTTCCAGCAATTGGGTCCACACTGTCAGCACTAATCCGCATCGAGAGCCATCTGTCCAGCCAACTGAGCTAACTGAGCCCTGGTACAGGAGTAAAGGGATAATGGGCTATAAATATGCGCAGACAATAAAATTAAAATCAAATTAAAGTCAAAATCAATTGATAAAAGTTGCTCTGTTGATTAGTAAGGAGCTAGAATCAAGGTTTTATTGCTGGATGGAAAAAACTGAAAAGTAGGAAGTTATTCTGAGGCTGAATTGAATGTCCTTTTTGAAAGCAAAAATGCTAGAAATCACAACAGGTTAGGCACCGTCCAAAGAGAGAGAGAGAGAGAGCTAACATTTGGCTTTCATTGGCAGGGGAATTGAGTTTAAGAGCCGTGAGGTTATGCTGCAGCTCTACAAAACTCTGGTTAGACCACACTTGGAATATTGTGTTCGGTTCTGGTCACCTCATTATAGGAAAGATGTGGAAGCTTTAGAGACGGTGCAGAGGAGATTTACCAGGATGCTGCCTGGACTGGAGGGCAGGTCTTATGAGGAAAGGTTGAGGGAGTTAGGGCTTTTTTCATTGGAGCGAAGAAGGATGAGAGGTGACATGATAGAGGTGCACAAGATAATGACAGGCATAGATAGAGTGGATAGTCAGAGACTTTTTCCCAGGGCAGAAAATGACTATTACAAGAGGGCATAATTTTAAGGTGATTGGAGGAAGGTATAGGGGAGATGTCAGAGGTAGGTTCTTCACACAGAGAGTGGTGGGTGTGTGGAATGCGCTGCCGGCAGTGGTAGTGGAGTCAGATACATTAGACACTTTTAAGCGACTCTTGGATAGGCACATGGAGGATAGTAAAATGTAGGGTATGCAGGGTAGATTGATCTTAGTAGGATAATAGGTCGGCACAACATTGTGGGCCAAAGGGCCTGTACTGTGCTGTACTGTTCTATGTTCTATGTTCTGTTTCGAGTTTAGATGACTCCTCATCAGGTCTGACACACTTCCTGTCAGCACTTTTTGTTTTCAGTGTAGATTCCAGCATTTGCAGTGATTTGCTCCGACCTTGAACACCTTTTTGTCTTTTTAATTCTGTTGCATTGGAACTGGAAGCTCTGGTGAGCTGCAGATCGAGTGCAGCTCTATTGGTCTCAATTTTGCTCTCACCCAACCAATTGCAGAGTAAACACTGGACATAAAGTTAACATCAGCATCTTTTATTCTTTTAGTTACATCTGCACTTTGGATTTCTTCTGTCAGCACAGTTCAGTATCATCTAATTGACTTGCTGGGGATTTATTCTTTAGTTTCCAGCCTCTTTTATTTATATATAGAGTGTTCTCACACGCAGCTGAATGTTTTTCTTTTCCCCCATCACCAAATTACACCTGGTCTATTTTTTCCATCACCAATAAATCACTGTGTTTCCAATGGAATAATTTATGTATAAAACCTTTGAAGCACAATGAAGGCCATCAAATACAACGGAGAGGTAGAGACATGGGGAGGATACTAAATCAAAATGGAACTGGGAGGGATCTTTTGTGCTTTTTTTTCACACAGCTGGACATTTTCTTTTCCTATCACCAAATCACCAAGGCTTTTTTTTTCCCTCTTTTTAACTATTAACCACTGCCAGTAAATCATCTGTGCAGCCAATTAGATATTTACAGGCAATGTCCATTACTGGCAAAGCAAGCCATCAAAAATGAGGGAGAAGTAGGGAAAGTGGAAAGGGGAAATGGAGACCAAGGATGGGGTTACTAAAGTCCTGTGCTGATTGCATTGGAATGTGTAGTTATACTACATTGAGAGTACTTGTCTTCCCCATTTCTTTGTATTATTTTGTGACAAACTACAATCCTCCAGTCGATCAGCTGAGCCATTGAGGAAGAGCCAGAATGCAATCTAGATGTATTTTCTGATCAACCTGTTCAGAGATGTCATTACATTCCTAGAGATCATAGAATCCCTAGAGTGGGACCCGGCCCTTCAGCCCAACAAGTCTACACTGACCCTTGGAGCAGCCCACCCAGACCCATATACCCACCTAATCTACACATCCCTGAACACTACGGGCAATGTAGCATGGCCAATCCACCTAACCTGCACATCTTTGGACTGTGGGAGGAAACCGGAGCACCCGGAGGAAACCCACGCAGACATGGGGAGAATGTGCAAACTCCACACAGACAGTTGCCCGAGGGTGGCATCGAACGCAGGTCCCTGGTGCTGTGAGGCAGCAGTGCTAACCACTGAGCCACCGTGCCGCCCCTGAAGAAATTGGGACCTGAACCCAGGCCTTTTGGTCCAGGAGTAGGGACATTACCGTCGTGCCACAAGTAGGCCTATTTTGTTTTTTGGGATATTGTTTTATAATCAGCTCAGCTTGCAGTGTTTTACTGCACACTTGGGTTTTGCAGACAATCACTGTGAGCTTATTATCCCCAGAGCAGACTCAGGCTACTAAATCCAGTTGGTTAGTAATGATAGTTTGCTGAGCTGCTGACTGTAGCCTGGTCGTATTTCTTTGGGGTTTAGCTGAGAAGAGGCGAAGAAAGAACTCTTATGCCTTTTTCCTCGACAGGAAATCCTTGAAGAAGTTACGAATGTGATGCCTGTGATTGTGAAATTCTGCATTTTGATAGGAGGAATCAGGGAGCTGAATATAATCTAAAAGGAGAAAGACTGCAGAAAGCTGCAGCCAAGAGAGAGGTTTGTGGGTTCTTGTCCATGAAGTGCAACAAAGCTAACATCCAAGTTCAGCAGTTGATGGCATACTGGCCTTTATTTCAAAGGGAATACAGAATGAAAATAGGAAAGTTATTTTAAAACCATACAAAATACGAGTCAGACTGCACCTCGAATACTGTAATCAGCTTAGGTCCCCAATCTAAGGGAAGATAGAGAGGGTTCACTCAGCTGATCCTCGCTTTGAATGGATTGTCTTATGAGGAGAGGTTGAATACCTTGTACTCTTTGGAGTTCAGAAGAATGAGATGAGTTTTTCTTGAAATATATATGATTCTTAGGGGTAGACATGGAAATGTTGTTTCTCCTTAGGGAAGAGTCTAGGACCACAGGGCATAACCTCAGAGTAAAGGGTCGCCTATTTAAGACACAATTGCGGAAATTTTTTTTCTCTCATAGGATTGTGAGTCTTTGGAATTGCTTTCCCTAAAAGACAGTAGATGCAGAATCTTTAAATATTTTTAAGGCAGAGGGAGTTGGAACCTCAATAAATACTAAAGGAACTGCCAATGTTGTAAATCAGGGACAAAAACAGAAGTTGCTGGAAAAGCTCAGCAGGTCTGGCAGCATCTGTGTAGGAAAAAAATCAGAGTTAACGTTTCAGGTCTGGTGACCGCTCCTCAGGACCTTGATGATCAAGGAGGCGAAAGATTATTGGTGATACGCAGGAATGTACAGTTGAGGTTAAAATCAGATTAGCCATGGTCTTATAGAATGAGGGAGCAAGCTTAAAGGGCAGAGTGGCCTACTCTTGTTCCTTGTTTCGTTTCTTTGTGCCCACAGAGATGAGGAGGAATTTAGTCTCTCAGAGATTTGTGAGACTGTGGAAATCTATACCACAGAATTGAGGCTATATTGTTAAGAATATTCAAAGCTCAAGTACAGAGTCTTTTAATCAGTAAGGGAATCAAGGATTACAGGGAAAAGGCAGAAAGTCAAGTTGAGGGTTATCAGACCATTCACAATCTCTTTGAATGGTAGAGCAGACTGAATGGGCTGAATGGCCTACTTCTGTCCCTGTGTTTTATGACCTAACTTAAAAGTCCAGACACCACGTAGTTTGTCAACCTACTCTCTTTTTACCGCTAATCTATTGCAGAAGGGTTTCAACCAGGAGTGACTAGGAACCGAGGGCATAGCCTTAGAGCAGAGTGAGGAGCTTTCAGAACGGAGATAAGGAGAAACTTCTTCCACCTGAGAGTGGCGAATTGACGGAATTCACTGCCACAAAAGGCTGTGGAGGCTACATCATTGAGTACATTTAAGACTGAGATAGATAGGTTCTTGATTATCAAGGGGATCAAGGGTTATGGAGAGAACGTGGGAGAATGGGGTTGAGGAACTTATCAGCCATGATTGAATGGCGGAGCAGGCTCGATGGGTTGAATGGCCTAATTTCTGGTCCTATGTCTTATGGTCTTATGGTCTTATGGACCATCATATTGATCATGGCTGCTACATATGCATTTGGAACTCATTCTTGAGCAATTGCATTAATGTGATGCAGACAGTAGTCCTGATATCTGTTTCAAAAATCTCTCACAAGCAACAGCAGGGGTCATTGGCTGGCACTAGCTGTGGTTAAATATGCTGGAAGGAGCCCTCAGCCCCTAAGAAAGTGAACCCCTTTTCCAAAGGATTGAACACATTGACCTCACTCTCAATCCAGCTAACTAATGCTTGATAAAAACTGAAAGAGCTGTGAATGCTGTAAATCAGATGCAAAAATGGAAATTGCTGGAAAAGCTCAGCAGGTCTGGCAGCATCTGTGGAGAGAAATCAGAGTTAATGTTTCAGGTCGAGTGACCCTTCCTCAGAACAGGTATCCACAATTTTGATGAAGGGTCATTCGACCCGAAATGTTAACTCTGCTTCCTCTCCACAGACGCTGCCAGATCTGCTGAGCTTTTCCAGCAATTTCTGTTTGTGTAACTTATGCTTGAGCCCTTTTTGGACTCCTGTCGAACAAACACAGCCTCCACTTCCCCGAAACTCTTGGTAGCCTAGTGCCCAAGACATCACCATGATAGTTGGTTTCTCAGGGGTCTGACTAACAAAGTGTCCATATTCTTTTATTGGAAGGAAAGGGTTGAAACTTTCTTTTCTTTGCGTGGTGTCTCATTTTGTATTCGGCACTGACCTGCGTGTCCCGGCACAATTTAAATTCTACATTGGCATGTCAGTATCACTGCTTCAATCAATTATTTTGGGGTTACTGTGGAGAGACTAGGCTGAAGCCTCTTTCCCTGAATCACTTGACTTTCTCTGACCCATGTAAATCATGTAAGAATTCACATTTATCAAATCCAACTCTAAGTTCATGCTTCTTTCCTCGTTCAGGTTTTATCCTGAACCTTTCTGACCTTTGCTCCATTCAGGCCCAAAGGAGTTCAACGTTCAAGAAAAGTTCTCTTCTGGCTGCAATCAACTGTAGCCACTGCCTCCCATTCCCCCCACCGTCCCCCCAACCCTCGCCAATATGTTAGTGCATCAGAAATCCTCCTTGGCCATCTGGAGATCCAGACCTTAGCTCTTTGGAGCCTTGTCTAGCATTCTGATGCTTAGTGAGCCTATGTTGCATGCCAAAAGGTTTAGTCTCCTATTCCCTTATAAATCCGAATAGTATTTCAGGGAAAACACGGGCCAAAATAACATTAAAAACTGAATTCCTTCAGGTTTATGTGTGAGATATGGTTTGACACCGTTACATAAATGGAAGGGGGAAGAGTACACCTCTATTGCTTTTTTATTGCAGAGGAAGAGTTTGCTTTTACCTGCTTTGACTACTTGTTTTTTTAAACTTAAATTAGAATCTACCTGACATTTCAGATTAGGAATGAGTTCAAGCAGCAAGATGGTTCCAGTTCAGATGGTGCATCATTTACATCCATATAATCATTGTGTGCTTCCCTACTTCCGCATGTGAGGCCATGATGTTTCCTAACCATGTTGCTATTAGTGGTGAATCAGTCACCATAACAGATTTAGTATCCTTGTCACCTTGTTAAAAATGTTGGATGTTGATAACATTAGGAAGGGCTATGTTGCTATTCTAGGGCACGTCAGTATTAAGCGGGAGGATGTGTGGGGCGTTCTGAAAATCGTTAAGGTAGATAAGTCCCCATGGGAGTTATCCTAGGATATTAAGGGAAATGAGAGAGGAAGTTGCAAGGGCTTTGACAGAAACCTTTAGCCACAGGATAGACCCCAGAAGATTGGAGAATAGCCAGTGCTGTTCATGTGGTCAAGAAGTGTAATAGGGATAGTTCAGGAAATTATAGGGCAATGAGCCTCAGATTAGAGTCATGGGAAATTACTGGAGATGTTTCTTAGGGACAGGATTTACTCACATTTGGAAAATGATAGACTCATTAGGGATCGTCAGCATGGCTTTGTGTGGGGGAGGTCTTGTCACATTGTGTTTGTTGAGGGCATGACAAAAATTATTGATGAGACTATGCCATTTGGCTTTACTAAAGCATTTAACAAAGGTTGCTCATGGTAGGCAGGTCCAGAAGATTAAGTCACATTGGATCCATGGTGAGTTGGTAAATTCGTTACAAAATTGGCTCGGTCATAGAAGGCAGAAGCTAGATGTGGGGGGATGTTTTTCTGACTTGAGGTCTGTGATTAGAGGTGTACCGCAAGGATCAGTGTTGGGGCATCTGATGTTTATAATTTATAGAAATGATTTGAATGAAATTCTAGGTGGTATGGTTAGTAAGTTTGCAGATGACACAAATATCAGTGGGATTGTGAGCAATGAGGAAGATTGTCAAAGGATACAGCAGAATACAGATCAGTTCGAAAGCTAGGCGGAGAAATGGCAGATGAGATTAATCTGGACAAGTGTGAGGTGATGTACTGTGGGAGGTAAAATTCAAGAGAAAAGTACACAATAAATAGCAAGAACATTAGGATAATTGATATAGAGAGGGATCTTGCTGCATGGTATGAAGGTTGACAAATCATGTCGCTGCTATATAAGATGTTGGTCAGACCACATTTGAAGTCTTGTGTGCAGTTCTTGTCACCACAATATAGGAGGGATGTGGAGGCTTTTAGAGGATGCAAAAGAGGTTTGCCAGAATGTTGCCTGGATTGAAGTGTATTAGTGGGAAGGAGAGGTTGGACAAACTTGGATTGTTTTTGGAAGAGCATTGGAGTCTTCAGGCAGCCTGATGGAAGAATAAAAGATATGAGAGATTTGGATAGGGTGGATAGTCAGAGTCTCTTTCCTAGAGTGAAAATGCCAAATACAAAGAGGAATATGTTTAAAGTAGATGTGTAAGGCAATTTTTTTTTTACGGAGAAGTTAATAGATGCCTGGAACATGCTTCCAGGGGAGATGGTAGAAGCAGATGTGATAGCAACATTTAAGAGGCATTTAGATAGACACATAAACAGGTAGGGAATAGAGTGAGAGATAGTAGGAACTGCAGATGCTGGAGAATCTGAGATAACAACGTGTAGAGCTGGATGAACACAGCAGGCCAAGCAGCATCATAGGAGCAGGAATATGGACCATTTCCAGGCAAACGGGATTAGTTTAGAATAGCAATATGGTCAGCACAGACATGGCGGACTAAAAGACCTGTTCCTGTGTTGTATTGTTTTATGTTCTATGTTCTATTGTTTACTGCAAACCATCAATGCAGCAAAACTAGGGGAGGCAGGGCTGGACTGGTAATGTCATTGGGCTAGTAGTCCAGGACCCAGTTCAATGCATTGTGGGCATGGTTTGAATCCCATCGTGGGGGATGGTGAAGTTTGAATTCAATAGAAGTCAGGAATCAAAAACTCACCTAAGGAAACCACATCACATTGTTGATTTAAAAAACCCCTCTTGTTCACATATGTCCTTCAGGGAAGGAATCTGTCATCCTTACCTGGTCTGGCCTTCATGTGACTCCAGACCCACAGCAATGGACTTGACTCTTAACTGCCTTCTGGACAATTAGGGGTGGGCAATAAGTGTTGACCCAACCAATGACACCTTCATTCTATGAATGAATGAATAAAGATGGTTGAGGAGAGATAGTAAACTTTGTCTGATTTCCATGTATCACCTAGAGATATTCCAATCTGATAAATTCTTATCCTTCTTTTCAAATTCCTCCATGACCTACTGATCCCTATTTCAGTCATTACTTTCAGCCTCACAAGCTTCAGAAATGATAGTTCTCCTCAAAATCTGGTCTTTTGGCAGAAGGATTAGACAAAGATGAGGAGTAATCCAAGAAGGATTGGAAATTCACTGTATTGATGGGGGCGTCCTTTCGGTACTACACCAGAAGTGTCAACCTGGATTTTATGCCCCAGTCTCTTTCAAGTGAGCCTTGAACACAATACTCTGATTCAAAGTCAGAACTGTTAGCCATTGAGTTCAGAAACAAATTAATCTGTCCTGCGTCAATCAGGGGTCTGTGAATGTGCCCCACATGTGCTCCTCTCTTCATTTTGACTTCTCAGTATCTCACAATTTATTGGATACTGCTTTGTCTTGTTCCCTCTGCTCCCAACCCAAAACCCTTCCCAATTCAAAGCCACCCACTTCTCTGTATTGAACTCCATTTGTCATTTGACCTGCCACTGACATCTTCCTGAAGTTTACTCCTGTCATCAAACAGTATTTCACTTTCCAAGTTTCTTTATCATGCCTCCTGACCTTTACATCTGAACCATTCATGTATGTCACACAGACCAGGAGCACTAAACTCTGAGGAACCACACTCGAAATAACCTCTTGACCATGACCGTTTATTTTCTAACACTGGAACATTTTTGAATCCAACTTAACATAGAAACCAGAAGTAGGAGTGGGAGTCGGCCACTCAGCCTCCCCGACCATTCAACATGACCATTGCTGATCATTTAACTCACTGTCCTGTTCCTGCTTCCTCCCCACACCCTTTGAGACCTTTAGTCCAAAGAACTATACCTGACTGCTTCTTGAAAACATTGTGATTTGGCCTCAATCACTTTCTGTGGCAGAGAATTCCACAGGATCACCACTCTCTGGGTGAAGACATTTCTCCTCGTCTTGGTCCTAAATGGCCTATCCTGTATCCTTCACCTGTGATCCCTGGTTCACAGTTCCTAGTCATTGGGAACATCCTTTTTTGTGTTTAAGAGTTCTGGTCCTGTTAGAGTGTTTCAATAAGATCTCACCCATTCTTCAAAACTCCAGTGAATAGAATTCAACAGATCCAGTCTGTCTTCATATGTCAGTCCTGCCACCTCACAAATCAATCCAGTAATCCAGTCTTTATTCCGTCCCATGAGATTTTAATTTATTGACCAATCTCTCCTAATTTTGATTTCAAAGAGAACTGCTTATTTTAGATATAAACTAGAAAATTAGTTTGGTTTGAAACCTGTTGTAGCTCTGCTTTTCTCTCCTTCCAAACCTGCGAATTATTTTAAAATTTTGTCTTTCTCGGTTTCAGATATTCACCTTCCGTGGCATTTTGTTTTTTGTGAAGAATGGGAGATGTATTTCCACCAAATTGTGCTGATCTTAGAATTTTGTTTGGTGATTTTGCTTCTCTGTCATTATTTGAAGTGGATGGTTTTGAATTTAGAAGGAGAAAAATTTTTGATATGCAAAACTATTCTGCTTCCTGACAAATTTAAAGTACAAAATAATCACAGCAACAATTGCAGAAATTTGAAACCTTATCTGATCCTATATATACACATGTGCACCGATATAGATAACATATATAGAGAGATCAATTTTGTATTAAACGCTTGCCAATTTGTATCTGACACATTGCAGTAGTAAAATATAGTTGTACGGTCTCTGGAGATGTCAACTTAAAAATAAGCTCAATTTTACAGACAGATGTTCTCTCTGCTTGTCAACTAGAAGCTACAAATATGTCAATGATTTACGGTGGCATTTTTCAGAGCATTCAAAAAAATTCTCTTCAGACAAACTGAGCTACTGACCGAGTATGACACGTCCCTGACATTTTGCTTCAGTCCTTCAGATAACCATTGAAGGGAACAATAGCACCAGAGAGAAGCCTTTGAAAAGATGCAGAAGGCTGCTCTGTCCATTCTCTTGTCATCTTAAGTCCTTTTGAAACAACTTTTTCTTTCCTTTATTTTGGCAGTTGCGCTAATTACTCAACCACCAGACCACATTCTTGTATTTTTGTTTTAGAAGGAGCTGTGCTGCTGTAGCTGTCGAAACGGGAAATGTTTTCTTGTGTGCTACAATGTCGCCCTTTTATTCCTTACCAACTGGTGCTAAGTAATGAGATGTTCAACAAAACGCCTACCCAGAGAGTGCATTTATCATCTGCATTCCACTTATACACTAAATGGGACTGAACGAGAGTGCATTGTTACTGGAGTGCTTTTAAATGTCACAGCATGCCTTTGGTTGTGAACATACATACGATTGTGTGGTGCAGCTAATTTTAATCCTATTTTAGTTAGATTTATATTTTAAATGGCAGACAGTGAGAGCTGTAAAACTTTGCGATTGTTCACAATAGTAGTGGAAATAATTTCAAACCCAAATTGAAACTAGCCAAAGAATGTTCAAAAGTAATTTGAATGTTCACTATGAACCTTTGGAAGTGAGGGGTTTAACACAATTGAATGGTCTGTGAAGATCTATAGAAAGTGTTCAAATTGTGAAGCCTTCTTCTTCCAGCTTTTCTTTCTAGCTCTGTAATTGTTGCCACCAGTCCTGCTGCCCTTTGACATCTCTGTATCTCTCCAATTCCAACTTCTTGTGAGTCCCATGTTTAAACTGTTCATTCATTTGATGTCACACGTCCATCAGTGGAAAACTCATGCACACTTTCTCTATCCATTTCTTTCTTGCCTACAATGCTCCTTAAAATAGGGGGCATGGTGGCTCAGTGGTTAGCACTGCTGCCTCACAGTGCTAGAGACCTGAGTTTGATTATACCCTTGGGCCACTGTCTGTGTGGAGTCAGCACATTCTTCCCATGTCTGTGTGGGTTTCCTTCGGGTGCTCTGGTTTCCTCCCACAGTCCAAAGATGTGCAGGCTAGGTGGATTGGCCATGCTACATTACCCATAGTGTTCAGGGATGTGTAGTTTAGGTGGGTTACAGGGGGATGGGTCTGGGTAGGATGCTCTGAGGGTCAGTGTGGACTTGTTGGGCTGAAGGGCCTGTTTCCATACTGTAGGAATTCTATGGAAAACTACCTCTTGCCCCAAAGACACTTTTTTTTATTCATTCACAGGATGCGAATATCACTGGTATGGCCAGCATTTATTGCCCATCTTTAATTGCCCAGAGGACAGTTAAGAGTCAACCACATTGCTGTGGGTCTGGAGTCACATGTAGCCAGACCAGGTAAGGATGGCAGATTTCTTTCCGAAAGGATATTGGTGAACCAGATGGTTTTTTTTTCCAACAATTGACAACAGTTTTATGTTATTATTGCACTTGTAATTTCAGAACTTTTTTTTTTATTGAATTCAAATTCCACCATCTGCCTTGGTGGGATTTGAGCCTGGGTCCCCAGAATATAAGTTGGGTGTCTGGATTAACAGTCCAGTGATAATGGGCCATTGCCTCACCTAAGAGGGAAGGCTTTTGAAAAGCATATACTATGTATGAAAATATCATATATGTCTTTTTAAAAAATATATTATTTCATGGGATGTGGGACCATCATTGACAAGGCCAGCATCTGTTAGCCATCCCCAATTGCCATTGAGAAAACAGTCATGAGACATCCTCTTGAAGCAACGCAGTCCATGTGGTGTTAGGAAGGAATACCTTTTTATATCGCTCAGTGTAGAAGTTTGTTGATCATTGCCTTCTGAATATCTTAATGCACTTTCAGACTTGCTGCTATGTCATCAGTGTTGTTGCCATCGTCGGAGTTGTAAAACTTCAAAGGACTGATTTGACAAAAAGGAAATAAAACAGAAAATGCTGGAGAATCTCAACAGGTCTGACAACATCCAGGGAGAGAGAAACCAAGGTAATGCCTTAAGTCTGGTATGGTTCTTTTTCGGAAAAATCATTGCTTGGAGCAAAGGCAGTCACTGGTTAAAATAAAAAACCCTCGGGGAGGCATGAGATAAGGAGAATATTTTTCACAACAAATTGTTAGAAACTGGAGCACACTGACTCAAAGAAGGAAGGTAATGGTGCCAAGTCGATAAACATTGGATAATCACATGAAAAGGGACAAAAAAGAAACTGCACATATATGGAGAAAGAACAAGAAAGTGATACTAATCAGGCAACTGTCTCAAAGAGAATAGATGTGCTATCTGAGGATCACCAAAGATCTTCCAAAGACCTTTCAAAGCCATGACCACTTCCATCTAAAAGGACAAAGGCAGCAGATACATGGGAACACCACAACCTGCAAGCTTCCCTCCAAACTACTCACCATCCTGACTTGGAAATATATAGCCTTTCCTTCACTACGACTGGGTCAAAATCCTGGAATTCCGTCCCTAAGGGCATTGTGGGTCAACCCACAGCAGGTCAACTGCAGTGGTTCAATACGGCTACTCTCCCCCACCTTCTCAGGGGCAACTAGGGACGAACAATAAGTGCTGGCCCAGCCAGCAACACCCACATGCCACAAAAAAAGAATAAATTTTGAAAAAAGATAGAATGAATGATCTTCTTCTGGGCTGTGGGATTCAAACTCGCAGGCTGGAAACAGACAGGTTCACAGCTTTGAAGGAGTTAAAAACTAAATCAGATCTCTTTGCAGCTCTGTAAACAACTTTCCATTGCAAAGTAGTCTGAGGTTCTGCCAAACTGTTAATTAAGAATGTTGGTAGGTTTCTTGCTTTTTCTAAAAAAAAAGTATTACTTGTTTCCCAGGTGCTCACTTACAAGAATGGGCTCTGATGTGGTTTGGCTGAAGGCAAGACATGATTCTTTCATGAGGTATAACTATTTAGCTGCTTGACTGAGCCTAGCCTCCACAGAAATGGTATGTTACCGCAGGATGTGTTGGACAGCATGGGAAAACAGAGCGAATTTGAACCTCACCTTTTTGCTTATGGTAAGCTGTGAAAAACAGTTTCTTTTGTTTGTATGTGCTACACTTCAAGATCGAGAGGTGCTGTACCTGCATTTCAGCACCGGCAGCAACAATTTGCACTTACACAGCAGCTTGAACATCGTAAACATGTCCCCAAAGAGCTCGGTGGAAAAGTTCCAACTGCATGAAACTGAATCTTTTTCTCCTTTTTAACAAGTGTTGCCAGAAGTCTAGTTCTTATTGCTACAGTCTGAATTTGGCTGTTTCTACTGGTCATTTGGATAAACCCTTCAACCGAATACGAGGACCCAAGGTGTTTCAAAAATCATAACAATTCTGAAGAAGAATCACTGGATTCGAAATGTTGCTGCTGGAGCTGCTGAGTTTATTCCAGCAATTTCTGTTTTTGTTTCTGATTTACAGCATCTGCAGTACTTTGGGTTCTTTTCTGCTTCAAAATCAAATTGATAGATCCTCAGTTAGGATCCCTTCAGGATGCGCAGAGTCTATTGCCCTCAAAGCCATTTCCTCCAGGTGAGTAAGGCACAGTGTCACCACAGATTGAAGATGTCCCTAGACATTGTCACAGAGGTGTGCCAACTGCTGGACTGGGACCTGTGACCATAAGGAGTGAGTGCCAATGCTAAACCAATGGTCATCAAGTTGGCAGCTCTGTTGAACTTCTGAACAACTGGTTCCTTCTAAGGAACCCCTGTATACAATTCTGATTTTTTTCCCCTTTATTCATTCACATTATGAAGGTGTTGCTGGCTCGACAGCATTTATTGCCCATCCCTAATTGCCCAGGAGGCAGTTAAGAGTCAACCACATTGCTGTGGTCCTGGAGTCACATTGTAGGCCAGACCAGGTAAGGATGGCAGCTTCCTTCCCTAAAGGACATTAGTGAACCAGATGGGTTTTTCCTGACAATCAACAATGGATTCATGATCATCATTAGATTCTTAATTCCAGATATTTATTGAATTCAAATTCTAACCATCTGCTGTGGTGGGATTCAAACCCGGGTCCCCAGAATATTATATGAGTCTCTGGATTAACAATCAGAGATAATACCACCAGGCCATCGCCTCCCCTTTAATTGTCCCTGATCAACTTGATGACGGCTGTTAGCAATACCTTTCGTGCAGCTCAACCACATGTTGTTTCCTGACAATGAGACCAATGATGCAGCTGGGCAGTTGGATCTGCCAACATTGTAGCTACAACACCTCCTGCTCACAGCCCCACCCCAGACCCCCCGCCAAGTGCAGGGCAATACATACAGCACATACATGTTGCTGAGAAGACCATATTATAATACAGCTGAGTTAATGACCAGAAGAGGATTCATTTTTATCAATGTGTAAGCATCATCAATACCACTTCTTAGAAGTGGGAACTGCTGTGGTATACAAGAACTCTTATATTCAACCCAGACTGAACTCATGTGTACACACATACATGCATACAAACGTATGTGCACACATACATCAGCCATAATCTCATTGAATGGTATAGCAGACATGATGGGCTGAATGACCTACCTCTTCTCTTATGCCTGATGGTAGTGCAGTTTGATTCAACAATCCCCACCCTCAAAATGCCTTGACTGATTATAACAAAGTTAACCCAACATAAAGGGAACCTTTCCCTCATGGATACCTCTCCTGGTTGTAATGTAATTTTTTAAATTATGTGTCAGAGGAAGCTGGTTTAAGCGGGCTTTCTGCATTAAGGAGAGAATTAGCTTATTAATTACTGCAACATAAAGAAAAATAATACAATGCAACATTTTACACAGAACTGAGAAATAAGAACTGAGGAAAAACACAACAGATAAAAGATTTATGAAATAGACATGGACATAGATACAGACATAGAAGATAGGAGCAAGAAGAGGCTATTCAGCCCTTTGAGCCTGCTCTGCCATTCTTCACAATCATGGCTGATCATCCAACTCAATAGCCTGATCCTGCTTTCCCCCCATAACCTTTGATCCCATTCGCCCCAAGTGCTATATCTAGTCGCCTCTTGAACACATTCAATATTTTGGCATCAATTACTTCCGGTGGTAATGAATTCCACAGGCTCACCACTCTTTGGGTGAAGAAATGTCTCCTCATCTCCATCCTAAATTATTCTTTTGCTGTCCATGAGGAGTAGATGATGAAATATTCAGACTTGGGCAGTACCAATAACAGAGACTCCAGCAGTTGAGCTTTTGTTTTGGCGATTCTTGATTCTGTAAATTAGCCCAAGGGTGTGGTGTTTCTCTTCCAATGGTGGCTTTGAGACTGTGACTTGTTTCCAACAATAGGCAAGAAAGAGAGCGACCTCCTCCTTTACCTGCAAGCACAGGACTATGTAATGGATGGTCTTCATCAGGGATGGTTGAAGCACACACTAGCCCAGCAGACCGAGAACACCAGACTAGGTTGCAGCTGATGAAGGGTCCCGAACCAAAACGTCAACTTTCCTGCTCCTCTGATGCTGCCTGACCTGCTGTGTTCCTCCAGCTCCCCACTGTATTAACACTGACACCAGCATCTGCAGTTCTTGCTATCTCTGCAGTTATTTTCTTAACTTCTTATAGAATCCCTCCAGGTTGGAAGTGGGCTATTTGGCCCATTGAGCCCACACCCAGACCCATCCCCCAACTTATCTCTGTAACTCTGAATTTCCCCTTGGATAACCCACCTAGCCTGCCTATCCCTGGACACTATGGGTAATTTAGCATAGCCAATCTACCTACCCTGCATATCTTTGGACTGTGGGAAGAAACCAGAGCACCTGGAGGTAACCCACGCAGACACTGGGAGAATTTGCAAACTCCACACAGACAGTCCATCCCAGGGTGGAATTGAATGTGGGTCCCTGGTGCTGAGGTAGCAGTACTAATTTCTCAGCCACCATGCTGCTCCTTCTCTTGTCTATATTTGGAAAGGGAATCCACAGACACATCTTTCATTCAGAAATGCTTTCCTTTACCTCCCATCTTGTCCACAGTCTGGGACACAGCATGTAGGAAATAGTTTGTGTTGAGGTGGTAATTAATCTCTGTTGTCTCTGCAAATACAGGAGATGACAGATGAAGAAGGCTCTAGGTCCGAAACATTAGCTTTCCTGCTCCTCTGATGCTGCTTGGCCTGCTGTGTTCATCCAGCTCTACACCTTGTTCTCTCAGATGACAGTTCAGATTTGCATGGCATCTCTTCCTCTGAAGTGTCTCTGTCTGAAGCTCCTTAGTACCCTCCAGATGTAAGATTCTCTGTTGGGACTGAATAGAATGGACACAAGAATTTTTCAGTCTCTGAATTACAATCTCAAAATTTACATTTCTAGCTATTTTTGACTGGCATATCCTTTGTTTTACTTTTTATCAAAAAAACAGTCTTATTTAAATATTCAATGTATCTGCAAGCAATTCATTATCATAACATTGAATCCCTTACAATCAGCATCCTGGGAATGACCATTGACCAGATATTTAATTGCTGTGGCTGTGAAAACAATTTAGATTCTGGAAATCCTGCAGAGAATAACCCAGCTCCCGTATCCCCAATACCTGTCCAACATTTATAAGGTGCTAGTCAGGTGATAGAATGCTCTCCACTTGCTTGTATGGGTAAATTTGAATGATTCAAAAAAAAAACTCAACAAATAAAGTAACCTTCTTATTGCACCCCATCCACCACTTCAAACATTCACTCTTCCCACCGACCTCCACCACCTTGTATCCCCTCACCACCCTTATGGCACACCATGGTACCAGTGTGTACCATCTCCAAGATGCACCTCAACAGCTTATTAACAGCACCTTCCAAGGTTGGTACAAGGCAGCATAAGTATAGAAATATCATCACCATAAGTTGCTCTCCAAGGCCTAAACCCTCCTTGCTTAAAACTACACCGCTGATCCTTCACTGTTGCTGGCTCAGAATCTGGGACCTTCCCTTCCTAATGGCCTTGTGGGTGAACATACAGCACACTGACAACAGTATGTTTAGAATCCAGAGACCTCTCAAGTTGTCAAGAGCAATTATGGGTCTTGCCAATGACATTCACATCTTAGAAACATAAAAGGTAGGAACAAGAGTAGACCATTCGGCCCTTTAAGCCTACACTTCTATTCAATGGGATCATGACTGATCATCCAACCCACTCCCTAGTTCCTGCTTTCAGACCATATATTTTGATCCCTTTAGCCCTAAGAACTATATCTATCAATATCTCTCCCAATAATGAACTGGAAAACATAACATTACTGTGCATCAAAGATAAAATAAGGAAATTGCCAAGGATTAAAACTGATAAACTGATAGTGCCATTTCCCACACTGAACAACGAGCTGAGCGCAATATCGTAAGCGCTTGGCGATCTGGAGCAGCAGGAACTATATCTGAAATAGTCATAGGAAAAATGAGAGAAAGTGGCTGCAAAAAAAGTTTACCCAGAATTTGCAAGAGGCGTAGTTATAAGCTCACTTTCAGTTATTCTAGGCAAGTTTTGGAAGACTTAACAAATGTGCAGGTTGCTGAGACTGTCTTAGCTATGAGAAGCAATTTCATGGTTGCTCTGTTTGAGATCTTACTCCACTGAGATTGAGAATCAACGCTGATTGCTTTTTCTTGAGGAGCCATTACCAGGAGATTATTGCTGTGAGCTATAGACTCCCATCTTAGTGCTCAGTACTTACTGCCTGAACCTCTACACTAATTGTCAATTTTGTTTTTGTCAAAGTGGTTGAGAATGGTATATCTGTCCTGTTTTCTTTTAAATCTTTTCTTCCTGTAATAGCTCAGGAAGCTGATTGGAAAACAACATTATTTATTGTTGAACAACAAAATAGAACCACTCAGGGCATACATAGGTTAGTACTAACCTGGGGCAGATCCATCCCTGGGTCTGATTTATAAAGGGCTCAGGTGATGAGCTCCAGCTGGGCATGCTATCACTTGTCACTAAGGGAACTCATAGTTAATGAACTCCACAGGGAGAATGAATGATTCCTTATGGGTCCTGGAGGAGTTATCACACTTTGGATGTAGGTGTCACTAGCAAGGTAAACATTAATTGTCCATCTCCATTTGCCCTTGAACTGATGATTGCTTGGGCACTTCAGAGGGGAAGGTTTGGGTTTGCTGCCTCGTGGAGCAGGTCTGAGTCAGTGTCAGTCATGATGTGGAGGTGCCTGTGTTGGACTGGGGTGGACAAAGTCAGAAGTCACATGACACCAGGTTCTCATCCAACAGGTTTATTTGAAATCACAAGCTTTCGGAGCGCTGCTCCTTTGTCAGGTGGACCTGCCAAACGTGCAGTGCTCCGAAAGCTCATGATTTAGAATAAACCTGTTGGACTCTAACTTGGTGTCGTGTGACTTCTGGCAGCATCAGTGGACGGAAGGCTAGCCTTAGGTTCACAGGAATACCAGATGATCTCTCTGTGTTGCACCTATATCCCTAACTCTCAACTCTTATTCTCCTCGGCCTTCATGTCCCATCATATCCTCCATCCCTCTCCTATACCCTATGATCCCTTCATGCTTCCTTAAATATCCCTGAGCTGTCACCATTCATCCTGCATAACCACTCACACAGTATCCAACGTGAACATATGTCAGGAGCTATGAAATAGCAATGGGAAGCTTACAAAATGTCCTTGAAAGAAATTAAGCTCCTAACAATCTCATAAAGCTGCCAAACTGCACACATGTCGTGCAACAACAACAAAAAAGGCCCCATTGAAAATAGTTAAATCCCCTGCTCCTACTGTTTTAGGAAGGATCCAAGCCAAGGGAAAAAATAATTTAAAAACTTTCCAATATGTTGTCTGAAAAGTACTTTGGCCGAATAACAGTTAAATTCAGGAAAATGGAATGATTCACAGATTTGCTTTTTGTATGAAACTAGTCTCAGCTTAGAAAAGCTTTCCTTTGAACCTATTTCATCTTCTTCTTTCATTATTGCCTTGTCTGCAATGCTCCCATGTATGGAAGAGAGGTCAATCGAGCAAGACAGACCCCTATGGTTCCATATGGAAAAAACAGCACCAACTCTCAGCTTTTCTCAAGAACAGAGTAGTTGAGGGAGATCTAATAAGGTGATTAAAATATGTTGGACATTTCATCAGTTAAATGGAGAGACAAGACACTAGATCTGTTAAATTTAAGACTGGCGCCTATTCTTCTTTGTCTTCAGCTCTTCTCCCAAAGACAGTCCAACCCAGAGAAAATCTTTACCACGGGAAGGGGAAGGAGAAGTAGGTACACAATCCACCTCAGGTGACATGACAAATTGGCTCAGGGGCAAGAAACAGTGAATGGGGTTAAGGGGTTCTTTTTCAGGTTGGGAACCCATGACCAGTGGTGTTCCGTAGGGATCATTGCTAGAACTGCAACTGTTTACACTATATATTGATGACTTAGGGGAAGAAATTGAATGCACGGTAGCCAAATTTGCAGACAATACTAAAATAGATGGAAAGGCAAGCTGTGAGAGGAAAGCAACAAGGTACAGAGAGATATTGATAGGTTAAAGTAAGTTAGCAAAAAGTTGGCAAATGGTGTATAATGTAGGAAAATGTGAAATTGTTCATTTTAGAAGGGAAAAGGAAAGAACAAAGTTGGAATCAAATGTAATGGCATCAGAATTGAGTAAAAGTAACTACAAAGACATGAAGGAGGAGCTGGCCAGAGTTAATTGGAAGGGAAGCCTACCAAGGAAGGTGATGGAGCAGCAATGGCAGGAGTTTCTGGGAGTAATTCAGGAGGCCCAGCAGAAATTTATCCCAAGGAAGAATAAACGTAGAAAGGGGTGGATGAGTCAGCCATAGCTGATGAGGGACTTCAGGGTCAGCACAAAAGGAAAAGAAAAACCATACAATGTGATGATGATTAGAGAGAAGCTAGAGCATTGTAAGCCTTTAAAAATTATCAGAGAATGAGTAAAAAAGCAATACAAGATGGTGAAATATGGGAGTGAGCAAAATAGTAATATCAAAGATGTTTACATGTGTTTTTCTTCAGTTATCTAAAAGGTAAGAGAGATGCCCTTAGAGTCTGCTACAACATTCAGTAAGATCATAGCTGATCCTCTAACTCAATGTAATATTCCTGCTAATCTCTAGAGAATACAGGCCCAGTCAAGCCAATCTCTGCTTATAGGGCATCCTTGGTATCAGCCTGGTGAACCTTTGCTGCACTTCCTCTACATTCAGTTTTTCCTTTTGTAGATAGTAAGACCAAAACTGCATGCAATACTCCAGGTACAGGCATGGATAGAGGATTAGCTGACTGGCAGAAAGCAAAGGAATAAAGGGGTCTTTTTCAGGATGGCAGTCAGTGACTGATGGAGTTTTGCAGGGATCATAGACCATAACTGCTTTGTACTTTCACAATCTGGGCAAAGGAACGGAGGGTTTTGTTGCTATGTTTGCAGATGGCACAAAGATAGGTGGAAGAACAGGTGGTGTTGAGAAAACAGGGTGGCTGCAGAATGACTTGAGCATTCCAGGAGAGTGGGCATAGAAGTGGTAGATGGAATACAATTTGGGAAAGTATGAGGTTATGCACATTGGTAGTAAGAATAGAGGCATAGACTATTTTCTAAATGGGGAAAAGCTTCAGAAACCTGAAGCACAAAGGGACTTGGGAGTCTTAGTTCAGGATTCTCTTAAGGTTAACATGCAGGTTCAGTTGGTGGTTAGGAAGCAAATGCAATGTTATCATTCATTTCAAGAAAGCGAGAATAAAAGAGCAGAGACTTTATAAGGCACTGGCCAAACCATTTGGAATATTATGAGAAGATTTGGGTTCCTTTTCTAAGGAAAGCTTCTCTGACATTAGAGGGTGTCTGGAGGACGTTTACAGGAATGATCCTGGGAATGAAGGATTTGTCACACGAGGAGCAATTGAGGACTCTGGGTCAGTATTTGGTGGAGCTTAGAAGGATGATGGAAACTTATAAAATACTGAGAGGTCTGGATAGAGTGGACTTGGATAAGATGTTTCCCTTAGTAAGAGAGACTAGAACCTGAGGGCACAGCCTCAGAGTGACGGGAAGACCCTTTAAAATGGGATGAGGAGGAATTTCTTCAGCCAGAGGGTGGGGAACCTGTGGAACTCATTGCTGTAGAAGGCTGTGATGGCTAAGTCATTGCGTGTATTTAAGACAGAGATAGGTTGGTTCTTGATTAGAAAGGGGGTCAAGGATTGCAGGGAGAAGAAAGGAGAATGAGGTTGAGAAACATATCAGCAATGATCGAATTGTGAAGCAGACACGATGGGCTGAGTGGCCTAATTCTGGTCCTGTCTCTTACTGTGTTATGGACTTAATATCTATTTTAAAGGCATCAAAGCGTATGAGGCATAAATAGGAAGATGACATTGACTTAGAGAATCAACTATGATCTAATCGAATGGTGTAGCAAGCTCTTAAGGGCCGAATGGCCTACTCCTGCTCCAAGTTTCTATGTTATCATCTTCAACATGCTGATAAAAAGAATTGCTCACTAAAAGCAGTAATGTTTGTTTTTTTTTAAGTCTTCAAGATTTTTTGAGTAATTTAGTTTCCTCAGACAAATGAAATTGAGTTTTAGAATCTTAAAGCTGGCCGTTGCCTTGGGTAAAATATCCAAATGTAACCACCTGGGACATACTCTGACACAACTCAAGAAAGAAGGATCTAAGTATTGATTACAGACATTCCAATGTTCTTACTTTTCTCACTTGGGCTTGATAGTAGTGTTTGGTATCTATGCCTAAAGGTGAATAATCTATTTTTAATAAAACCCAAAACATGACCTCACTAGCAAGGTCAACAAGCTTAACATCATTGCAGCAAATACTTGAGACAATTACAGGGAATTCAGTAAATGGCTACCTTAGTAATAATGCAGGTTCTCATAAATAGGTAGTTTAGCTCTAGGCAGAAGAAACCATAACCCCACCATAGAGAGAATGTTAAATGCCTCGAAAATGTCTCAACAAGCGGATCTGATTGAATGTTATGGAAATGGGAGACAGCTGTTGCAGACAAGAGTTGATGGGCTGGGACGCCATTTTTCTGCTGCATGGACATTAAGTATCGTCAGGGGCGGTGAAACTGAAAAACAAAAAAAAGCCAGGGGAGGAAGGAATGTACAGTACTGAGTGAGCCTGCTGATATTCCCTCATTCAAAAATATCAGAAAAAGGAAAAAAAAGACTGATTATCTATTAAATGCGTCACTCGCAATCCTTGGGATGTCGCAGATTGCTTTACAGCCGAGGTTAAACTTCTGAAGAGCTGCGATGTAGGAAATGCAGCGTCACTTTGTGCACAGCAAGATCCCACAAATGACAATGGCATGATAACCAGAAAATCGATTTGAATGATGTTGCTTTAAGGTTGAGTAGTGGTGTGGACACCAGGGTCAATTGGAACCCGAACTCAAACTCTAATACTAGCTCTAACTCTAACCCTAACCCTTATCCTGACCCTAACCCGAACCATTAGACTAAACCTAACTCTAGCCTTAACTCTCACCATTGAACTAAGTCTAACCCTAACCCTATTCCTAAGCCTGACTCTAACCCTAACCCTATCCCTAACTCTGACTCGAACACTAAACCTATCCCTAACATTGACCCTATCCCTATCCCTAACTCTGGCCCTATCCCTCCTGCTGACCCATAGGGAAGTACTTTGAAATATCAGAACTTTTCATCCCCATTTGAGAGAATGGTTTGAAATCTCACCTGATTGATACACCTTGGGTAGTATAACACTCTGCATGTTGCATAGGTTTTGGGAGGAGAGCAGGGGAGTTAGGAGGGAGATAGGGAAAACCTAGGTTCTTTGCTGTAAACTCTAGGGCAGGACTTAGAACCCATGACTATCCAACTCAGAGATGAAAGTGCTGTCCACTTAGCAAAGATCAGTTTAAAACCAAAGAAAAATTCAGTAATATTATAACAAGAACATAAGCACCAGGAGCAGGAGGAGGCCATCTGGCCCCTTGATCCTGCTCCGCCATTCAATAAGATCATGGCTGATCTTTTTGTGGCCTCATCTCCACTTACCCACCCTCTCCCGATAACCCTTACTGTTCAAAAAATTATCTATCTTAGCTTTACAAACATTCAATGAAGAAGACTCAACTATTTCAATGGGCAGGGAATTCCACAGATTCACAACACTTTGGGTGAAGAATTTCCTCCTCAATTCAGCCCTAAATCTGCTCCCCTGTAGTTTTGAGGCTCTGCCCTCTTGTTCTAGTTTCACCCACCAGTAGAAACAACCTCCCTGCTTCTATCTTATCTATTCCCTTCATAATTTTATATGTTTCTATAAGATCCCTCCTCATTCTTATAAATTCCAATGAATATAATCCCAGTCTACTCTCAGTCTCTCCTCATAAACCAAACCTCTCAACTCTGGAATCAACCTAATAAATCTCCTCTGCACCCCCTCCGGTGCCAGTACATCCTTTCTCAAGTAAGGAGACCAAACCCGCACGCAATACTCCAGGTGTGACCTCACCAGCACTCTGTATAGCTGCAGTGTAACCTCCCTGCTTTTAAACTCAATCTCTAGCAATAAAGGGCAAAATTCTATTTGCCTTCTTAATTACCTGTTATACCTGCAAACCAACCTTCTGCAACACTCACCATAAATTTTTAAATGTCAGTTGAATCAGAAAGGGCAGGTGGTTAAGCATATCTTGCCGGAAGAATACAGGAGAGATGTGACACTCTGTTCATTAACTTTGTGTTATATGGGTTAAAGTGCAGTTAAATCTGAGCTTTGATGCTTTTATAATGAAAACCTCGATTGTTTCAGACACAATAAAAACTATTCGAAGAAATTGCCTCGGTTGTTATTAAAATGTTCCGTCTTTAGGGTTTGAAAATCCTCTCGTCAGAGGTCAGGCTGTCGTTAAATTGTTTAAATAAATGTGAACTGTGTAAAGGATTAAATGAACATGGACACACAAAACTGCTAAATCATAGAATGATTCAACACATACACGAGGACACCCAGGTCCCTCTGCATAGCAGCATGCTACAATTTTTTACTGTTTGAATAATGGTCCTTCTTACTGCTTTTCCTACCAAAATGGTTGACTTGACATTTATATATTCTGCGAGAAATGTGACTGTTTCCTCACTGCAGTTGGACTGTGCAGTCCACTATGTGATGCTTAGCTCCCAGACAATAAAAGAATGGTTCACTATGATGAGTTTCATTTATTTGTTCATGGGATGTGGGCATTAATGGTTCAGGCAGCATTTATTGCCCATCCCTAATTGCCCAGAGGGCAATAAAGAGTCAACCACATTGCTGTGGGTCTGGAGTCACATGTAGCCAGACCAGGTAAGGATGACAGTTTCTTTCCCTGTAGCGAACTAGATGGGTTTTTCCAACTGATAATGGTCTTGGTCCTGATCAGTCTCGTAATTCCAGATTTTTAAAATTGGATTCAAATTCACCATCTGCTGTGGTAGGATTTAAACCTGGGTGTCCAGAATATTACCTAGGACTCTGGATTAATAGTCCAGTGATAATACCACAAGGTCATTGCCTCCCCTTCTGTTTGCAGCGACAAGCACACTCATGCATCGTGTTTTTAACCTAAATAAAAGTTTTGGGGTCAACTATTGCCTGGTACATTCGCTATGGCAATGTTTCAAACAATCAGAGTTGAATTGCGTAGAGCAAACTTGAAGAAAATCTTGACTGTTAACTGTTCTCTGGTGCATTCACCATGGCATCACTTCTACCGGTAAGTAATCAGCACCCTCTTCTCATGTAGTATAATGTGTTATCCCCTCTGAGATTTGGTATTCTTGTGATCGGTTCTGATGAGTGCAAATGGAACAGTTTTGACATCATGCCATTTTTGTGAGCAGCCTTGTCAGGGTGGCAAGATGGCTCAGTGGTTAGCACTGCTGTCTTACAGTGCCAGGGACCTGGGTTTAATTCCAGCCTTGGGTGACTGTCTACATAGATTTTTGCATGTTCTCTCTGTGTCTGTGTGCATTTCTGTCAGGTGATCTGGTTTCCTCCCACAGTCTGTAGGTAGGTTGGGTGGATTGGCAATGCTATAGCCTGCAGGCTAGGTGGATTAGCCATGATAAATACAGGATTACTGGGAGTGGGTGGGTCTGGGTGGGATGCTCCTCAGAGGGTTCATGCAGACTTAATGGGCCAAATGGTCTCTTTCTGCACTGTAGGAATTCTATCCCATCTTATTAAAAGAGTTACTTAGGTTCAATGCTACCAAATATATATTTTGAGTGAATAAATCTGGTATAAAATGCTAGTCTCAGTAAGGTCAGCTCATGAAACCTATCTGTTTCACTGAAGTCTTACTGAGAAGGAAATCTACTCTCCTTACCTAGTCTGGTCTCCATATGACAGTAGACACATTGCAATGTGGTTTACTCTTAACTGGTTTCTGAAAAGATCTAGCAAGCCACCCAGTCATATGAAATTGCATCAGAAAAGTTGAATCAGATTAAAACCAGCCAAATCAGCTCACTGACTTAGACACAAAACACAAACCGAAAGGCAGGCACAAAGGCAGATGAAACCCAGAGGAACCAACTAAAACTTTCTCATTAATAGCTGTCAACTTGTACCATTCAGAGAGCTGTTCCATTGACTAGTCAAGCAATAACCTAATGTAACTTTACATATCACATGAGTTCTTACAGCCAATGCACACTGCTTCATCATCATCATTGCTGAGCATGTGTGGTCCCACTGCAAGAGAGGCTCAACTGAGAGGGCAAAGTTGGAAAGGACCATTTGTGAGAGTCCTCCACATTGACTCTGAATTCCATGAGCCACAGAATCATTGAGTCATACAGCAAGAACACAGACCCTTCAGCCCAACTCTTCCATACTGACCAGGTTTCCAAAATGGAACTCATCCCATTTGCCTGTGTTGGCCCATATCCCTCCAAACCTTTCCTATCCATGTACTTGTCCAAATGTCTTTTAAATTTTGTAATTGCATCTGCCTCTACCACTTCCTCTGGCAGCTCGTTACATACATACACTACTCTGTATAAAAAGCTGCCCCTCAGGTCTCTTTTAAATTGTTCCCCTTTCACCTTAAACTTATGTCCTTCAGTTTTGGACTCCCCCACCCTGAGGAAAAGATCTTGGCTCTTCAGCTTGTCTATGTCCCTCATGATTTTATAAACTTTGATAAGGTCATTCCCTCAGCCAAGTATGAGTAATGAAACCTCCTACTGAGCCTGACCTACTTAGCAGCCTTAGCTGCTGAAACGGTGCTCTTTCATGTTGAACACTAATTGGAATAAGGAACAAGGGTTAAAAGAGCACTGAATGTACTCTGGGTGAACTGTTTCAACATTCGTAAACAAGAGTGGCTAAGTACGAACACTGAGTCCTGAAGGACATATCAGCCACACTGGGTCTCTGGTAGGTGACAAGAGAACCAACAAGAAAGAAAAATGCACTTGGCTTCATCCTCACTGGTATGTACCATTCTTAAGATACAGTGTAGCCAAGTCTCCTTCCACAGCAGTTCCCAAAACCTGCAACCTTTATCATCCAAAGGGGATCAGGGCAGCAGGTTCTCAAAAACCCTACCACCACCAATGTGAAACTTCCTTCTGAATAACACAGCATCCTGATAAGGGATGCAATGGCCTAGTGATATTATCAATAGAATTTTAATCCAGAGACCAAGCTTATGCTCTGGGAACCCAGGTTCGGATCCTGTCATGGCAGGTGATAAAATTTGAATTCAATGATATATCTGGAATTAAGAGACTAACGATGACCATGAATCCATTGTCAATTGTTAAAAAAAACCCACCTGGTTCACTAACATCCTTTAGGGATGGAAACTGCTATCTTCACCTGGTCTGCCCTGCATGTGAACACAGACCCACAGCAGCATGGTTGATTCTTAAACAGCCTTCTGGGCAATTGAGGATAGGCAAAAAATGCTGACCTGGTCAGAGACACCCTTCATCCCATCAATGAATAAAAAAAAAATCTTATGTCCTTGGCCACCCTTAGATAAGTATCCTGTAACTGCCTAACAGCACTGTGGGAATACCTGTACTTCAGGATGGAAACAGCTCAAGAAAGAATTTCACTACCTCCTCTTCAAGGGCCGTTATAAATGAGCGATAAGTCCTGGCCTTGAGAACAATGCTGGCATCCCATTAAGGGAATACAAGAAGAATATTTAAAGCATTCTTCTCTTTCAAAGGAAGGGCTTTCTGTGACAAGGTTATAAATGATGATCCCTTTAAGAATGAACCAAAACAACCTCCAGAAATAGTGTCCATATATTTGCAGGTTTCCTAAGGGGCTCTTGCGGTGCATTGATAATGTTCCTACCTTTTCACCCAGGCAATTTGTATTTCAGTCTCACCTGCTCCAGAGGGACATCATAACAGGTTGATGGAAAAAGTGAGATGGGACCCCTAAGTCCACCAATACCCTCAGAGCTTTCAGACAGAAGTGGGCACCATGGGGGTTGGAGGGCATTCTTTACCCCTCCAACTCCGTATTGTCCCCTCCCTTTCTCCCGACCCTTCCCAACACCTTTTATTGCTGTACTAGTTCTTTTGGGTAATGCTTGATCATCCTTCTTTAAGGAGTAACACAAGTGATTTGATGCTGGTTAAAAAAAAAATGTCCAGAGGTGTGTAATAGCACCTCTGGACAGAAAAGGGTAGGTTGCCCAAAGCCCCTTGTAGTGTCTCTGCCTCTGAGCCAGGAGGCCTGGACTCAAGACCCACCTGCTCCAGAATGTCCCCTGAACAGGTTGCTTCAAAAGTAAAGGAGTCCTGAGTAGAGGTTGGGGGCTAGAAGGCATTATTCCAACTCCATTTTAATTTAGGGACAAAAACAAAGTTACTGGAAAAGCTCAGCAGGGCTGGCAGCATCTGTGGAAGAGAAAACAGAGTTAACGTTTCAGGTCCGGTGACCCTTCCTCAGAACCCGAAATGGGTTCCTCTGTTTTCTCTGTTTTCTCCTCCACAGATGCTGCCAGACCTGCTGAGCTTTTCCAGCAACTTTGTTTTGATCCTAATTTACAGCATCCGCAGTTCTTTTGGTTTCCATTTTAATTTAGTCTCTCTCTCTTCCTAAACCTCCTTCAATTTTGTTTTTATTACGCTGACCCTGGTGGGTAGAACTGGTGGGTACTCAAAAATTAAAGGGCTCACCAGTATTGTTGGTTAGAAAGTGGAGAGAGAGCAGACTGAAATTTTTACTGAAATGTGAAGAGCTATGGCTGACTCCTGCGTGGGTAACTAACAGTACGACATTCTGTCCCAGGCCACTTGTGGGATCTCTCAACAAGAAGTTGCCCTCACAGCTTACACCAAGAGCTGATAGCAAGCAACCAAATAGAAATGCAGCTTTATGTGATACAGAGACTTCTGTGCGCAAGCTGAGGTCAGGTTTCCTCTCAGGTCCGTTCAGGCACCCAAAAATCCAAGAAGACGGAACGTCAGGCAGAGGGGTGAGAAATTCTTCTTTTCTCCCAGCCAACCACAAGATCTCAACAAAAAGGTGAGTTTTATTGCTTGCTTTAAATTCTAAGATGCAAAAACACCCTACCCATTCCGTTAAGGGGCAGAGTGCAATCCACTGGCATTGGCCCAACCTCAATTATTGCAATCAAGCTTTAGCATTGTGCTGATCTGGATGTGGGTCCCTAGCATCAAATTCTCTGCACAGAATCCCTACAATGTGGAAAAAGACCCTTCAGCCTATTGGGTTTGCACCAGCCCTCCAAAGACGATTCCACCCAGACTCAGACTCCACTCTCTCCCCATAACCCCACGTTTATCAAGGCTAACTAATTCATCCCGCATATCCTTGGACGCTACAGGAAAATTTAGCGCATCCAATCTGTACATTTTTGGACTTTGGGAGGAAACCACGTTTCCAAGTGGCCATGTTCTGAGGAAGGGTCACTGGACCCGAAACGTTAACTCTGTTTTGTTCTTCACAGGTGCTGCCAGACCTGCTGAGCTTTTCCAGCAACTTTGTTTTTGTTTCCAAGTGGCAATCCACACAGACAACATGCAAACTCCACTCAGACAGTCACCCGAGGCTGGAATTGAACCTGGGTCTCTGGTGTTGTGCGGAAGCAATGCTAACCACTGAGCCACCACACTGCCCGTACAATTGGGTGTGTACAAAACATCAGCTGTGCTCAGACGTCGAGTAGTGCACTTCTCACAAATTCATTGTACGATTGCAGGACGTTTCTGTAAAAGTAGAATTGAAATTTTACAAGCCACCAAGACCTGTAACTCGTGGGTGGGAAATGAACCCTTTTAATTAACTAAGCATTATGCACCTAAAAGACCAAATCAATTTAGACAAGAGTCAGAAGATAAATTGAATAAAAACTGAGAAGATTCAAATCATTTCAATTGTACCATTTCACAGATTTTTATTGTGCCTGTTATTTATTTTTTTACTTCAATGCAAAGTGTTTTATGTATCATTTGTTACGTATGAATTAATGAATGTTCTTACACATCAGGCTTGTAGCTAACATCATACCTCTTTTGTGTATGATATAAAATTAATAACCCACATGTATAATATCTGGATTTACAATGATTTGGAAATGTTGAAATTTTTATAGGCTGTGTCTGAGCCACATATGATTTATTAATACATCATAATCTGCATTTGTAGACTGTTTATTTGACAGGAACTGTTTCAAAGGAATTATAGGCTCTGAAGGGAAGGAGCGTAGCTTAGAATGCCTTGAAAGATTTGGAACAGGAGATCTATAAAACCATGGTAGACAGGCAGAATTGGCAAGAAATGATGGAGCAGTCATCGAAACGGGAGGATAATCATAGAAGCTTGAGAAGATAGAGTGAATAAAGTGAAAGACAATTAAGGAAAGCCTTCACATCATTAACATGAGAGTGGAGACAAAAAAGCCCTGATAGCAGTCAGGAAGCTGTCAAATGCAGTGATTACAAAGGGGTTGGTTTCTGGGCAGTAGATTTAGTTGGGAGAATTCAAGAGCTGCCCACATAGACTTCCTCATATAAATACGTTGAATTAACAGAGCAGAGAGCAGACACACTGATTCATCAAAGGGTGGAACTGAGCATTCAGGCCTGGATAATAATGTGGGTAATGATCCAACCTTCACTGCTCTCTGGGGAAGAGATTCCATAGATTAATGACACTCTTCAGAGGAAAGAAATCTTCCTCAGCACCATCTTGTTTATCTTGTTTTATTCACAGGATTCATTATCTATCCCTAATTGCCCAGCCGTTAATAGTCACAAACCACATTGCCATGGGTCTGGAGTCACGTGTAAACCAGAACAGGTAATAACAGCAGATTTCCTTCCCCAAAGGGCATTAGCAGATCAGATGGGTTTTTTGCAGCCATTGACATTAGACCAGCTGTTTATTCCAGCTTTTGTTGAATCTTTGATAGAATTCCTACATTATGGAAGGAGGCCATTCAGCCCCATCAAATGTGCACTCACCCTCCAAAGAGCATCCCACGCAGACCCACGCCCCTACCCTATCCCTGTATTTCCCATGGCCAATCCACCTAACCTACACATCTATGGACTGTGGGAGGAAAACGGAGCACCCGGAGGAAACCCACACAGACACGGGGAGAATGTGTAAACTTCGCACAGACAGTAGTCCCAGGGTAGAATCGAACCCAGGTTCCTGGCGTTGTGAGGCAGCAGTGCTAACCATGGAGCGACTGTGCTGCTGAAACAATGCTCACGAGTGCTGCTCAAACATGCTGCAATTGAGACTCTCACGTAGCAGAGGATGGTGGGAATCTAACCATAGACCCCTGAACATTAGCCTGGAGTTCTGGATTGCTAATCTCATGACATTAACACAGCACCACTACCACTTTCTGGCAATCTTGCTCAGTTACTGAGTGATTGGATGCAGAATATCTGTCTTCTCTGCCCCAGCCTCAAAATCTGAAGATTGCTGACTGATACCCCATCAATTTTCCATATCTGGTATCTTGTGTCCTTGCTGTGTGTCACCATTGCGTTAACTTTCAGGTTGTTTTTGCTTTGGATGCATTGCCATCAGGAACTGAATAGTTTGCTATTCGAAACCTATTCACGGCCAGGTTTATTTTTCTTCCAGTACATTTGGGCTGGATCTGACTCAAGATCCCTAAAGAGAAAGGTTGGTGTTTAGCTGGCCCTATAGCCCGTGAGATTTTGGGATGCACAAAGCCAACTAGCAAGAACGTGGGAAGCAGGATTCTGTCACAAATGCTAAATGACTGTCCCTTATCATTTGGTCAGGAGTATGGCCATTCCCTGGGAAATTTAGAGCCCTCAGCTCCAGTCACAACTCCTCTCAGACCTGGGTGACTAATAGATTTGGTTAACATCAGAACTTGACAAGTGTCAGGTCACATTTATTACAGCTGACAGGCCACATACAATTTAGGTCTGTTTTCTCTAGAATTTAGAAAGTTCAGGACAATCTGATTGCAGTCTTCAAGATATTAACAGGAAAAGACAGGGTAGATAGAGAAAAAACTATTTCCACTGGTTGGGTATTCTAGAACTAGGGGCACAGTCTGAGAATTGGGACCTGACCATTCAGGAGAGATGTTAGGAAGTAGTTCTACACACTAAGGGTGGTAGAGGTTTGGAATTCTCTTCCACAAATGGCAGTGGATGCTGGATCAGTTGCTAATTTTAAATCTGAGATAGATATATTTTTGTTAAGCAAAGATATTAAAGATATGGGCCAAAGATAAAGATGTGGTTAAAAAGAGTTGGGCCACAGGTCAGTCACCATCTCACTGAATGGAGGAATGGACATGAGGGGCTGAATGGCCCGCTCCTGTTTCTACATATAAGTATCAGGCAGTAACAAACTCCAACAAGGAATGACATCACGTTGCCCCCATGTCACATTTCACCCCAAGATGAGCTGTCGACCACAATGTCAGGTCACCATTGAAACTGTCTACTTCCACCCCTCGTAATATCACACAACATGACGGCTGCATCAGCTTATTGGCTGCTGATACCCTCAGTTATACCTTTTACTTCTCGACTGAACTATCCTGCACAATCCAAGTTTATTTCCCACATTCTATCCACAATAAGCTGGAGATATCCAAAGCACTGCTGCCTGTATCTCATATTGTACCAAGCTTTGTTCGCCTATCACCCCCTGCGCTGGTTGGCTTGCTTCAGTTCCTGTTCAGGCAGTAACTTGATTTAAAATCCTCATGCTTCTTTTCAAAATCCTCTTTAAACTCCTCCAAATCTGCAATCTCCTGAGATAATGTCCTCCATGAATCCAGACCTCTGGGCCATCCCTACTTTTCATTGCCCCATTATTGGCAGCCTAGACTCTAAATTTTGGAGCTCCCTCTCCCTACACCTCTCTGCCTCACTACATCACTTTTCCCCTTTAAGGCATGCCTTAATATCTCTTTGATCAAGCTTTTGGCCGCCTGGCCTAATATCTCACGTGGCTCAGCGCCGATGTTTGGAACTGGAATAGGCCATTCACTCCAATAATCTTGCTGGAGCATTCAGTTAGTTCATGGCTAATCACCCACCTCAATGACAATCTCCCAACACTATCTTAATATCCCTTGACGTCATTTGTCTCCATAAACTTATTGATTTTTCTCTTGCACATTCTCATTTATTGCTCTCCCAAAGGCCTCTGGGGTAAAATAAACATGTAAATAATGCTGAATTATATTTTATGACATTCCCAGCTGAGAATCACCTTGGAATGGCCTGTTTTAAAGGTGCTACGTAGATGCAACAAAATATATTTGTTGATGTACGTTATAAATGTAGATTTAATAATCGCCTCAGAGATAGTAGGAACTGCAAATGCTGGAGAATCTGAGATAACAAGGTGTAGAACTGGATGAACACAGCAGGCCAAGCAGCATCATAGGAGCAGGAAGGCTGACGTTTTCGGGCCTAGACGCTTCTTCAGAAAAATTCTTCTTTTCTCTGTCTCTCAAAAGAATTCCATCCTTTCTCAACATTGTTTTGAGACCAGGGTGTTGGGTCTGTTTATCACCTTCATACCACTGAAGAAAACCTAGTGCCATGCTTGTCAGCAGGGAGTTACATTCCTTAAAACTAATGATAGTGTAAATAAATAGAGGGACGGCACAAACATCAGCAATGGATGTGGCACAGTTGCTCAGTGGTTAGCACTGCTGCCTCACAGCGCCAGGGGCTTGGGTTTGATTCCAGCCTCGGGTGACTGTCTGTGTGGAGTTTGCACATTTGCCCCATGTTTGTGTGGATTTCCTCCGGGTGCTTCAGTTTCCTCCCACAGTCCAAAGATGTGCAGGTTAGTGGGATTGGCCATACTAAACTTTGCAGCCTGGGTGGATTAGCCATGGGAAATGAAGGGTTAGAGAGATAGGGTAGGTGGGGATGCTGTGTGGGGTGTACTTTGGAGGGTCAAAAACTTGACGGGCTGAATAGCCTGCTTCCACACAGTAGGGATTCTATGATTATTGTTGTTGTAAGATGTAACCTTCATGATGAGGCAGAGAAGGTAAGCAAAACAAGCAAATTCTACTCCGTGCTTCTCTTTGCCTCGAGAGTGCAAACACTTGCAGGCCGAGAATAGGCCTGATCAGTCACACGAAGTCCCATGACCCACAAAACCCACAACCCTGAGTAAACTCATTCCTCCAATCCAGGGACTGCCAACGACAATGATAATGGTGTGTTGATGCACCTTGGTCCAGAAAAGTTGTTAAAACGTTTTGATAAAGTTTTCAAAAAATGATAAATGATCCAATCAAATGGACTCGGAAAACTGCACGCAGGAGCATAGAAAATAGGAGAAGAAGTAGTCCATTTGGCTCTTTAAAATTGTTCTGTTATTCAATCTGATCATGGCTGATCATCCAACTCCATCCTCTGCTCCTGCTTGCTCCCCCATATCTTTGATCCCTTTAACCCTAAGAAATATAATCTTTCATGAAAATATTCAATGTACATACATAAATAAGAAGTGTTTAGAGGGATATGGGCCAAGCACAGGTACGTGGGACAAGGTTAGTTTGGGATTATGTTTAGCATGGGCTGGTTGGTCTGAAGGGTCTGTTTCCATGCTGTGTGATTGTATGAATCTATGTAGCTTTTGCAGATCTCGGGGAAATTGTTCCTTTAGATCAATTTAAATCAAATTAATGGATATTTGAATGCTGGCCTTGTTACTTTCTCCACAGATGCTGCCAGACCTGCTGAGTTTCTCCAGGAGATAGTAAGAACTGCAGATGCTAGAGTCAGAGATAACACAGTGTGGAGCTGGAGGAACACAGCAGGCCAGGCAGCATCAGAGGAGCAGGAAAGTTGACATTTCAGGTCGGGACCCATCTTCAGAAATGTCTGAATTTTCTGAAAAATGGTCCCGACCCAAAACATAAATCTTCCTGCTCCTGTGATGCTGCCTGACCTGCTGTGTTCCTCCAGCTCCACACTGTGTTATCTCTGAGTTTCTCCAGCACTTCATTTTTGTTATTGGGTATATTCTGTATCTAAAACAGTCAAAGTGTCCCAATAGCAACAAAAGGCCTATTGGTCCCTTTGTGATGATTGTAATGAGGTTAGCCAGGTGGACCTCATAGAATATGAGTTCCCTGATTTGGGGCTATTAATCTGGTCCAATCAGGGAGCCCTGGCTGACAGATATAAACAGGAGTGTCAGGGGTGTTCTGTTCACTCTGAGAGCTGGCTCTAAGGAAGCTGGATCAGTGTCAAGGACTCTTCACATGTAAATAAAGGGTGACTTGGTGATGGGATACTGGTCTTTGTGGAGTTATTTCACAGCATTGTGATCTCAGCATTGATTCCAGTTAATTTTCTGTGTTACATCTGGACAGGGTGCAGGCTACATACGTGTTAAACATCACTTAGAAAGGAACCAATGCCCTGGATTAGTACTTTTGTTTTTAGCAGCTATTTAATTCCAGGACCCCTGTGCGAGGATTGAGAGAGGGATTCTGATATTCAGGAAAATGTGTTCTGTCATAAATTGTCGAATTATGGGCCAGTAAGTTGAACATGATTATGCAGGAAATGCTTAAGACCATTTTACAAAGTGTAATCAATTTTGATCTAAAGAGTATAGAAGCTATAAGGATTAGTCTGCCTGGTTTAAGAAGCAATATGTCACGCCTCACAAAACTACAACAGTCTTCCAACAATGTCACTGAATTAGTAGACAAGGATCACCAAGAGGATATAATCTACAACACTTTCGAGGGAGTTCTGCATGTCCGCCTTCTAACAAAGAACCAGTCTAATGGAATTAATGGCAAATTAGCTGTCTGAAAATTGGCTTCACTGTGGAACAGAGAAGTTAAGACTAGAAAAAGAGAGGCTACGTGGAGCCATAATTAGTGGAGATCCACAGCACTTGTCTGCTCTTGAGCACATTTGCGAGATATGAGGGAGGATATCTCTCTCAGAGTATAATCCAGTTATGTAAAGCTTCTGAGAGCATTCATCCACCTCCAAATGCCACACTGCAGATGTCATCTACAAATGAGCAATTTTAAAGAGAAAGAACTCTGGTTATCTCTTGTTGTCTTTTTCCCCTAAGGCTGGCCTTTCATCAAAGAGAATTACAAAGCCATTGGTGATCTGGAGAGCTTTCCAATACCAACAGGAACTGGTTATGTCAACGATCCATGGGGAATGCCCTGGCAGTGGCCTTAAAGAGACAGGCCATATAAATAACTAATCATCCCATCTGTGTTCCAAACCTCACAGTACCAATAATCTTTTCAAAATCAAATAATCTTTTCAAAAAGAAAATGGATTTATCGCTCAAGAGGGATTGAAGATTTGAAGGGGGATTAAAAAGGAACAAAATTGCTGTAAATGCAGAGCAAAATGTGTGGAAATAGAGTTTCACAGACATGAAACATTAACACTATTTCTTAATTCATAGATACACTCAGTATTTACAGCATTTAGAATTTTTATACACACACACACACACACACACACACACACACACACGTGGTCTGAGGAAGGGTCACCGGACCCGAAACGTTAACTCTGATTTTTTCTTCACAGATGCTGCCAGACCTGCTGAGCTTTTCCAGCAACTTCTGTTTTTGCTCCTGATTTAGAGCAACTGCAGTTCTTTCAGTTCTTATTTCAATTTTTTAGTTCAGATACTCAGTATCTGGACTGTTTTGATTTGCAATGGATCTGGATCTCTCTGAAGGATGTTGCTACTGGAACGCCAAGATTAACATTGCTGTAATGGAAGCAAAGTATTGCAGATGCTGAAGATCTGAAATAAAATCAGAGAGTGCTGGAGAAACTCAGCAGGTCTGGCAGCATCTGTGGAGAGAGAAAAACAGAGTTAATCTTTCAAATTCAGTATAACTCATCTTCAAATCACAGAAGATTCAGGCTGAGACTGGCAACATTAATTCACGAGGTATATAGATAAGGTGAGTAGCAAAGGCCTTTTCTCTAGGTCAGGGCAGTTCCAAAGGTAAAGAGCATACTTTTAAGGTGAGAGGAGAAAGATATAAAAGGGACCTGAGGGGAAGCTTTTTCACACATCAGGGTGATTTGTGTGTGGAATGAACTGTCAGAAGAAGTAATGGATACAGGCATGGTTACAACATTTAAAAGATATTTGAAACAGTACAGGAATAGGAAAGACTTAGAGGAATATTGGCCAAACACAGGCAAGTGGGACTAGTTTATTTTGGGAAAATTGGTTGGCATGGATGAGTTAGATGAAGGGCTTGTTTCCATGCCTAATGACTTTATGACTCTATGACCCTGGCGAAGAACAAACTAGGTGACACTGAGCAGGTTATTGTTGAGCAGGTGCTGCATGTGTGCTGCATGATAGCACTGTTGACGACATCTTCCAGCTTTTTACTGGTGATGGAGAGTAGATAATTGGTCCATAAATCCTGCTTTTTGTTTACAGGATATACCTGGGCAATTTGTCGAGGAGATGCCAGTGTTGTAACTTTACTGGAAGAACTTGGCTAGGGGAGCACGAGACTTCAACACTGTTGCTTGAATGTTTTCAGAGCCCATAGCCCTTACAATGTCCAATGCTTTCAACTATTTCTTGATATTACGTGGAGTGAATTGAATTGACTGAAGATTAACATCTCTGATGCTGGAGACCACTGAAGAAGTTTAAGGTGGATCATCCACTTGGAACTTCTGGTTGAAGATTGTTACAAATGTTTCAGCCCTATCTTTTGCACTGATATGCCAGGGTCCCCTATAATGGGCTTATTTCTGCTCCTAATTTATACATTGGTGTGTTCATATGTTAGCATTTTTGCTCTAAACAAACCTCTGTTCATTTCTCTTCATTTCACCCTCTTCTATTCCTATCTCTTGTGCAATTCTCCCACTCCCCTTTAAATGCACCTTTATCATTCGCCTCAACTGTTCCATATTGCAGAGTGTTCCTCGTTCTCACCACTATCCCATTTCAAATGCTCTTCTCATGTCATTGTTGGCAATTTAGTTCAGCCACAACTATTTCTTCTGTATTTGAATTTTACAATCAGTGCCTTCAAAGGGATCCTTAAAGCACAGCCAAAAACACCTGCTGAAACTGCACTGGTAGATAGAATTTTAAACAAAACCCTGGTTTCTCACTTGTGATAAATTACCCCATTGCTGATCTTCGTTCATTTTTTGCACCACACTTGAAGCTTCTTGCTTCAAATATGTGTAACCCAATAGAGCAAGATGCAATTTAAAAATTGACACCAACAGCAATTACCTTAGTGTACCAACACCTGTATAATCAGGCAAGCTTTATTCTTCGTCAGCTGTTACTTTCATAGACAAAATGTATTTACAGTACCCTGCTGCTTCACAACGCTTGTGCTACCTAATGTGTGCCTTTTGATGTGCATTTTGGAAATCATTTGCCTTAAAGTGAAAGCATTTTGTTTCATGAATAAGACAGAGGAATCTCTACCCCCTGCTATTCAGGAGCTTCAGTAGTCAGTGTTGTTTATCTCCTAATCTTAATTTGATTTCATACATATTTAGTGACTACTTCAAACTTTTGCAGGCAACACTTTTACACAGATGCCAATTATCTACAGCAACATGAAGAAGCTGTCAATAGTCCAACTGTAAATAGCATGCTGCTATACTCAATAGAATGAAAAGGATGATGAAAAATACATTGAAAGCTTTATGCATAATGTGCACAACCAGTAATTTAGATTTTAGATTTTATTGTTACGTGTACTTAAGTATGGAAGTATAGGAACACAGTGAAAAGTGTATAATGTCACCACACACAGCTCCATCTTAGGTACCAAGGTACCAAGGCACAAACAAAGCTTAGGTACAAAAAAGCTGAGTTTAAGTTGTAAGAGAAACCAGAGTTAAAAAGTTAAGCATTACTTCATAGAATAGTAGAAAAATAAAGAAATGGGTAATTACATTAAAGTCTTTCATAGTTTAAACAAGGGAAATAAAGGAATAAGTTAAAAGTTCAATGTTCTTTTATGAGTTCACTGCTTATCTTGTTCTGCTGTCTGTTTTTGACACCTTCGCTACCAGATATCATCATTGCTGCTGAAGCTGCCGACTCTCTGATCTCTCCCGGTACCTTGGGAACACGCTCAGGCACGACCCACACACACATCGAGCCGAGACAACGCCACAAGCTGCTGAGAGACCGGGCCAACATACCGCTGAGAGACCAGGCCAACATACCGCTGAGAGACCGGGCCAACATACCGCTGAGAGACTG
>NC_063341.1:75232400-75234153 GCF_021869965.1 Rhincodon typus
GCTGAGAGACTGCGCCAACATACTGCTGAGAGACTGCGCCAACATACTGCTGAGAGACCAGGCTGAGAGCTGCCGGGAGATCAAAGGGGGAGAAAAAGAGGGAAAAAAAGGAAGGAAACAGAAGGAGCAGAGGAATTCCGGTTGGAGCATCCTACTGCCCCACAAGTCTCATTGTAAATGTCTCCTTGACCAATTTGATTTAGAAACATAGAAAATAGGATCAGGTGTAGGCTTTTTGGCCCTTTGAGCCTGGTCTGTCATTCAATATGATCATCCAACTTTTTACCTGTTTGCTCCCCATATTCTTGGATCCCTTTAGCCCTAAGAATTATATCTATCTCCCGATTGAATTTATTAACTGTTTGTCCTCAACCGCTTTCTGTGGCAGAGGCTCACCACTCTCTAGGTGAAGCCATTTCTCCTCATTTCAGGCTTAACCTGTATCCTTGAACTGTGACCCCTGGTTCTGTACTTGTTGGTCATTGGGAACATCCTTTCTGTGTTTATACTGTCTAGTCCTGTTAGAATTTATAGGATTCTATGGGATTCCCCCTCATTCTTCTAAACTCCAGTGAACAAAGTACTAATGGATCCAGTGTGTCTTCATGCAATCTGTTTGAGTCAACTTAACGAAGTTCCGTAAAGTGGATGTAAATTGTTGGCTTTAGAAAATGGCATATCCTGTGGAACCTATCTTGAACAACACTACAGGACATCTACTGGCACATGTTCCTCACCAGTTTCCTCACGCATTCTATGGAGTCAAACGTTTAGCCTTTCGGTGAAGTGGGACTAGATGGTGTGATTTGATCCAATTAAATCAATCATCAGTACTGTACATTTCTACCGTGCCTTCAATGTAGCAACACACTCCTTGTCACTGAGTCACATAGAAACAGATGACCAAACATTTTGGGCATAGAAACACAGAAATGAGGAGCAAATGTAGGCCATTCAGCCCTTCAAGTCTGTTCTGCCATTCATTTTGATCATGGCTGATCTCCAACTCAATGCCATGTGCCTGATCTCTCCTCATACCACTTGATGCTTGTAAAATTTGAAATATATCCATCTTGAATATAGTCAGTGACTTGGCCTCAGCAGGATTCTGAGATACAGAATTCTACAGGTTCACCACCCACTGAGCAAAGAAAGTTTTCTCATCTCAGCCATAAATAGTCCACCCCATAACCTGAGAATATGGTTCCAGAACCCTGGTTCTAGCTAACACCTGGTTTCATGTAAGATAACAAGGTGTAGAGCTGGATGAACACAGCAGGCCAAGCAGCATCAGAGGAGCAGGAAAGCTGACATTTCAGGCCTAGACCCTTAGACTATCCACCCACGGGACACATCCTCTCAGCATCTAGTACTTCCAACCCTGTTGGAATGGTACATGTTTCAAACAGCTTCTTCTAAACTCTAGAGAAGGATAAGAAAGGATGTTTTAAACAGGCTCCTTAAAAGAGAAATATGGAAGTGGAGAGGATTAGAGAGGGAATTGCAAGACCAGGAACCAGGCAGCTAAATGCACATCCGCCATTGATGCATCACCCAAAATTGGTTGCTCCAGAATTGGAGAAGCATAGATAAGGTCAGAAGACATGGGAGCAAAAGTAAGACATTCGACTTATTGAGTTTGCTCTGCCGTTCAATGAGATCTCAACTCCACCTTAGAGATAACAAGGTGGAGAGCTGGATGAACACAGCAGGCCAAGCAGCATCATAGGAGCAGGGAGGCTGACGTTTCAGG
>NC_063341.1:75254153-75303975 GCF_021869965.1 Rhincodon typus
AAGCATCTGCAGTTCCTACTATTTCATAAAAAAAACTGATTTTGCTTTGGGATTTGATGTGTGCGGTTGCATTATCAATTGGGACCATAACAGTTTGGGCCCACACAGCTATACATTCTGTTAGCCATTCTGAGAGAAAATACAGTACAAATCTCTGCGATTTGGGCTTAAGCAGTTGCCCATGTTGGTGGAGTCTCCAGTGACAGGAGGAAAGCAAATAAATTAAAAAGATTAAGGGGGTGCTTTTTTTAATGTCAGTTTCATTCAAGATTCCTTCATTACTCTATTAACGTGCTATACAGTGGAACCTCTGCCATCCGAACCCTAAATCCCCAACAGCATTATCACAGGACAAAGACTTGTTTCAAAAACAAGGCCTTGCTCTGCAGCCTGCTAACATCAATCTCCTCCTGTCAGCTGTAAGCCAACTTGAGTAGAAAATCTAGGTTGACAGTCCAATGCCATTCTGTAATAAGTCGATTTTGATAGAAATCTTTGAACAATTACTGTGAAATATTTGCCTCAGAAATCAGGTTGCGTTTGGCATATTCCCCAGTAATTAGAATCCAAAACATATGCAAGCATCAAAGAATCTTTTCTCTCAGTTTCTTGAAGGTTATTCTCCATTTGACATTTTACTATAAATGGATGATTTGCCTTTATAACCGGCAATATTTTTATACTAATAATCCAATTCCCAAGTTATTTCAGCTGTACGGGGCAACCATCTCATCAGGGAGATGATTGGTGTGTGGTCTACTGTTTTAAACTGAGGGTCACCACTCCTCAGGCAAGGGGAGAAGTTGGGAAGGAAAGTCCATCATAGTATCCTCAGACAGTGGGGGAATTGAACCCTCATTGTGGCATTACTCCATCCAGCCAACTGAGCCAACTGGCCCTAAGCTAAGGATGTGATTGCGCTGGAGCGGGTGCAAGGGGGATTTACCAGGATGTTGCCTGGGATGGAGCATTTCAGCGATGAAGAGAGGCAGAATAAACTCAGGTTATTTTCCATGGAGCAGAGAAGGTTTGCAGGCATCTCCCAATAGGTATGTATAAATGAGGAGGGCTTGGACAGGGTGAATAGAAAGTAGCTATTCCCCTTAGTTGAAGAGTCAATAAGAAGGAGGCTTAATTTTAAAGTAGAAGACAAGAGGTTCAGAGGGGATTTTTGGAAAAGGCTTTTCACCCAGAGGGTGATGGGGGTCTGGAATGCCTGGGAGGGTAGTTGAGGTGGGAAACCTCATAACCATTAAAAAGTACTTGGATGAGCACTTGAAATGTCACAACATTCAACGATATGGACCTAGTGCCGGAAGGACAGACTAGCGTAGGTAATATACTTTTGGGGGTACAGTCTCGATTGGCTGAGGAGCCTCTTTTATACTGTATGATGCTGTGATTCTATCACCAGGGACTTTACCTTTAATCAAATACTGAGGTGGTAGGCTTTGGATGAAGGAGGAAGGAGAACGTTTTGGCGTCTTATGCTGTGCAACTGCAAAATCTATTTATCAATCGTCAAGTTAGTCATGAGAATATAGGAACAGGAGTAGGCCATTCAGCCCCTCAAGCCTGTACCTCATTCAATGAGATGATACTGATCTGTGGTCTAACTCCATATAGCTGTCTTTGACACATATCCCACTGTAAATCTACATTGTACTCCCTCCTAGGTCAATAGATCCTTCCTAAGTCGTGGGGCCCAGATCTGTTCACAGTACTCCAAGTGGAGGCTAACTAAGGTTTTGCATAGCCACACCATAACATCTGCATCCTTGTACCCCATTCTCCTCACTGTAAAGGCCAGCACTCTGTGAGCTTTCATAGAACAGAATCCCTACATTGTGGAAGCAGGCCATTTGTTCCATCGAGTCCACACCAGCCGTCTGAAGAGCATCCCACCCAGGCCCAACCCCATCCCTGTAATTCCCAATGCCTAATGCACCTAACCTACATATGCCTGGGCACTATAGCATTGCCAATTCACCTAACCTGATCATCTTTGGACTTTAGAAGGATACCAGAGCACCAGGAGGAAACCCACACAGACATGGGGAGAATGTGCAAACTCCACACAGACAGTCACCTGAGGGTGGAATTGAACCCGGGTCCCTGGCATTTTGAGGCAACAGTTCTCGCCACTGTGTCACGGTGCTGCCCTTTCTCTGCTAGTTCCACAAAAGAGTTAGTTTCTCTGTTGTTCCTACCTACAGTCCCCTGTCTTCAATCACTTTCCCCGCACTCTGTCTTTCTCCTGCCTACCGCCATTGCTAGACAGTAATTTCGGGGCTAGCAGAAACACAGAAATAAAGCCCCCATGAGTAGGGTGAATGGCGTACTATGTATTCCCCAGCCAACTTTAAAGAGTTAAAAAAAAGGCAAACTGTGAGTAGCAAGTATTTTTGTCTGTCGAATCAATGGTGTCCTGCTGAGAATTATGACTTTGTCTAATACTGAGTTATAACAGAGGCGTTTTGGAAGCTTGCAAATGGCTAACTAAAAATCTCAGATAGAAATATTTGCGTAAGCACTGTTATTTATCGACATGTTGTTTTTGTATGCATTATTAATTAAAATGACAGAATCCTTCTTTTTGGTGTAGCCCACCTACTAGGATCTAGCTTAGAACTGTCAAAAAAGAAATCTGGCTCAATATTTTGACAAAAGAAACATCTGGAAGAGTTCAACCAAACTACAAGGAATATGAGAGTATACATGACAAAACTAATTAAATTAAATTTTAAATTGTCACAATTTTCTGTGAGATATTGGTTGTCAGCAAAAAGCATTGAACGAGGAGGTGCAATAGATTTGATGGAGATGATTTTTATTTTGTGGAATCTCTGCAGTGTGGAAGCAGGCCATTCGGCCCATTGAGTCCATGCTGACCTTCCAAAGACCATCCTGCCAATTCCTGGAACCCTGCATTTCCATGGTTAATCCACCTAGATACATATTGTTGGACTACGGGGAGAAAACCACAGCACCCAGAGGAAACCCACGCAGACTCAGGGAAAGCATACAAACTCCACACGGATAGCTGCCCAAGGCTGGAATTGAACATGGGTCCCTGATGCTGTGAGGCAGCAGTGCTAACCATGCCACCCACTGCTGAGTAATTGATTCTCTTTATATTCTCAATCTGAGAATTCTATCCCCATCCCAACTTGATCTGATTTGCCTGTGACTCCAGACCCACCGAAATGCCCTTGACTCCCAATTGACCTCTGAGTTGGTCAAGCAAATTCCAGTTGTCTCAAGGTCCATTAGAGTTGAGCAATAAATGTTGGCTTTGTCAATGAAGCCCACATCCTCTGAATTAAAAAAAAAACAATTTATGCTCACAATTTCAAAGCCATGGAGTCCCTAATCCTACTCAGTATTTCCTGTCTCATACATTTGATTGATTTTGAACTTCGTCATTGTCAAATCACTGTTCTACATGTTTGGAGATACATATTCTCATTAGTGTCCTCTGACTTATGGTACTTGATGAGTGCATAAGATCATAAGATGTAGGAGCAGAAGTAGGCCATTCAGCCCATCAAATCCACTCTACTAGTCAATGTTGTTATGGCTGATCTGGCAGTTGTCAAACTCCACTTTCCTGCCACTTCCCCATAACCCTTGATTGCCGTACTGTTTAAGAACTATCTCAGCCTTGGATATACTTAATGATCCAACCTGAACAGCGCTCTGCAGTAAAGAATTCCATAGATTCATTACATTCTGAGAGAAGAAATTCCTCCTCACATCTTTCTTAAATGTGTGACTCCTTACTCTGAGATCATGTGCTCTGGTCCTAGACGCTCCAAAAGGGGAAACAACATTTCCACATCAAGTCCCTAAGAAACTTGTACATTTCAAAAAGATTGCCTCTCATTCTTCGAAACTTCAGTGAATACAGGCCCAACCTACTCAACCTCTCCTTATAAGACAGTCCCTCCATACCTCACATCTGCCCAGTGAACTTTCTATGGACTGCCTCCAATGCCAATATATTTCTCCTTAGGTAAGGGGCTCAAAACTGTTCACACTATTCCAGCCGTGGTCTGACTGGTATAGTTTTAGCAAAACTTCCCCGCTGTATATGCTTTGTAACTTATGTGCTGTTTTTGAGCAGCCCTATTGACCCAGGAAACATACTACTAGAACATTAATACACAGAACAAATCTCACCATGACAAGTGAAACTGAGACAGAGGCAAAGGAGGTCATCGACAACTGCAATAAACAGTAAGAGAAATGGATAGGGCATTACCTTGTGTTTTGCTCTCGGTAGAACATTGTTACCAAGGAAGCTCACTCAGCATATAATGCCTGTTGGGAGACAGCGAGGACCGAAGATGCTGGAAGTTAGAGTCAATAGATGTGGAGCTGGAAAAGCACAGCAGGTCAGACAGCATCCAAGGAGCAGGGAAAGTCAACGTTTCGGGCCAAAACCCTTCTTCAGGGCCAAGGGCTTCATCCCGAAACATTGACTTTCCTGCTCTTCAGATGCTGTCTGCCCAGCTGTGCTTTCCAGTTCCACATTTATTAATACAATGCCTGTCTATCGTGACATACCTGGTGATTGAACCTGCAGTTGAGGAGCTTAGTCGGGAGCTATATGTCAGACAAAACTCCACCTGCAGGATTATTTACACCACCTGAGTATCTAGAGGACTGGAGTATGAAGGCACAGATGCTGCAGATATACCTCATTTGGAGGATGTGAGCAGATCTGAGCACCACGCCTCAGGAAGGATATATTGGCCTCAGATGGAATACAATGCAGGTTTACAAGAATAATATCTGGACTTCAGGGGTTAGTTTGATGAGAGATTTAACAAATTAAGCATGTTTTCTCTAGAATTTGGAAGGTTAAGGGATGATCTGACTTCAATTTTCAAGACATTAGCAGGAAAAGAACCATCTAGTTTGCTAATGTCCTAATGTTTCTGAAAACTACAACCATCCTTACCTGATCTGGCCTACATGTGACTCCAGACCCACAGCAATGTGGTTGACTCTTCATAGGCCTCTGGACAATTAGGGAAGGCCAATAAATGCAAGCCTAGCCAATGACACCCTCATCCCATAAATACATGTTTTAAAAAAATGACAAAAACAGCCTTTATTACCCGTTCCTAGCCATCTGAGATGATGATGGGGACCTTTTGTCTTGAGCCATGTCGTTTATGGTGGGTTACTACAACTTAACAGTTTGCATGTCTGTTTCATAGGGCAGTTATAAATAAGTATGGGACTGGAATTGAGTACAAAGTAAACTTAGTGAGGCCACCAGGTTTCCTTTTATGAAGGAAGTTCATGAACTTGATGGAAGTATATGTTAATATTTTAGAGGCATCAAACTGTCCTTTGTCGGTTCTTTCTTTTTGAAGAAACCAAATTCAAATTGTCCTTCTACAACAGTGGGATCTGAACTCTTGCTCAACTGTATTATTAGTTCAAGGCCTGTATATTCCTGATCCTGCAGTATAACCATAATGCTGCACTTGGATGGATTTTCCAATCCTGCTCACACTCTCCCCTATATGCTAGTTCTTATCTTTTTCCTTTATTTATTAACAGGATGTGGGAGTCACTGGTTAGGCAGCATTTATTGCCCATCCCTAATTGCCCACAGGGCAGTTGAGAGTCAACCACATTGCTGTGGGTCTGGAGTCACATGTAAACCAGACCAGGTAAGGATGGCAGTTTCCTTCCCTAAAGGACATTAGTGAACCAGACGGGTTTTTCCTAAATCGACAATGGATTCATGGTCATCATTAGATTCTTACTTCCAGGTATTTTCTTGAATTCAAATTCTAACATCTGCCATGGTGGGATTTGAACCCGTGTCCTCAGAATGTTATCTGGGTGTCTGGATTAATAGTCCAGCGATAATACCACTAGGTCATCTTATTGCCACCCAGCGATTTGTCCACTTTCTAATAATGTCCTTTAAGTGCTGGATTTGGTTGGCAAGGCAGTTTCAGAGACAGACAAGCCCCAATTCCATGTCCTTGAGTAACTCAGTGGCATACAGATGCAGTACAACATTCCAGCAATTAGAGAAGAGGTGGCAGTTCCTGATTATCTACCACTGACCAAGTATGAATCAGGGCTGTCCCAATGCTCTGAATTTGATCCAGAGGATTTGGAAAATTGCCCTTTGGCACCTGGTACCGATGTTTGCGAGTTTTTCCAACTGCATTATATCCCGATCGGGACTGGATACAGAAATTCCCAAGGACAAAAACAATGTCCTGAACTTTTTTTTTAATTCACTCAGGGTAAATGGACAATCAATGGGTAGCAGCATTTATTGCCCATCACTTAACATCCCTTGAGGAGTTGGTGGTGAGCTGTTTCATTGAACCACTGCAGCACACTGGGGCTGAAGGTAACTGGTGAGCTTGTTGACTTGCTCGCCGAGCTGGCTTGTTCTCGTTCAGACATTTCATTACCATGCTAGGTGACATCATCAGTGGAGCCTCTGATGAAGCGATGTTATTCTACTCCGTTTGGAATTTATACTGTCCAGCCCGTTACGGTGAGTAGTGTCATTTCCGGTTTTGATCTGTATGGATTCATACACGGGGTCCAATTCTGTGTTTTTGTTGATTGCATTACGGGTGGAGAACCATGCCTCTAGGAATTCCTGTGTGTGTCTATGTTTGGCTTGGGCTACTATGGTTACCTTGACCCAGTTAAACTGATGGTTTTCATTGTCCAAGTGTGCTGATATTAAGGAGAGTTCATCGTGTCATTTTGCTTCTAGCTGATGTTCGTGTATTCTGATGGCTAATTTCCTTCCTGTTTGTCCGATGTAATGTTTGTGGCAGTAGTTGCATGGTATTTTGTAAACTACGTTGGTTCTGTATGTTGTGGGAATGGGGTCTTTAATCCTTGTGAGTATTTGTCGTAGAGTGGCTGTGGGTTTGTGGGCCACCATGATTCCTAGTGGTTGTAGGGTCTTGTTGTCAGTTCTGATATGTTCTTGATGTAGGGCAGTGTGGTTAGTGTGTAAGGATGTATTGTGTCCTCCTGTTGTCTGTTCAGCAGGCATTTTCAGATGAGGTAACTTGTGGATACATCACAATGCCTTTAAGGAGGGAGCTCCAGGATTTTGACCGAGAGATATTGAGGGAACAGTGACTTAGTTCCAAAACGGGATGGCGAGTAGTTCGAATGGAACTTGCAGCCAGTGGTGTTTCCATGTATCTGCTGCTCTCATCCTTCTAGGTCAAAGAGCTTGTGAGGTTGGAAGGTGCTATCTAAGGAGCCTTGGTGAGTTGTTGTAGTGTCTTTTACATAGTACACACTGCTGCCACTGAGCATCAGCGGTGGAGGGAGTAGGCCATTTGGCCCTACGAGCCTGCCCCATGTCTCAACATGATCATGGCTGATCATAGGATTACAGAATTGTTGTTACAGAACAGAAGAAGGCAAATCTCCTGCCTTTTCCCCATATCCCTACACTCCAAATAATCCAAACTATCCAAATAATCATCCGACCCTCTCCTGAATGCCTCAGTTAAACCCGCCTCCACCTCATTTCCAGGCAGTGCATTCCACACCCTAACTACCCACTGGCTGAAAAAGTTTATCTCCCATCATGCTTGCTTGTTATACTCATCACTGATTATCCAATGCAGCACTCTGTTACCACTTTCTCCCCATACCATTCAATCCTTTTAGCCTTAAGAACTGTATCCAACTCCTTAAGAACATTCAATGTTTTGCCTTCAACTTCTTTCTGTGGCAGGGAATTCCACAGGATCAACACATTCTGAGTGAAGAAAGCTCTCCTCATTTCAGTCCTAAATGGCCCACCCTATATCCTTAAAGAAATAGATAGGTTCTTGATTATTGAGGGAATCAAAGGTTACAGAGAGAAGGCACAAAAATGGAGTGAAGAAACATATCAGCCATGATCGAAAGGAGACTCAATGGGCCGAATGGCCTAAATCTGCTCTTATATCTTATGGTGCTATGATCTTAAAGTGTGATTTTTTGATTCTCGTTGGGTGGTGTCATGGTTCAGCGGTTAACACTGCTCTAGGGACCAGGTCTCACAGTACCGGTTCAATTCCACCCCTGGGTAACTGTCTGTGTGGAGTTTGCAAGTTCCCCCTGTGTCTGCGTGCATTTCCTCCCACAGTCCAAAGATGCGCAGGTTAGGTGAATTGGCCATGCTAAATTGCACTGTAGTGTCCAGGGATGTGCAGCTAGGTGGGTTAGCCTTTGGAAATAATGGGAAGGTGTGGGTCTGATCAGAATGCTCTTCAGAATGTCTGGATGGCCTGAATGACCTGCTTTCAGAGTGTAGGGATTTTATGCTTGATGGAACCTCATTCTGGCTACAGAATGTGTTTTTTTAGTCTCCAGGTATTTGAATAAAAGTGAAGACAGAGACAGCAGCATTTGTTCGAACAGTAACGCAGTTGACATGTGGATGTCTGAGTGGTAAAAGACGGAGTTAAAGCTTAAACCACTCTAATGCAAAATGCATCTCTTTAATCCTCCTTTTCATGAGCCCTTTTAAGGAGAATAAATCGTAAGAGCAACTGGAGTAATTTTTTAGACATTACAATGGCAACAGTTTAAAATAAGCAGCTTATGTAACAAAGAGAGGGATAATTTTACCATTTAGGCAGCATTAGGACCAAGATTGAAAGGTTCATTCATTTGTTTCACATTTATTCCTTAGTTTCATTTAATGGAAAAGTCCTGCTTTATTTTTCTCAATGGATTTGACAAAAAAAATCGATGAGCCATTTCAATTATTTGGACATGTCACTCCTGTTCTATAATCCCCTGCTTTCAGTTTATTTAGGATTGAGCATGTTTGGATCAAACAAGATAGTATATATTGGTTTTGCTACTAGGGATGAACATTAATGTGGCAGGTAAACTGCACAATTCTTCAGCTCAGGGAATGGTTCACCTAAAACCTGCAGGGCATCTGTCTTCAAATGGCCTGTCTTCCAGTCACTGACATGACTTCCTTCCTCACACTAATTTGTTAAGCAGCGCTGGAGCTAACTTTCTAAGGCCCAAGAATTGCTTGGATAGAGATCCAGCCACCAACGAGTGTTTGGTTTTGACAGTGCATTAAGTTTAACTCCAGTCCTGCACTGAGCCTTAGCTATAAATGGTGTATAAATAACCATGTTCATCATTGAGGATGGGGATATTTGTGGAGCCCCCTCCTCCAGTGGGTTGTTTAATTGTCCACCACCATTCACAACTGGATGTGGCAGGACTGCAGAGATAGATCTGATCCATTGGTTGTGGGATTGCTTTGTCTATTATTTGCTGCTTATGTTATTTAGCACACGGCTAGTCCTGTTTGGTGGTTTCACTATGTTCACGCCTCATCTTCAGGTATGCCTGGTGCTGCTCCTGGCATACCCTCCTGCAGTCTCCATTGAACCAGGGTTGATCCCCTGGCTTGATGGTAATGGTTGAGTGGGGGATATGCCGGGCCATGAGGTTACAGATTGTGCTGGAGTACAATTCTACTGCTGTTGAGGGCCCACAGCGCCTCATGGATGCCCAGTCTTCAGTTGTTAGATCCTTCCTGTCCCGTTTATTGTCCAGTGATATTGTCACACAACACAATAGAGGGTATTCTCAATGTAAAGGTGGGACTTTGACTCCACAAGGACTATCGGTCACTCTTACCGATACTGTCATGGACAGATGCATCTGTGTCAGGCGGATTGGTAAGGGTGAGGTCAAACATATTATTCCCCTTGTTGGTTCCCTCACCACCTGACCTATGTCGTTTAGCACCGACCAGCTCGATCAGTAATGCTTCTGGTGAGCCACTTTTGGTGGTGGTCATTGAATTCTCTCACCTAGAGTACAATTTGCACCCTTACCACCCACAGTGTTTCCTCCAAGTGTTGTTCAACACGGAGGAGCACTGATTAATCAGCTGAGGGAGAATGGTACGTGGTAATCAGCAGAAAGCTTCCTTGCCCATGTTTGGCTTGGTGACATGAGACTCCATGGGGCCCAGAGTCAATGTTGAGGATTCTCATGGTAACTCCCTACCAACTGTACACCACCGTACTGCCACCTCTGCTGGGCTCTCTTGCTGGTGGGACCGGCCATATCCTGAGACGGTGACTGTGGAGCCTGGTTCATTTTCTGTGAGGTATGATTCTGTGAGTATGGAATAGAGTATAGTTAGATACCCCTTGGCATACTGTTACAATTGTAGCTAACAATGACATTGAACAAGTCAAATTCTGGAATGAAACCTGGCTTGATGGATCTCATGTTTAATTTTCGCATTTGTTTAATGTGGTAATTAGACAATGAAACATAATCACACAAGGCTGCTGCTGTTCTTTGACAAAATAAGTTGATTCCACAAAAGAATTTTTTAAAAAGTGATATATAAAAGTCATATATCAGAGATAGCTAGAAGTACCTTAATACAAACATCAAATTGATGTTTTGATCTGTTTCACTAACACTATTCAGAACAGAGACTCAATCCCTCAGAAATCTCAATCCTATCTCAACTTCTTCAACTTTAACTTCTCTGATATTTTCCAGTTTCTTTCCCTCGGACTGCTGAGACTTTTTTTTTATTGTTCCTTTTGCAGTCTGCTTTTATAATTCTGATGGCCTAAATTTCCTCAGTTCCAACAAGTTGAAGACTTTCTATTCAAGTTGTCATGGTTCACAAATTCCAAAACAGACTATGAACCACTTTCAACTGTGGTTCCCCTGAACTGAACAGAAAAGCTTTGTTATCCTTTTGGGCGAAAAAATAACATTCTCTTCTGTTCTGAACCCAGGGTTCTTCCATGCTGAGAACTTGACCTTCTGTTCTATAGCCAAAACTAATCTAATTACTCCACCTGTCATAAACTCAACAGCATGAATATTTTATCAGTTAACACCAGAAAGGTTCCTGCCTTCTGAAAACTTACGTACAGTATTGTGATTGGATCACCTTAATCCAAAACACATGTTAAGTCCTTAAAGAATTCCAATAGGTTGATTTCAATTTCACAAAACCATGTTGACCCTGCCTGATAATCTTGAACTTATCCAATTGCCCTGTTATAATTTTAATAACAGCTCGTAACATTTCTCTTATGCTGAATGTTAAATTAACTGATTTGTAGTTTCCTGCTTTCTTTCACCTTCCCTTTTTGAATAGAGAAGTTACATTTGCTATGTTCTAGTCTAATAGGGCTATTCTGAATCAAAGAAGGTTTGAAAAATTGAAACATATGCATCAACTATCATATTACACATTTCTTTTAAGATCATAGGATGAGAACTGTCAAGATGAAATCACTTGTCTTTAATGTGCACTTAGGTCACAGTTCCAAATGATTATCTGACCTGTTTAAAAATATTAACAAAACGGAAAGAAGGGTCTAGGCCTGAAACGTCAGCCTTCCTGCTTCTCTGATGCTGCTTGGCCTGCTGTGTTCCTTCAGCTCCACACTGTGTTATCTTATTCCTGGCCAGTCATGTGTTGAAAACAAAGAAAATGGAACATGAGTAGGTTGTTCAGTCCTTCAAGTCTGTTTGGCTATTCAGTGTGATCATGGCGGTTCACCCTACTCTGCCCAAGTCCCTCTTTCTCCCCATACGCTTTGATCCCTTTAGCCCTGAAGACTATATCTACCTCAATGAAATTGGAGACTCGACCATCACCATCCATAGCTTCAGTCTACAACGTGCAGCTAAAAGTGTGATAAATGTATTATTACATCTGGAAACTTGAATTTTAAAGTAGAGGTAAAATGGGTATGTGGAATCAGTTTGTTGAAAGATTTTTTTTCAGGTCAGAAAGTAATTTGAGCAGTGAACTAAAGACGTGATTTCCAAAAATCTTTTAATGACTGTTAGCGATTAGAAGGATAGCTATGATGTTAGTTGATGGACTGCTTACAAAACAGAACTTTTACAAGATTCAGAGAATACAGACTAGTGCAATTTGAAGGTTTTAGTTTAGAACCAGAATTCAGTTCAAAACAACAGGTTCATCATATCAGAAGAGTTGTAGTTTGTGAAATCTCAAAGCTGTCAAAATTTGGGTAGAAATTTTCAAGCTGTTGGAACTGAAAAGAGGATAAGGTCACTGCAACTGGAAAAAGAAAGTTAAGTAAGAAATTAAAGAATTCAGATAAGAATGTCACTTCACTGAAATTGAGTATCTGTCAAGGGTATTGCTAGCAAGAAGATTGAAACCTTGTTTTGCTGTTTACATTATGAACTTTCCGAACTCTGTAGATAGAGTTTTGTTTGCATTTTATTTTTGCTTTTGTAAATTAAACACGTGTGCTTTTGTTAACTGCCTTCAGTGAGGATGCTCAGTAACTAAGCATTATGGTAACCAGCTGCAAAAATTAAAGTTGTGGTCTTTCAAGCTAGATTTCACTATGAGATGAGTCTTGGACAGTATGGCGATCAACTGAAATCTTAGTAATCTATGCTACCAGAGCAACTTGGACTCCTGTTTTATTTCATGGAATCCTGAGAGTGTGAAAGCAAGCTATTCAGCCCATCAAGTCAACACTGAACCACCAAAGAGCATCCCACCCAGAACCACCCACCTACTCTATCCCATAATCCCACATTAACCATGTCTAATCTACCTAGCCTGCACATCCCTGGAAACTATGGGCAATTTACCATGGCCAATCTACCTAACCTGGACGTCTGTGGACTGATGTGAAGGAGCCGGTGTTGGGCTGGGGTGGACAAGGTCAGAAATCTCACAACATCAGGTTATAGTCCAACAGGTTTATTTGAAAACACAAGCTTTCAGAGTCTTACTCCTTCTTCAGATGTTAGTGAGAGAGGTCGTATCAGATATAATAAAGTATATTATAAGTAAAAGATCAAAGCGTCACACCACTGATGAGGATGTACTAAACAAACCTAAGATGCTGTTAAATCTTTAATCAATTAGAAGGTTTTATTTGATTAATATGTACATCTAAATCTCTGAATTCAGGTCACTGTCCTGAGAGAACTAAAGGTTTTATCAGTGTAAAGAAGAGGTGACATTTTAGGTCAGACAATGCATGTTAGGTGTGAGGCCTTGTTTAGAATCTGTTTGTGTTTTGGTTTGGAGTCAGACTGGTTTTATTCCTAAAGTAGGAATTTATAAAACACCACATTGACTGACTGTCTATAAATTGTGTGCTTTTTGAACAAAATAGAATGTATCTGCAAATACAAATTTACCTCATAGATTCATCTATGTCTGTGTGTGTGTGTTTGTGTGTTAGAAATAGAGTGTGTGCACGGCTGTGCGTGTGAGTGAGTGAGTGACTGAGTGAGTGAGTGAGTAAGTATAATGGGGTGGAGTAACCTGTAGTGTGACACGAACCCAAGATCCCGGTTGAGGCCTTCCCCATGGGTACTGAACGTGGCTCTCAGCCTCTGCTCAGCGACTCTGCATTGCCGTCTATCCCAAAGTCCGCCTTGGAGGATGTTTTCCCAAAGATCCAAGGCCGAATGTCCGTGACTGCTGAAGTGTTGCCCAACTGGGAGGGAGGTTTGGTGATTGTTGTGTGGTGTCCATTTGTCAATTGTCACAGCGTCTGCATACTTTCATCAATGTACCATGCCTCGGGTATCCTTGCCTGCAGTGTGAGATAGACACTTCCCGGGAGCAGAGAAACAGCATGTTCTTCGCAGCCTTTAACACATTATCGATGACATTGAGCACTTTGCCAAGATCTTCCCCACGCCTCCACTTCTCGCCTTCAAACAACCGCCAAACCCTAAACAGACCATTTTTCGCAGCAAACTACCCAGCCTTCAGGGCAATATCGACCACAACATCACACAACCCCGTCATGGTAACCTCTGCAAGACATGGACACTACCACCACACATGGGAACACCCCCCACCATGTTCGAAGGCGAGAAGTGGAGGCGTGGGGAAGATCTTGACAAAGTGCTCAATGTCATCGATAATGTGTTAAAGGCGGCGAAGAACATGCTGTTTCTCTGCTCCCGGGAAGTATTGGACCACAAAGGGTACCATATTGGACATATCCCGTGTCTGTTTTCTGGAGAGGTTATTACGGTTTTCCTCTATGTCATGTCGGAACAGGCGATTGATGAGTTGAGATCGTATCCAGTTCCTATGACGGCATCCAACATTACCTTCCGGTGTCTGTCTCATTCCTCCTCATCCAAACAGATCCTGTGTATATGTAAGACTTGTCTGTAGGCGATGGGTATTTTAATATATTTAGGGTGGAAGCTAGAGAAGTGCAGCATCATGATGTTATCCATAGGCTTGTGGTACAGTGAGGTACTGAGGTGTCTATTCCTGATGGAGATGTGCATGTCCAAGGATGAGACTGAGTCTGAAGAGTAGTCCATGGTAAGTCTGATGTTGGGATGAAACTTGTCGATATCACTATGTAGTTGTTCCAGTGATTCCTCGCCATGAGTCCAAAGGAAGAAAATGTCGTCAATGTATCTGGTGAATGACGTTGGCCAGAGGTCCTGTTCAGCAAAGAAGTCTTCTTTGAAACTCTGTATGAAAATGTTGGCATACTGGGGAGCTAATCTGGCCCCCATGGCTGATCCATGAGTCTCGATGAAGAGCTGGTTGTTGAAGTGAAGATGTTGTGGTTAAGGATGAGTTGTAGGATGGCATCTGGAAATTGGCAGTTGGCGGTATTAAGTGTTGTATTTGGACTGTGGGAGGAAGCTGGGGCACCCAGAGGAAACCCACGCAGGCACGGGGAGAATGTGCAAAGTCTACACAGATGATAGTCCAAGGGGAGAATTGAACGCGGCGCTGTGAAGCAGCAGAGCTAACCACTGAGCTACCTCACTGCCCATTTGGGGAGTGGTGGCGACTGGGGGTTGGGGGTGTTGGGGTTGGGGAGGGGGGTCGTGGGGAGTGCGCTGGCTGGATGGATTGCTGGTGCAGATCAGCTTAGTGTCAACAGCACAGTGTTCAGTCCCAGCTGGAATAAAATTAGAAGTTGCCTTTTTAAAACACTGTAAAGAGGTATGCAAGTGAAGTAAGGGCAATGCGAGAAAAAGGAAGTCACACATGGGGTAGTTAGGGTATGGAATGTCCTGCCTTTAAAAGAGATGGAGGCAGGTTCAGTTGACGTATTTAAGAGGGCATTGGATGGTTACATGGATAAAAATGGTGAGCAGGGATATGGGAAAAAGGCTGGAGATTGGCACTCAGTAATAGAACCAGTACCAGCCCGATGGGCTGAATGGCCTCATTCTGCACTGTAACAGTTCTGTGATTCTTGCCTTATCCATTGGTGGTGGTCACAGTGTCCTGAATTGGACATGCCTTTAGGCTGAGAACTCAAGTAAAAGATAGGGGCGCTGGAAAAACATGAATGGAGATTTCGGAGGGTCTATTAGAGCTGGCAGGAAGGATCGAACATTGCTTTCTCTTAGATAACCATTGAGGGGTGAGCTCTTTGTCTTTGACACAGAGAAGATATTTTCACTTGAGAGCAGAATAATGAAGGGCCAAAAATATAGGACAATCACTCATAAAACCAACAGGGAATTCAGGAGCAACTTCATCAGCCAGAGAATAGTGACTGTGTTGAACTTACTCCTACAAGGAGTGGTTTAGATGAAGAGAAAAGGTGCAAATGAAGGCAGTTGGATAAGAGCATGAATGAGAAAGGAATAGAGTAAATTAATTGGGAAAGGTCAGAAGAGGAGAAGAAAGGAGGTTTATAAGATTTAACAGGTACCTAGGTCAAAAGGCTTTCTTTCTGTGCTATAAATTAGTTTGCTCATTCCCAACTTCACTGAGACTATTGAAACCCATTTTCCACAATGTTCCCCATAGGACTTTGTTTGAAGCCTCTGCTCTGGATTTTAATGCAAACACAAAAGGTGAAAGAATAATCTAAATGTACCACCCAGTTGTCACCATTTCCAACCCCATCATATAACCACTTTGGCCAGTCTGAATCTGTGCTATGGGCAAGCTGTTGGCTGAAAAGTAAAATTGTGCTCTCAAAACTGGAATTACTATTTCCATTCTCCCAGTAATTAATTGCTTCACAGTCTCGATTTCAACATCCCGCATGCAGACCATTAAGGCAAGCTAATGTCTTTATTGTATTGTTGTCAAACATCATGTCATGGCTTTTTCAAAATGAGATACTCACTTGAATAGTGCTTGAGATTTAATATTCAACTTGTATTTGATATAACGTATGTAATTTGTAATAAACACGATCATTTGTCAGATACACAAACAATTAGCACACCTGAAAGTTAAGTGCCAGAACTGATTGTTAACTCATCACAATGTAGAAATGCTTTAATGTTCGATGAATTTTAGAACTGTTCTGAGGAAACATCACTCGACCTGAAACGTTACCTCTGATTTTTCTTCACAGATGCTGCTAGACCTGCTGAGGTTTTCCAGCAACTTCTGTTTCTGTTTTCGAAATACTTTGATTGTTGAAACTAGTCACAACTTAAAGTTTCCTCACCCACACCCTCCGAACTTACATCTGAGGGAGCTCTTGCAGCTCAGTGGGTAGTGTCCCTACCTCTGAGCTGGAGGCTCCAGGTTTCAGCCTCATTCCATGACTTATTGATCAATGAAAGTGTAAATCCTCCTGACACAAGCCAATGGCTGGCAGTAAGAGTGGGAGAGATATCTGGCCAACCACGCGATTGGAAGAACGTCGGATCTTTTCCCACCGTTATGAAAACTTCAAGGTGCATGTGAAGGAGCATGTTGCCATGGCAACTCGGACTCTCCGCACGAACCATAAAACACAGCACCGACACTTTACTCAAATTGGGAGGGGCTGTTGTTGTTTTTACCCAGTCAGGTTCTCCCCAAGAGGAGCCCTATCCACTGAAGAATGAATTTTCCCAGGAGCCAGTCATGAGGTTCTGCTCACCAGAATGTCAGCTTGTGGTCTTGCTTGTGGTCTTCACAAAGGGAGAGAAAATCCTCTCCCAAGTGCCAACCCTGAGCCTATTTTGGCTTGAAACACTGCATTAGAGGGGATCCAAGAGAGGTGCTTCAAATCATGAAGTGGGCACACAGAAACGGAGTGGTTTATATGGTGCAGTGACAGAGGTCCACTCACAGATCAAAGGGCCTTCAGCCCATCGCTTCTTCACTCGTCAAAAATAAGCCTCTGACTGTTCAAATCCCCTTTCACAGCAGTATTACCTTGTTTGCCTTAATATTGCACTTCTAAATACTTCTTCAATATTGTGAGGTTTTTACCTCTATCTCCCTTACAGGCAGTGAGCTCTTCATTCCCAGCACCGTATGGGTAAAAAAGCTTTTTTTTAACTCTTCTCTTCAAAACCTCTTGCCCCTTCCCTCAAATCTATGTCCCTTGTCATTGATCTCTCCATCAAAGGGGAAAGGTTTCTTCCTGTCTGCCCTCTCCATGTCCCTCATCGTTTTGGAAGTCTCAATCAGAGTCTCCTCTGCTCGAAGGAAAACAACCCCAGTCTACCCAATATCTCTCCATACCTGAAACTCTCCAGTCCAGGCAACATCCTGGTGAAAAAAACAGCAACAAAAATAAAGTTGCTGGAAAAGGTCAGCAGGTCTGGCAGGATCTTGTAAAGGGAAAAACAGAGTTAACGTTTTGGGTCCGGTGACCCTTCCTCAGAACACTTCTTCTGGATTGGATTCCAGCGGCTGATGGCATGGTGAAGGACTTTTCCAGAACCTTCCTTCATTTCCTGACTCTTGTATTTTTTCTCTGTTTCTTTCATTGTTCTGCCTTTACTCCTGAGAGTGAGTGATAACAGGAGAGTTTCATCATAATAGCCCAATCATCCAAAACGACAGTCTTGAGGAACTGTGATGGTCTTTTCATTTCCATCGTTTGTGTATGTTCTATAACAGACATACCAAATGGCTTCCTTCTGTGGCTGTAACATTCTACGATCAGAATTATTACAATGCAGAAGGAGGCTAGTCTGCCCATTGTACCAGCACTGGATCTATTACCTTGTGCTTTGTCTGGGGTTCTGGATTACTACTCCACCCTGAGCCCTTCCATAGAACTTCCACAGCGTGGAAACCGGCCATTCGGCCAACAAGTCCACACTAAAGATCGGAAGACCATCCCCCTACACTGTCCCTGTCACCTTGCATTTCCCATGGCTAATCCAACTAACCTACACATCCCTGGGCACTATGGGACAATTTCCCACGGCCAATCCACCTAACCTGTACATCTTTGGACTGTGGGAGCAAACCGGAGCACCCGGAGGAAACCCACACAGACACAGGGAGAACGTGCAAACTCCACACAGACAGCTGCCTGAGGTTGGACTCAAACCTGAGTCCCTGGCACCATGAGGCAGCAGTGCTAACCACTGTGCCACCGTGCCACCCTTCCCTCCGACTCTTTGAAGTACAATAACTTAAATTTATAACTTATCTTCAACATAAGAAAATATTACAAGACAAGGGTGGTGGAAGAGTAAGGGAAATGCTATTGGATTCATACTCCAGAATCCTCGGCCATTGTTTTGCAGACATGGGTTCCTGATTCAATGATGGGATCTTTGCTGTTTGTTATGTGCATTAATGACTTAGATTTGAACTTAGAATGTATAATTAGTAAGCTTGCAGATTACACAAAAGTTTGGATCATCTTTGATTGTGAGAAGAATTGTCTCAGGCAGCAGTCTGATATTGATCAGCTGGTAAATTGGGCAGAGCAATGGCAGATGGCATTTAATTCTGATAATTGTGAGGTGATGCATTTTGAGAGGTTTAATAAGGGATGGATATGCACAATGAACTGTAGGTCCCTAGGGAGCACAGAGTAACAAAGGGACCTTGGTATATAAGTCCATAGATCCCTGAAGGTGTCAGCACAAGCAGACAGATTGGTGAAGAAAGCATATGGGGTGCTTGTCCTCATTGGCCGGGGCATAGAATAGAGGAGCAGGGAAGCCTTGTTACAAATTTATAAAACATTAGTTAGGCCCACAGATGGAATATTGTGCGCAGTTCTGGTCATCACACTATCAGAAGGATGTGATTACACTGAAGAGGGTGCAGAGGAGATTCACCAGGATTTTGGCGAGGGTGAAAGTTCTCAGTTATGAGGAGAGACTGGATAGGCCGGGTTTGTTTTCCCTGGAGCAGAGGAGGCTGAGCAGGAATCTTGAAGTATGCAAAATTCATAAACAGGATAGATCGTGAGAATCTTTACCCCACGGCAGACGTAGCAGAGGGCATGAGATTAAGGTGAGGAGAAAGTGGTTTGGTAGAAATCTGAGAAAAGATTTTTCACCCAGATGGTGGTAGAAATATGGGACATGCTGCCAGGGAGGGTGGTGGAATCAGGTGCTCTCACAACATTAAAGAAGCATCTGGATGAGCAGTTAAAAAGGCAGGGCACAGTAGCTCACAGAGTAAGTGCAGGTAAATGGGATTAGTGTAGTTTGGAGTTTGTTGGTCAGCATAGATATGGAGAGCCCAGGGCCTGTTTCTGTGCTGCATGACTCTATGACAATATAATTCTATAATCAAAGGCACAGCTGCCAATGTTGTAGTGAATAAGATCCTGATGTGTAAGAGAAGACAATTGGAGGACGTTAGAAATCTCAGAGAAACTGAAGGAGATTAAGGATTAGAGAGGGGTGAGACCTTAAAGGGATTGATACTTTCCACAGTGGGGTTAGACTCTTACCCTCCAAGTATTGTACTCTGAGAACAGCCTAAGTGAGACCACCCAGTGATTTCAGGATTTGCCAAGTTTCCCTGAGCATTTTGCAACACAGAGATCTGTCAAACACCAATAACTCAGCGCAATTTAGGGGAAAGTAAACTAAATTTTGGGTCTCCACTGAAACAGTCTATTTGTGACAATTGAGGAAAATAGCTGGGGGTTACATTTTTGTTTTCAACAACCTCGCCATGCACATTTTGTTAACCATCACTCCACAGTGAATGTCCCACTAATTGCTGCAGAAATTAATGCCATTGCATTCTACAATGCAGGGTTATGTGTGATTCTATTTACTTCAGCTCTTCTCTAATTGTTTATGCTTGTATTGGCTGCTAATATCATCACTAAATGTAATTTGCAACAGTATTAAATCTACCATAATTGCAATGCAAAACTATCCATCAAAAATTACAGTTTTTTTTAATTAAGCAATTATTATTTTCCCCTCATCTCAATAAATAAATTAATAATTACATTTCAAACAACACCTCTTGGCTGTGTCCCTGCATTTTAACATGCCTGCTATTAAAAACATTCAAATTAAATTACACGTTATGAATATTTATAAACCTCCCAAAGTTGTCTAGCCTGACAAAAAGGAAAATGCTTCTCACTTGATCATGAGAGTTTGGGGCCAAGTGCCTCTTCGAAAATCTACACTTTGACAGTTTTTATCTTCATGTAGTTTTGTTTATTTTCCTCTTCCCCTGTTGCAGTGTTGTGTACAATAGAATTTCTCGTAGCTGCTGTGAGTCAATTTAATAAATCATTCATCATGTGGTGGATTGTTTGTATGTCCTCCTATACAGAATATATTATATACAGGCACAATAGTCTATTAATACATGGAGTGTGTTTTCCCAATAAAACCTTCAAGTGTGACTGTGCTAGTGGTGACTCACATCGCCCACCAATCAATTCATTCCGAGCTTGGGTGACTATTTTACATAAGAACTAAGAGCAGGAGTAGGCCATCCGGCCCCTCGAGCCTGCCCCGCCACTTACTAATATCATGGCTGATCTTCTCGTGGCCTCAGCTCCACTGAGTCACCCTCTCACCATAAACCTTTAATTCCCTTACCGTTCATAAATTTATCGATCTCGGCTTTAAAAGCATTCAACAAGGTAGCCTCAACTGCTTCACTGGGCAGGGAATTCCACACATTCACAACCCTTTGGGTGAAGAAGTTCCTCCTCAATTCAGCCCTAAATCTGCTCCCCTCAAGTTTTGAGGCTGCGCCCTCTTGTTCTAGTTTCACCTGCCAGTGGAAATATCCTTTCTGCTTCTATCTTATCTATTCCCTTCATAATTTTATATGTTTCTATCAGATCCTTCCTCATTCTACGAAGTTCCAATGAATATAATCCCAGTCTACTCAGTCTCTCCTCATAAGCCAAACCTCTCAACTCTGGAATCAACCTAACAAATCTCCTCTGCACCCCCTCCAGTGCCAGTACATCCTTTCTCAAGTAAGGAGACCAAACCCGCACACAATACTCCAGGTATGGCCTCACCAGCAGCTTATAATGCTGTAACATAACCTCCCTGCTTTTTAAACTCAATCCCCCTTGCAATGAAGGACAAAATTCAATTTGCCTTCTTAATTACCCATTGTACCTGCAAACCAACCTTCTGTGATTCATGCACAAGGTCACCCATTGTATGCTGCAATTTTTTTACCATTCAAGTAATAGTCCCTTTTACTGTTATTCCTACCAAAATGGATGACTTCACATTTATTAACATTATACTCCATCTGCTAGACCTCTGTTAACTCACTTAAACTATCTATATCCCTCTGCAAACTTTCAGAGTCTTCTTCACACTTTGCTCTACCACTCATCTTAGTGTCATCCGCAAATTTTGACACACTACACACGGTCCCCAACTCCAAATCATCTGTGTAAATTGTAAACACTGATCCCTGAGGCACACCAGTAGTCACTGATCGCCAACCAGAAACTTACTCATTTATTCCCCTTCTTTGCTTCCTGTTAGTTAACCAATCCTCTATCCTTGCTAATACATTGCCCGTAACACCGTGCACCTTTACCTTATGCAGCAGCCTTTTGTGCGGCATTTTGTCAAATGCCTTTTGGAAATCTAGGCACACCACACCACACACTTGTAATGTTTTCATAGAATTCCAGCAAATTAGTTAAGCATGGCCTGCCTTTCATAAACCAATGCTGCATCTGCCCAATGGGACAATTTCTATCTAGATGTCTTGCTATTTCTTCCTTGATGATAGATTCAAGCATTTTCCCCACTAAGGGAGTTTAGTTAACCAGCCTATAATTCCCCATATTTTGACTACTTCCTTTTTTAAACAGTGGAGTCACATTTGCTGTTTTCCAATCTGCTGAAACTGCCCCAGAGTCCAGCCAATTTTGGAAAATTACCACCAGCGCATTTGTTATTTCTCCTGCCATCTCTTTTCGTACCCTGGGATGCCTCCCATCAGGGCCAGGAGACATGTCTATGTTTAGCTCCATTAGCTTGCCTAACACTACCTCTTTCATGAAAATGATCATTTCTAAGTCCTCACCTACCTTAGTCTCCTTGACATCAATTATTGCCATGTTATTGTGTCCTCCACTGTGAAGACCAACACAAAATACCTGTTCAATGCCTCAGCTGTTTCCTCATTTCCCAATATTAGATTCTCTTTCTCATCCTCTGAAGGGCCAACGTTTACCATAGCCACTCTTTTACATTTTATGTTTTGTAGAAAATTTTACTATCTGTCTTAATATTAGGAAATTAATTTCCTAGAATATAAAGTTTACCCTCATAATCTATCATACTTTTCTTTATAGCTTTTTTTGTGGTTTTTTGTTGACCTTCAATGTTTTCTCAATCTTCTAGTTTCCCACTGGTCTTTGCCATTTTGTATGCCTTATCTTTCAATTTCCTAGCCTTCCTCACTTCCTTTGACATCCATAGCTGATTACCCCTTTTTCTACAGGTCTTCCTTAACACTAGTATATACTTTTGCTGAGCACATTGAAAAATTGCTTTGAAAGTTCTCCACTGTTCCTCAACTATCCCTCAAATGTTTATTACACTCGCTGCATGGTATTCTGTACATCACATTAACCCTCTTTACTGTCGGTATGGGGTCTTTAGTCTTTGATAGCATTTGACGCAGTGTTGATGGGGACAAAACTGATGACCAAGATACACGAACACCAGCTGGCAGTAAAAAGACACAATCAATATTCACTTGTCTCAATACACACAAACAATGAAGGCCATCAGTTCGACTGGGAACAAAGTGACTAAACTAGAACAAGCAAACAACAGACATATATCATAGAATCCCTACAGTATGGAAACAGGTCCTTTGGGCCAACAAGTCCACGCCGACCCTCAGAGCATCCCATCCAGACTCATCCCTCCCCAACCCACCTACCCTGCACGTCCCAAGACAATATGGAGCAATTTCCCATGACCAATCCACCTAGCCTGCACATCTTCGGACTGTGGGAGGAAACAGGAGCACCTGGAGGAAACCCACGCAGACACAGGGAGAAAGTGCAAACTCCACACAAACAGTCTTCCAAGGGTAGAATTAAACCCAGGTCCCTGGCTCTGTGAGGCAGCAGTGCTAACCACTGAGCCACCGTGCTGCTCAGTGCAAAGGAATTTCTGGAGGCCTGGTTCTCAACACAGGACTCCATTAACAAACCCCGTGTACAGATCACTCCAAAATACAGAACTGGAAGTGACAAGACACACCACACGAGTTGATCATATAAATTCGGAACGGAGAAGAACACCAACGCTTTGAGGTCGCACTGATGATGTTGTCTACAATGGTAACAAAACGTCTACACATTATAGAACAACTAGCTGGGAGAGCTAACTAACAACTGCGTCCACAACCCAAGCTACAAATTTTTGCTGAGACATTACAGAAATTCACCAAAGATCCTCAGACAGCACCTTCTGAACCCACGACCACTTCCATCTAGAAGAGCAAAGGTAGCAGGTACATGGGAACACCACACCCTGCAAGTTCCCCTCCGACCACTCACCATCCTGACTTGGAAATATTTCGCCGTTCCTTTGGTGTCACTGGGTCAAAATCCTGGAATTCCCTCTGTAAGGGCATTGTGATTCAATCCACAGCAGGTGGACTGCAGCGGCTCAAGAAGGCAGCTCACCCCCACCTTCTTAAGGGGCAACTAGGAACAGGGAAATAAGAGTTGGCCAGTCAGCGATGCCCACGTCCACAAATGAAGCAAAAAAAAACTCAGCAGGGAAGTTGCCATGGTTCACGAGCGTGAGGTTGGAAAAGCACAGCCGGTCAGACAACATCCGAGGAGCAGGAAAGTCAATGCTTCGGCCAGAAACATCAATTTACCTGCTCCTTGGATGCTGTCTGACCTGCTGTGCTTTTCCAGCCTCATGCCTATACCCTCTGGCTTCCAGCATCTGTAGTCCTTATTGTCTCCAAGTTGCCATGATTTCCCAGGCAGGGAACTAGCTACGTTTCTCACCTACTGGAGAGGCAGGTGAATGGTGATGTACTGAGTTGAAACCACTCATATCCATGAAGTGACCGTTTAAGGTCTGTAATTGCTGGCAAATCGAGAAGTCACACACGAATCTTTTGCTCAGAGTTGAATCATAGAATCCCTACAGTGTGGAAACAGGCCCTTCGGCCCAACAAGTCCACACCGACCCTTGGACCATCCCACCCAGACCCATTCCCCCTATAACCCACCTAATCTACACATCCCTGAACACTACGGGCAATGTAGCATGGCCAATCCACCTAGCCTGCACATCTTTGGATTGTGGGAGGAAACCAGAGCACCTGGAGGAAACCCACACAGACACGGGGAGAATGTGAAGGGTGGAATCGAACCCAGGTCCCTGGCGCTACGAGGCAGCAGTGCTAACCGCTGAGCCACCATGCCACCCAGGTGACAATAAGGTGGTGAGTTTCTTTCCAGGGCCAACTTCTCCTTCTCAGATTCCCTCCTGTAACCTCCAGGAAATGGAAATTCATGCCCCAAGAAAGAATACACTTGACGTAGAGGGGGTGCAGCAGAGGCTCACGAGGTAATACCGGGGATGGCAGGACTATCCAATGAGAAGAAATTGGTTTAACTGGCTCTGTGTTCATGAGAGTTTGGAAGGATGGGAGGTGTGTGGGGGTATCTGATTGAAATGTGTTTAATTCTAAAGGGCTGGAAAGACTAGATGCATGGAAGGTATCTAGATCCAGGGTACACAGACTTGGGATATGGGGTAGGCCTTACAGGCATGAGATGAGGAAATATTTTTTCACTCAAAGGGTAGTGAACCTTTGGAATTCTCTACCACAGAAGACTGACAGGGTCATTTCATTGAATATTTTGAAGAAAGATGAATAAATTAGCTTTTGAAGGCCACAAGGAGTTTGAGGAGAAAACAGGACTGTGGCATTCAATTAGATCAGCCATTGAATGGCAGAGCAGATTTGAAGGGCCAAGTAGCCTGTTCCTGCTCCAGGTTTCGATGGTTCTAAGTCTGAAAGCTAATGAAACTGCTCTGGTGGTGCTACAGTGGTTCATACTGCTGCCTCCCAGGGCCAGGAACCCGGGATCCATCCCACCCTCGGGCAACTGTCTGTGTGGAGTTTGCACTTTCTTCCTGTCTCTGTGTGGGTTCCCTCTGGGTGCCCTGGCTTCATCCTGCAGTCCAAAGATGTGAAACCTAGGGGGATTGGCCATGCTAAATTGCCCATAGTGTCCAGGGATGTGTGAGTTAGCCACAGGAAATGCAGGGATGGAGTGGGTCAAGTTAGGATGCTCTTCGGAGGGTTCGTGTGGGCTGAATGGTCTGCTTCCAGCCTGTTAGGAATCTATGATGAAGTAGGAAGCTGATTTCAAGGAAGTATTTTGAGAGCCATTAAATAAGCAATAGTCTCTCAGTCAGGGAGAATGGTCTCAAATCAAAATAAAAATTGCACAAGCTTAAAAAACTGAAATAGGAGAAAATAGCAGAAATACATATATATCAGGAATGGGAGACAGTTAAACCAGCACGACCATCGCAGAGTTTATTTTGCAAATTTATAGATGATAACAAGGGTTTGGCAGAAGAGCTGAACAGATATTTGATATTTGTTTTCAACTATACCATCTGCATGTTGCATCTGTCCCTTTGCATGATAGATCAAACTGAAGCTCAAATGAGTTGGCTGCACATCTCCAGGGTAATGCTAGAAGCTTTCTTTTCAAAAAAAAGGTGATAAAAACACCTAGTCCAGATTTCATTTCTCCAAACAAAAAACTGTACGGACTGTCACAGGTATTACTGAGGATATAAATAAAACCATTTTGAATAGTTCACAAAGAGTTAAGGAAATCTTAAGTTATTAGAGGAGGAAACACATGATGTTCACTTTTATTCTAATTAAAGATTTAAAATCATAGTTCACAGAATCAGAGAACTGTGTCAACACAGAAGGAGGCCATTCAGCCCATTGTGTTTGCGCCTGCTCTATCATTGTGCAATTCCCCAATTGCTGATCACCCCCCACCCCCACCCCCAGCTCCTTTGACACACTCTTCAATTTCACTCCTGGACTGAGTCTGATTCCACCTCGTTCTCATGCACTGACTCCAGATCCCAACTTGGCTGATGGAATTTAATGTAGGAAAGTGTCAGAGCAGCCACCTTGTTTGGAAGAATCAGAAAGCAAGCTATTATTTAAGTCCTGGCACCCCTACAGTTTGGAAGCAAGCCATTTGGCCCATCGAGTCACATCGACCCTCCAAACAGCATCACGCCCAGACTCACCGCCCCCACCTAAACCCTGCATTCCCCATGGCTCATCCACCTAGACTGCATATCCCTGTATACTACTGGCAATTTAGCACGGTCAATCCACCCAACCAGCATATATTTGGACTGTGGGAGGAAACCAGAGCACCCAGAGGAAATCCATGCCAACACGAGAAGAATAGATAAACTCCACACAGACAGTCACCTGGGGGTGGAATGGAACCAGGGTTCTTGGTGCTGTGAGGCAGCAGTGCTAACCACTGAGTTACTATGGAGACACTGCAAAAAATTTCAGTACAGAGGCATTGGGTGCACTAGTGCATAAAGCGCAAAAAAATGCTAGCATGCAGGTGCAACAAGTAATTGAGAAGGTGAATGGAATTTTGGTCTTTAACTTGAGAACATGCTAATGTTTATGCTTGGGCTAGTTTATTTTCAGCTTGATTTCGCTGCTGGAGCTCTGCATGGCTTGAAGAATTATTTCTACTTGAAGATACTAAGCTTTAAAGGCCACAATTTGGCTGGAAAATAGCAACAAGATTTTAACAGACCAGTTGGTCAAACCAACGTACAGTTCAAACATTAGCCTTCGTTCAGAGACAATAAACTTGTCTCTGAGTGAAAGCCTGATGCTTCAATACACATCACTTGAATTTAAGTACATAATCCAGGCAGCTATTCCAGTGAATTGCTGAATGGATGTTGTGTGTTAAAGATGCAAAGATTTTGTGGGGTGTATGGGAGGTGGGTGGTTGTGTTGGAGGGCAGTTCTCGAATTGTGGATTCAAATCCCAAAGTGATAGGTGGTGAAATTTGCATTCAGCGAAGCATGGGCCAATCGTAAATATTGTAGGTATTTAATGTTCTTTTAAAAGAAGGCTCCTTGGGGAAGGAAATCTGCCATCCTCAAGTGGTCTGGCCTAAATGTGACTCCGGACCCACAGCACTAGGATTGACTATTAACTGCCCAATGCTGACCGAACCAGTGATGTCCACATCCTGTGAATAAAAGAAAGGTCAGACAAGATGGCACACTGATACCTGCTCAGATAAGATAATTAATTTTAAGTTTGTGTTATCGTTGAGTCAAGAAAGTTCTGAAAGGGTTAATACTTTATTGAATGCAGTAAACATCACTTTTGGTGAGAAGATAAAATGAGATCTTAATGCGAGACAGATTGAAGGCTAGCTCTACCTGAGAGTTTTTGTTATTTTAGAATCACAGAAACCCTACGGTGTGAAAACAGGCCATTCAGCCCATCAAGTCCACACAGACCCTCCAAAAAGCATCCCGCTCAGACCATCCCAACTATCCCTGTAGCCCTGCATTTGCCATGGCTAGGGAGGAAACCCATGCAGACACAGGGAGAATGTGCAAACTCAGTCACTCAAGGAGTTGAATTAAAAATGGGTCCCTAGCACTGTGAGGCAGCAATGTTAACCCCTGAGCCACCATGCCTCCCTTGCAGTAACATACAGACTATTCTTCTAACCTGTAAATAGTTGCAGAGAGACAAAAACTACATTTTCTTTACAAGGTTCATTTCATTCAACTCTTGAAAACTGTAGACCATACAGACATCAAAGAAACCATGTTTAAAAGGTACAGATGGCAGAATCCATATGTTCAGTTACATTTTACTATAGTTCATGGCATTTGCTGGAGAAACTAGGTCTCACAATTTCCAGATTGTCAGCAAGAGAGCACAGAGTGAGATAAAGAGAAACTTCTTCACTCAGAGAGTTGTTAGGAATGTGCTGCCTAGAAGAATGGGTGGAGGCAGATTCCATACGAGGTTTCAAAAGAGAGCTTGACTTCTATTTGAAATTGACAAATTTAGAGGGCTACGGAGGTAAGGTTGGAAAATGAAACGAGCTGGGGTAGCTCTTTCGGGAGCTGATACAGACATGATGGGTTGAATGGCCATCTTCTGTATTGGAACATTCTATGATAAGTCGCTCGATGAAACTTGGCAGATCTGTGGACAGGGAAACAGAGTTAACGTTTTGAATTCACAGTTGGACCACATCCGGAATACTGTGAAGAGTTTTGTTCTCCTTATCGAAGGAAAGATATTGCGGCGTTGGAGGGAGTCCAGAGAAGGATCGCTATGCCCACCCCAGGAATGGAGGGGCGCTATTATAAGGAGAATTTGAGTAAGTTGGTCTTGTACTCATTGGAATTTAGAAGAATGACAGTAGATTTTATTTAAACATTGAAGATTCTTCTTGTATGGAGACTTGACAGGGTCAATGAGAAAAAGTTATTTCTCCTAGTGTCTAGAACTAGAATAAAGGGTGAGTTAGACAGATTTTTAATCAGTAAGGGAATCAAGGGTTATGGGGTAAAGGCAAGAAAGTGGAGTTGAGGATTATCAAATCAGCCATGATCTCATTGAATGGTGGAGCAGACTCGATGGGCTGAATGGCCTACTTCTGTCGTTTATGATATACATAAATGATCTGGAGGAAGGTATAGATGGTCTGATTAGCAAGTTTGCAGATGACACTAAGATTGGTGGAGTAGCAGATAGTGAAGGGGACTGTCGGAGACTGCAGCAGAATATAGATAGATTGGAGAGTTGGGCGGAGAAATGGCAGATGGAGTTCAATCCAGCAAACGCGAGGTGATGCATTTTGGAAGATCCAATTCAAGAGCGAACTATAGGGTAAATGGAAAAGCCCTGGGGAAAGTTGATGCACAGAGAGATCTGGGTGTTCAGGTCCATTGTACCCTGAAGGTGGCAACGCAGGTCGATAGAGTGGTCAAGAAGGCATACAGCATGCTTTCATTCATCGGACGGGGTATTGAGTACAAGAGTTGACAGGTCATGTTACAGTTGTATAGGACTTTGGTTCGACCACATTTGGAATACTGCATACAGTTCTGGTCGCCACATTACCAAAAGGATGTGGATGCTTTGGAGAGGATGTTGTCTGGTATGGAGGGCACTAGCTATGAAGAGAGGTTGAGTAGATTAGGATTATTTACATTAGAAAGACGGAGGTTGAGGGGGGACCTGATTGATTTCGACAAAATCATGAAAGGTATAGACAGGGTGGATAGCAAGAAGCTTTTTCCCAGAGTGGGGGACTCAATTACTAGGGGTCACGATTTCAAGGTGAGAGGGGAAAAGTTTAAGGGAGATATGCGTGGAAAGTTCTTTACGCAGAGGGTGGTGGGTGCCTGGAACGCGTTGCCAGCGGAGGTGGTAGAGGTGGGCACGATAGCGTCATTTAAGATGTATCTAGACAGATACATGAATGGGCAGGGAGCAGAGGGATACAGATCCTTGGAAAATAGGCGACAGGTTTAGATAGAGGATCTGGATCGGCGCAGGCTTGGAGGGCCGAAGGGCCTGTTCCTATGCTGTAATTTTCTTTGTTCTTTGTTCTTTGTTCTGTTACTGCCTTCTTATGATCTGTGCTGTAATCGTTCTATGTTTCCAACTGATACATTCGAATCCAGACAGTGCGGAAGCAGGCCATTCAGCCTGTCGAGTCCTCCCAACCAGACCCACCTCCTCTACCCTACCCTATCCCTGTAATCCTGCATTTCCCATGGCTAACCCACCAAGCCTGCACATCCCTGAACACTATGGGCAATTTAACACGGCCAATCCACCCTAACCTGCACATCTTTGGAGCAGCCGGAGGAAACCCACACAGATACAGGGAGAATGTGCAAACTCCACACAGACCGTCGCCCGAGGGTGGAATCAAACCCGAGTCCCTGGCAATGCGAGAAAGCTATGCTAACCTGTGTGTGTGTGTGTGTGTGTGTGTGTGTGTGTGTGTGTGTGGCATTGCAAGTGTACATTTAAATACTTAAATGATATGGGTTTCTACCTCAACCACTCTTACAGGCAGTGAGTTCCAGATTCCCACCATCCTCTGAGTGAAAATAATATGTTATATCTTCTCTACAGCTGCCCCTTACCTTAAATGTTTCATTACTGATTCCTCCACAAAGGCGAAAACTTTCTCCCCATCTATGCCCCTCATAATTTTCAATAATCTCCCCCCTGCCCCACCCCAGACTCCTTTCTGCTCCAAGGAAAACAACACCAGTTTATCCAAGCTCTCTTCAAATCTAAAACTCTCCAGCCCAGACAACATCCTGACCAGACAAAGAAAGAGAAGCTGAAAGCTGCCCTAAATCTGAGGAATATAAGATGGTAATAAATCACTGCATTGAGTCCATCAACTGAGAAACCTAATACCTCTGGATTAAGAATGATGATCTGAATAAAATACTGCGAAAGAAGGTTTTACATTAAAATACAACTGATTATTACATCCCAATCCATCAAACTATTTCGAAATGGAGTAGCAGTTTTTCTTATTTCTGCCATCTTTTAAAGGAGGCACCCACTCACTGTTTTGGGATGGATATATTTATAATCGTTTTCCAGTTTATCAATGAACAACAAGTTGTGGTCTTAAATCATTGAAAATCAGAAGCTTCCCAGATTTAATTCACATTCTGCACCAAGTTAAATGCCTTGAGATATTGTGATCTGTTAAATGTACATGGCAAAGTACATTACATTGCTTACGATAGCTAATCTTAGCCAAATTGCCATTTGGGACACCATAATTGCCCTTCTTGGTCCCAGATGAAGAAAGGACAATTCTGGTCAGAACTGCCACCATCTGTTGTCCAGTGACCCTATTGGAAAACATCTTCAATGTTAAGTGATGATAGAATTGAGCTTGGCTGCAACGTCTGGTGACTTTCACAACCTCAGCTCCTTATTGACGATGAGCACCGTACGTACTGGACTGCAAAAAAATACCTGCAAGAGAACTTTGCCAAACATTCCTATAAATAAACAACATTTTTAAAAATTCATTCATAGGATGAATTTATTGCCCATCCCGAATTGCCTAGAGTCCACCACATTGCTGTGGGTCTGGAGTCACATGTCTGGAGTCACAGTCTCTGGATTAATAGTCCAATGATAATACCACTAGGCCATCACCTCCCCATCATCTGAAAGTCAGTTTTCAACATTTACAATTGCAGTAGAAACTTTTAGTTTAGTTTAGTTTGAGTCAGATACTTTAGAGACTTTTAAGCAACTCTTGGATAGGCACATGGAGGATAGTAAAATGTAGGGTATGCAGGGTAGATTAGTAGGATAATAGGTCGGCACAACATCGTGGGCTGAAGGGCCTGTACTGTGCTGTACTGTTCTATGTTCTATGTTTGCACAGTCAGATGGATGTAGGAAATTTGGACATCTTCTGTTCATGATTTTGTGACCATCTTCAATCAAACAATTACCCCTTTGGCATGTGCCTGAAGCAGTGCAACAGACAGCCTGTGCTATTGTGCGAGCCAAGGCTGGTAAGTGGGTCTTTCTGGATTCCTGCACAGTGAGGCTTCAATGCCAAACTTTACAGCTTCTCAGTAGAATTTCCATGAGTGATAATGAGAGAAAATAAGTAGACAACATCCCAAAGACAATTCCTCCATTCATAGAAATGTGAAGGAGAAGATGATAATGTTGTCCTGATGAAGGGTTTTGGCCCAGAACGTTGACTTTCCTGCTCCTTGGATGCTGTCTGACCAGCTGTGCTTTTCCAGCTTTATATCTATTGAGATGATAATGATGATCAGGGATGCAATGTGGTAAAGTGTGAGGTTATGCATTTTGATAGGAAGAATAGAAGCAGAGACTGTTTTCTCAATGAGGAAAGGCTTCGGATATCTGAATATGCAGATGGTCTTTACAGAAGGAATCTCAGAGACTCATCAAGTTTCCACAATGTAGAAATAGGCCCTTTGCCCCATCACGTCAATACTGGTCATCAAGCATCTAACTACCTTAAGCCCATTTTCCAGCACGTGGCCTGTAACCTTACATGAGATGATATTTTAAGAGCTCATCTCTAAATAGTTCTTAAATGCTTTAATGGTTCCTGGTTCTACCATCCTTTTAGACAGTGAAATACAAGATACCCACCAGCTTTGCTCACTATTGAGATTTTAAGTATCCTTTATTAAGGATGAGAATGTCGAGTACTTGGAAGTGCATGGCAAAATAGAGCAGGGTCAGCATGGCTTCATCAAGGGGAGGTCATGCCTGGCAAATCTGTTTGAATTCTTTGAGGAGGTAACAGAACAAGTTAGACAAAGGAAAGCCAGCAAACGTGATCTATTCGGATTTCCAGAAGGCCTTTGACAAGGTGCCGCACAGGAAGCTACTAAATAAGATAAGAGGCCATGGTGTTAGAGGCAAAGTACTGGCGTAGGTAGAGGATTGGCTGGCTGGCAGAAGGCAGGGAGTAGGGATAAAGGGGTCTTTTACAGCCTGTGACTAGTGGATTTCAGAAGGGGTCAGTGTTGGGACCACAACTATTCACATAATACATTAACGATCTGGACGAAGGAATTCAGGGCGTTATTGCTAAGTTTACAGATGACACAGAGATAGATGGAGGAACAGGTAGTGTTGAGGAAACAGGAAGGCTGCAGAAGGACTTGGATAGGCTGGGAGAGTGGGCAAAAAAGTGGCAGATGGAATACAATGTGGGAAAGTGTGCGGTTATGCAGTTTGGTCGGCAGAATAGAGGTGTAGACTATTTTCTAAATGGGAAAGGCTTCGGAAATCTGAAGAACAAAGGAGCTTGGGAGTCCAAGTTCAGGATTTTCTTAAGGTTAACATGCAGATTCAGTTGGCAGTGAGGAAGCAAATACAATGTTATCATTCATTTCAAGAGGGCAAGAATAAAAGAGCAGGGATGTAATGCTGATGCTGTCTCAGGCTCTGGGCAGACCACATGTGGAATATTGTGGGTAGTTTTGGGCCCTGTGTCTTAGGAAAGATCCTCTGGCATTGGAGGGGATCCAGAGGAGGTTTACAAGAATGACCCTTGAGGTGAAGGGCTTGTCACATGAGGAGTGGTTGAGAACTCTGACTCAGTAGTCGATGGATTTTAGAAGGATGAGGGGAACTTGATTGAAACTTACAGAATTATGAGAGGCCTGGGATAGAGTGGAAGTGGAGAAGATGTTTCCACCAGGAGGAGAGACTAGGATCTGAGGGCACAGCCTCAGAGTGATGGGATGACCCTTTAGAACTGCAATGAAGATGAATTTCTTCAGACAGAAGGTAGTGAATTTGTGGAACTCAGTGATGCAGAGGGCTGTGGAAGCCAAGTCAATGAGTGTATTTAAAACAGAGATCGATAGGTTCTTGATTAGTAAGACGATCAAGGGTTACGTGGAGAACGCAGGAGAATGGGGTTGAGAAACATATCAGCCATGACCAAATAGTGGAGCCAACTTGATCAGCTGAATGGCCTAATTCTGCTCCTGTATCTTATGGTCTTATGGTCTTTGGGTGAAAATGTTTTCTGCAAATTGCCTCTGAATCTCCTGCTCCTTACCTTAAAAATGTGCTCCTGGATTATTGACGCTGTGAAAAGGGAACTGTTTCTCTTTGCCTACTCTACCTTTGCCCCTCAGAACTTTGTACAGCTCAACCAGGTCCTCCCTCAGCCTTCTCTGCTCTTAGGAAAAGACTCCTGCGATCTACTCTCTCTTCATTGCTGAATCACTCCACCCCAGGCAACATCCTGGTGAATCTCCTCTGCACCTCCTCACATCCTTCCTACAGTACAGTGACCAGAACTGCATACAGTACTCCAGCTGTGGCCTAACTAAGGTTATATGCAACCCGATCATAACATCCCTGCTGTTGTATTCAATGCCTTGACTATTAAAGGCAAGTGTCCCATATGCCTTCTTAGGCACCTTATCTACCTGTCCTACTGCCTTCACGGATCTATGGGCATGCATGCCAATGTCCTGCTGCTCTACTGTACTCTGTACAGGTGGAGGTGACAGCAAAGTTTCGTAGGACTGTCAATCCAGAGAACCAGGCTTGAATCCCACCACATTAGGTGGTGAGTTGTGAATTCAATAAAAACGTGGAATTAAGAGTCTACTGATGACCATGAGTCGACTGTTAGAAAAACACATCTGGCTCACTAATGTCCTTTAGGAAGGAAACTGCCATCCTTACCCAGTCTCGCCTACATATGACTCCAAACCCATGGCAATGTGGTTGACTGCCCTCTGGGCAATTAGGGATGGGCAACAAGTGCTGGCCTGGCCAGCGATGCCTTCATCCTGTGAATGAACAAAAATAAACTTCAGAGGATATTACTGTTCAACACATTGTGCCTTGTTTTGTGAGTTCCCATGAAATGCATCATCTCACACATTTCAGGATTAAATGTCATTTGCCACTGTGCAACTGATCTGAGCAGCTAATCTCTATCTCAATCTAAAGTTATGGTGCTGTTACCTGACAATAGATAAGTCACCCGATGATAGGTAGGTCACCTGATCCAGTGGCAAACTTAAGATAGTTTTGTTATTACTATTGCTGTCAATTATATCAATGGAGAGTTGACGCAGTATAACTCTCGAATAGTCAAACAGAAGGTGGAAACTTATGAGTCACTGACAGACAAAAGGAGAGGAAATAAACTGTGGTTAATATAAACACTGCAGACTGGGTAAAAAAATATAATCATGGTGAGTTGTCACCATTCCCACTGCTATTCCAGCATTGTTACATCTTCTCAGCGCAAGACTCCTGAGATTTTTTTAATAAAATGTCCTTAAGTCACATTTATGTTAAATGGCTTATTTTTACAGAAAATTGCATGGGTTACGAGGCTGCAAAACAGTTTTGTGAATCAATTGGCACAAAATAGTTTGGCTTTCTAGCAAATGATTGAAATCCGTCGTTGAAGTGTTGTCCACAGCATATGCTGAGTTCTGTATTTGTTGTTTTGTATGTACATTGTCGAAATGAGTATAGCCTTGAGCTAAACTGGTTCCATTATTTAAATAAGGTATCACTTGGGTTCGAAATGAGGATAATGGTCAATTGTCAGTCAGAGCACTCAGGTGTAAAACCTCATGAAGTCTCTAATACCAAAGCAGAAAATGTTGAGAATAAGGAGCAGGTCAGTCCAAGCTTTGGAGAGAGAGAGAAAGACATAGACAGATTTAACAGGCAGGACACTGACATCAAGGTCAGGTGGAGATCCTAACCTTTTGAGTAGGCCCTTAAGATTGGGGTAAGTGGGTGTCATAGAGTCATAGAAGTGTATAGTACAGAAACAGACCCTTAGATCCATGCCGATCAGATATCCTACATTAATCAAGTCCTATTTGCCAGCATTTCACCCATATCCCTCCAAACCCGAAAGAACTGCGGATGCTGCAAATCAGGAACAAAAACAGAAGATACTGGAAAAGCTCAGCAGGTCTGGCAGCATCTGTGAAGGAAGAGACAGAGTTAATGTTTCAGGTCCAGTGAGGAAGGTTCTGAGGAAGTGTCACCGGACCTGAAACGTTAACTCTGTTTTCTCCTTCACAGATGCTGTCAGACCTGCTGAGCTTTTCCAGCAACTTTGTTTTTGTCCCTCTGAACCCTTCCTATTCATATACCCATCCAGATGGCTTTTAAATGTTGTAATTGTACCAGCTTCCATCACTTCTTATGGCAGCAAGTTCCATACAAAAAGTTGCCCCTTAGGTCAGTTCCTGACATTTGGATTGAGGCCAGAAATTTGATGTTAAATTGGGTATCACCCAACAACGAATTTGTCTTCACTAGCCACAGGAACATAGGAGCAGAGGTAGATCAGCCAGCCCAACGGGTCTACTTCGCCATTCTGAATCATGGTTGATCATCTATTTCAATGCTACATTCCCACACTATCCCTACATCACCTCATTTCATTAGAGACTAGAAATCTGTCAATAAAGGCACAGTATTACAGATGCTGAAGGTCTGAAATAAAAGCAGAAAGTGTTGGAGACGTTCAGCAAACCTGCAAGCATCTATAAACAGAAAAATTAAGTTAATGCATCAGGTATAATATGACTCGCCTTCTAAACTCTGTCTTGAACTTACTTGTAGACTATGCTCCTGCAATGTTTTTTGTGGTAGAGAATTTTATAGATTCACCAGTCCCTGAGTGAAGAAGTTCTTCCTCAATGGTAGTCCCTTTAATTCTGAGATTGTATCCCTTGATTCTAGACTGTACGGCCAGAGGGAATCATCCTTTTTCTATCTACACTGTTTACTCTGTTAAGCATGTTCTAAGTTCTATGAGATCACCTCTTCTAAACTCCTCAATGACTCCTCATAGGACAGTTTGACCCTCCCAGGAATCAATCTGGTGAATATCTTCTGCACTCTCTCAATGGCAAGTATGTTCTTCCTTAGGCAAGACAACCAGATTGCAAGCAATACTCTCAGTGCAGTCTCACCAATGGTTCATGACATTGAAGCAAGACTTCCTCTCTGTACTCAAATTCACTTGTGATAAGGGTTAACAACTGCTTATTTTCTGAATTGCTTACTACCTTTTAGCAATGAATGAAAGATGTGAATGCAAAGTGCAGCAGCAATTTACAAGAATGGTCCCAGGAACGCAATGCTTCAGCTACCAGTCAATACAGGATCCCGATGTAAACCTGAAACATTGACTTTCCTGTTCCTCTGGTGCAGCCTGGCCTGCTGTCTTCCTCCAGCTCCATACTGTATTGACTCTGACTCCAGCATCTGCAGTTCTTGCTCTCTCCTAGCTTCAGCCATGGTTACAGATTGAAGTAAGTGGGCCTGTTCTCCCTGGTGAGAGGAAAACTGAGTGGAGGTTTAATAGAGGTTTTCAAAATCATGAGCAGGCTGGATAGAGTAGACAGAAAAAAGCTGTTCCGGCTTGTAAAAGGAACAATAATGAGAGGTCACAGTTTTAAAGCATTGTGCAAATGAAGCAAGAGTAGTCTGAGAAAGAATCTTTTTCACGCACTGAGTAATTAGAAAATTGAATGCTCTAGCTTGAAATATGGAGGAGTCAGGTTCAATTCACACGACACCAGGTTATAGTCCGACAGGTTTATTTGAAATCACAAGCTTTCGGAGCCTCAATCCTCCTTTAGGTATATTAAACAAACCTGAGATGCTGTTAAATGCATACACACACACACATACATACACACACGTGAATCTATCAGGTGAATTAATATTTGCAGATACATTCTATTTTGTTCAAAAAGCGCAAAATTTATAGACAGTCAGTCAATGTGGTGTTTTATAAATTCCTACTTTAGAAATAAAACCAATCTGACTCCAAACCAAAACACAAACTGATTCTAAACAAGGCCTCACACCTCTTTGTCACCTCTTATTTAAACTGATAAAAACTTTAGTTCTCTCAGAACATGACTTCAAAGGAATTAGTGGATTTACATATACATATTAATCAATTAAAACCTTCTAACTGATTAAAGATTTAACAGCATCTTAGATTTGTTTAGTACATCCTCATTAGCGCTGTGACCCTTTGATCTTTTACTTATAAATTCTGTGTCTGATATGACCTCTCTCACTAACACCTGAAGAAAAAGTAAGACTCTGAAAGCTTGTGTTTTCGACTAAACCTGTTGGACTATAACCTGAGGTTCAAATGAGGCATTTATAGGGGACGCAATGGCCTAGAGGTATTATCTCTGGACTGTTAATCCAGAGACCCAGATAATGTTTGGGGTTTGAATCTTGCCACAGCAGATGGTGGAATTTGAATTCAATAAATATCTAGAATTAAGAATCTAGTGATAACCATGAATCCATTGCCGATTGTCGGAAAAACACATCTGATTCACTAATGTCCTTTAGGGAAGGAAACTGCCATCCTTACCTGGTCTGGCCTACATGTGGCTCCAGACCCACAGCAATGTGGTTTACTCTTAACTACCCTCTGGGCAATTAGGGATGGGCAATAAATGCTGCCTAGCCAGCGACGCCCTCATCCCGTGAATGAATAAAGGAAAATAAAGAGGGACATTGGATGATTATTTGGATAGAAATAGAATGCAAGGATGTGGGGAAACAGCAGGAGGTTGGTGAAAGGCACTGAGATTTGTTTGTAGAGCCGATGCAGGAATGATGGGCTGAATGGCCTCCTTCTGTGCTGTAACAATTATGAACAAGGGCAGACAAGTTGCCATCTACATCAACACTTGCTGGTATCATCTGCAAACATGGAAATATTACAAATTGTATTGATCACTGACATAAAGTGTGAACAACCGAGGCCCGAGCGCTGATGTTTGCAGTACCCCACTGTTTGCAGCCTGTTAAACTGTGAATGATCAATCAGTTCCTGTTTACAGTTAAGGACGGAGAATGGACTCTGATGAAGAGTTTGTGGTGGCTCTCCAGCGATGAAGTATCCGCAACATTCAGCTGTGGTGGGTACAGGAGCGGGAAGAAGCCTCCATCCTCAGATGCCTTCCCATCCATTTATAGAATCATAGGATCCTACAGTGCAGAAAGTGGCCATTTGGCCCATCAAGTCCACATCGACCTTCTGAAGGGCATCGCTGCACACTCAACCTTCCACCCCCCCCCCCCCGCCACCCATGTAACCCTGCATTTCCCATGGCTAATCCACCTAACCTGCACATCTTCAGACCATTGGAAGAAACCAGAGCACCCGAAGGAAACCCGCAGAGGCATAAGGAGAATGTGCAAATTCCTTACAGATGGTTGTCTGAGGGCAGAATTGAACCTAGGTCCCTGGCATTGCGAAGCAGCAGTGCTAACCTCTGGACTACTGTGCTACTGGGAGGTGATGGCCTAGTGGTAATATCGCTGGACTATTAATCCAGAGACCCATGTAATGTTCTGGGGACCTGGATTCAAATCCCGCTATGGTGGATGGTGGAATTTGAATTCAATGAATATCTGGAATTAAGAGTCTAATGATGACCATGAGTCCATTGCTGATTGTTGGGGGAAAACCCCATCTGGTTCATTAATGTCCTTTATGGAAGGAAACTGCCATCCTTACCTGGTCAGACCTACGTGTGACTCCAGACCCACAGCAATGTGATTGACACTTACTTGCCCTCTGGGCAATTAGGGATGGGCAATAAATGCTGCCTGGTCAGTGATGCCCTCATCTCATGAATGAATAAAGGGGAAAAAAATGGAGGGAATTCCAGGATTTTACCCCAGTGACAGCAAAGAAATGGAGAAACTGTTCTAAACCATGATGACACAAGGTTTGAAGGGAAAATTCCAGGTGGCAGTGTGTCCCAGCATGTGTTGTCCTTGTCCTTTTAGGTGGTAGAGCTGGTGGCTTTGGGAGGTGCTGTTGGAAGAGCCTTGTTGTGTTACCGCTCCTGTTGTTTGTACCAATCCTGCCAAGATTTGGAGAAAGCTTTGGTGATCATCCTGAACTTAAGAACCAATTCGTTCTCAGAATTCAACAAAATTGTTACCGAGGAAGTGCCATGCTTGTATGTTTTTGTTTGCCTGCTTGAGTATCAGCTGTCACTTTGGAGTCATACCTTGGAGGAAAAATGTAGGCGAACAATTCAATACAGTGCCAGGGTAAAGTCACCATAGTTTCAGAGGACCGTAGGGCAGCTCTCTCATAAGAGAGAGGGAAAGAGAAACCATTGAAGGTTGGATCTGAGGCATGGTCTGCCCTCCTAAGTGAATGCAAAAGATCCCACTGGATTTTTCCATTGATTCATTAAAATGACTGCAGGAGGCCGTTCAGTCCCTCACATGTGGATTGGTTTGGCTCAGTTAGCCAGGCAACTTGCTTGTGATGCAGACTACCACCAATAGTACAGGATCAACTCCCGCACTTGCTGAGTTTACCATAAATTGAATTGAATGATTTATTGCGACCTACATTTTACAATGTTGCCACAATCTGGTGCCATTTTGAATAATTTAAGAAATAAGGATAAGAATAAAAAGGGCTATCCTTCTCAGCCTCTCCCCTCACCTCAGGTTAAACCACCACCTGTTCTCTCTCACTCTCCAATTAAAGAACTGCCCTATAGTGGTCTGGTAAGACTATGATGATTTTGCATTTATCCTGCCAGATCTCTGCAACAGCAGCTCAACTTGTCCCGACCCTTTTCTCTTCAGCACTTTTCAATCCAAGCCAAGATTGAACCAAAGACAGAAATTGCTCAAAAGCTCAGCAGGTCTGGCAGCATCTGTGGAGAGAAATCACAGTTAACATGTCAAGTGGAATGACCCTTCCTCAGAACCAAGATTGAATCAAGCAGGGCAATTGCAGATCCTAACCAACACTTCGGTACTTGTGGTAGCTTGCTGTGCATCAGTTGAAGGCTGTGTCTCCAATAAAACAAGCGTGGCAGTTCTTCAAAAATGAATTCACTGGCTGCAGAGCACTTTGAGTTATCTTTGTGTTGGGAAAGGGACTGAAAACGCCTGTGTGTCTTTTTGTTCATAACTTGGCAGGTGCGTTCAGAGCAGAGTTGGCAACGCAAGGTATGTCAACTGCACATCTGCAGATCCAGTTGAAGAGAAGACAAATAGAGATAAATGGTTGAGATAGCGAGGCCAAAATAGGAGAAGGAGTTTGAAAACAAGCACTGGGTAGCGATGCAGAGGGAATTTACAGGTGTTAACTTGCAATCAATCTTGATGCTTTGCATTCATACGATTACCTTTCTATCTATGATACGAGGATTGCTGTTTAATCCTCTGGGTACCTATTGGATCTTTTCTTGAATGTTGAGCAGTCCAGGTGCAATCTGTGCTGACACTGCACTTCTGCCCAAAGTTAAGATGTTCCTGTCCAATTAAATGCCGGGTGGCATCAGAATTGTATTAATGTTGTATTTAAATGTGTCTTTCAGTGTGATATGCTGCTAAGACTGCTATTTTAATCCTTGGGAACTGCACCGGGGGAATGGTCTGGAGAATTACAAAGAGCCACAGCTCTGGATTTTCATTTTTTTTTTATTAAATTCTGGGTGAGCGGTCTGACATTTGTCAATTTTGGGATGATGGTGCAAAATTAATTTGCCTTGGTCCACAAAATTAGAATTGCTTCTTCGATACAGTCATGCAAAGTCATTAACCCATTGCTACAACCACCCACTGTGACCAAAATCCTTTAAAGAGAGTTTAGAGCTTACAGTTAGTGGATAACACTGGAACCTATTATTTAACATTTGGAAAAGGTTTACACTATCAAATGACTAAAAGCACAATTGCTTAAAAGTTACAGAGATAGTAGGAACTGCCGATGCTGGAGAATCTGAGATAACAAGGTGTAGAGCTGGATGAACACAGCAGGCCAAGCAGCATCAGAGGAGCAGGAAGGCTGACGTTTCGGGTCTGGACCCTTCTCCAGAAATGGGGGAGGGGAAGGGGGTTCTGAAATAAATAGGGAGAGAGGGGGAGGCGTATAGAAGATGGATAGAGGAGAAGATAGGTGGAGAGGAGACAGACAGGTCAAAGAGGCGGGGATGGAGCCAGTAAAGGTGAGTGTAGGTGGGGAGTTAGGGAGGGGATAGGTCACTTCAGGGAGGACGGACAGGTCAAGGGGGTGGGATGAGGTTAGTAGGTAGGAGATGGGGTTAGGACTTGAGGTGGGAGGAGGGGATAGGTGGGAGGAAGGACAGGTTAGGGAGGCAGGGGCGAGCTGGGCTGGTTTTGGGATGCGGACGGGGGAGGGGAGATTTTGAAGCTTGTGAAGTCCACATTGATACCATTGGGCTGCAGGGTTCCCAAGCGGAATATGAGATGCTGTTCCTGCAGCTTTCGGGTGGCAGTTGTTGTCTTTTGTGGGCAACATTAACTGTAGCAATAAATGGTTCCACTTTTTCCCTTATTACACATTGCATTCTTCATGGATTTATAGTTCTTATTGCAAATTGTTCACGGTGACCCCCAGATTCCCACTTGTTGCTTTTTACTTTCCAAGCCTGGTACCCTCTAATTTCAGAACCCTCTCTCTCACTATGATGTGGAGGTGCCGGTGTTGGACTGGGGGGGACACACGACACCAGGTTATAGTCCAACAGGTTTATTTGAATTTACAAGTTTTCAAAGTAGCACTGCTCCTTCATTAGATTAAGTCACTTGGACTTTAACCTGGTGTCGTGTGACTTCGGACTCTCCCTCTCTTACTGACAGTGTTACACTAAACTTACATTTCTTTCTCTAGCCCCAAGTTAGACAAATCTTCTAACCTCTGTTAACTCTTCACAAACTTGGTCTTCAATCCAAGCATGACCTCTCACCAGTGTTATCCATGGTAATTGTCAATTTTCTTTGCTTGAGATGCTGTTTGTATCTTTTATTTTCTCTTCTCAGTTAGCTAAAGACCACAAAAAACAAGTCTGCAACAGCTGCCTTTTTGTGAAGAACTTTACCTACAAGAGACGTAGGCCATTGATCTAAAAATGGCTATTTTCTTCATGGCAATAGAAAACACAATAGCTTCATACCCTAGTAGAAAGGCTAATGATTTCCTACAACCTCTTCCATCAGGCAGAAGATACAGAAGCCTGAACACACGCGCAAGCAGGTTCAGGAACAGCTTCTTCCCAGCCATTATCAGACTGATGAATGGACTCTAGCCTCAAATAATGCTGATCCTGCTAACATGGATCTTGCCAACATTGATCTTGCCTAGCGCACGCCCTGTGCAATGTAACGAGTATCCCTCTGTCTAAGCCTTTTTGATCTGTACATCCTTGCTTGCTATGATCTGCCTGCACTGCTCTTAACCAAAGCTTTTTACTGTACTTAAGTACACGTGACAATAAATCAATCAATCAATCAATCAATTAATTAGCTACCTTTGATCTCAACTCTTTTCCACATTTAGAAGTAAAAGGACTATTTACAGCACTGCAGATTAAAATTAATAGATACCTCTGTTCTGAGGAAGGGTCACTCAACCTGAAATGTTAACTCTGATTTCTCTCCACAGATGCTGCCAGACCTACTGAGCTTTTCCAGCAATTTCTGCTTTTGTTTCTGATTTACAGAATCCACAGTTCTTTTGATTTTTATTTTAACAGAAGTGGGTGCTGTCTTGGATCACAGAGAGTACACAAACGGTTCTTTTCAGATTCGGTTAAATGTGATTAAGGGAAGGCTCGACATCAGCAATTTGCTTAAATATGAATGTTTATTGAGTAAAATTAAAAGATGGAAAAGAAAGGAACATTTATTGAGTAAATAAAAAGAATTTAAAAAGGAGAAAAAAACAATAAGCCTCACTCGCGTCTGCACATCAGGGACCCCTCGATTGACGGCTGATCTGGAGGCTGAGCTTGTTCCTGGCACCATTTGTGATCCCAGTCTGAGGTGAAGTCCAGCAACTTGGGATGAAACTCTCTCTCTTATACGCTGTAACAAACAGCCGGAGACAAAAAAAAACAACTACAGTAAAATGTATTGATTGTGCCGGCTTCGTCACGTACAGAAATGTTCACGGCCCATTCAAGGTCATGCAGCTGCCGAATATCATCAATAGGTTTAGCTTTTCAGCCCATCCTATACATGCACCAAGGCATTTCAACTTTCTGTCCTTTAAATATTTGAAAGAAAACTGTCTGGAGTGTTTAAAAAAAACACTCACCTGTTATTTCATACCATCTGTTGACATAAGCCTGAGTGCTTCCATCACTGGATTACTCTGCATTCCTGATTTCATAACCATCCATTGTCCTGGTAGGGTGCCTACAATTTCCCAATTGATTGACAACTTTGAGTGGTTATAAATTCATTGAAGTGGAAATGTAACTGACCTCTACATCATCTGCCCTCTTGCTCCATCTCTATCAAAAATACAACCAAATGAACCATTTCCAATGTCTGTCAGTTCTGAGTCATACCAGACTTGAAACGTTGACTCAATTTCTCTCTCCACAAATGTTACCAGACCTGCTGAGTTCCTCTAGCACTCTCCAAGTAGTGCTGGCTAGGAGGAATGAATTGGGATATGCCTTACAGGGAGATGGGGGTACAGGTGGATAAGTTTAAGTCGGAATGGGAGGTTTGAGAGATGATGTAATGACTTGGTGCCGAGAGGCAAGTTGGGCTGGCGTAGATGGTAGTTGACGGAGGGTGAGATTGGCAGACTGTTTTAAATTTCATTGTCTTTCATTTAAATCTACAACACAGTACCAGAGCAATGGAGGCATTCTAACTCTATTCCCAACAACCTGCACATTCACTCCTAGGTTGTTCACTACAACTCCCAGAAAAACAAGTCACAACAGAGTGAAAGTCTCAAAGTCAGGGACATTTCCTGCCAGTTTAGGTTAACAGAGGCATTAAATGCAAACACTAGGCTGAGGATCAGTTCATTGATATTTAGTACCTGGTGTCATTGTATTCAAATGGAAATACCTTGCATCTTCTTCCGAATGAAATAATTCCCATCTTCCTCAGCTGTCTAACAATCAACTCAGGTTAGAGCTTAGGAATCCTACAATGATTAACCCACCTCCTGACTCCCCAAAGCCTGTCCACCATCTACAAGGCACAAGTCAGGAGTGTGATGGAACACTCCCCACTTGCCTGGATGAGTGCAGCCCCAACAACACTCAAGAAGCTTGACACCATCCAGGATAAAGCAGCCCACTTGATTGGCACCACATCCACAAACATCCACTCCCTCCACCACTTTTTTGTGTGACAGATGCTTTGGCAGCACTCAATGGGTTTTTGTTTATTTTAGGATATTTTACGACTTAGCAAAGTGAACCATCATGCTTCAAGGTTTGAAAGAGCTTACTAGAATTCCATTTTATTGTTAAAGATAAATCTGCAACATTGTGCACTTAGGCTTCAGTGAGAGACCACTTGCTTAAAACCAAAACAAAACAAAATCTGATCTAAAAAGCCAAGATTCAGTCTGACCTGTCTGGGAACAGTATCAGCTGAGATTAATATACATCGCCTCCAGTTTTGCCACATTCAACCAAATGCTGCCTTGATGTCAGGGGGAATAATTCCTCTTTCACCTCTGAAGTTTAATTCTTTTGTTCATGTTTGAAACAAGGCTGTAGTGAGGTGAGAACATGAGTGGCTCTGGCAGAATCCAAATTGAGTGATTGCATACTAATTTTCTGGGTTGAATTTATCTGGCTTTTTGTGTACAGCACATACCTGGGCAGTTCCCCACTCTCTGGTGGATGCCAGTGCTGTGTATGTTGGCTCATGGGACAGTACACTCAGGATTGGTATGCGTAGCCAGAATGTTATCAGGGCCCATATCCTTTACAGTTTCAGCTGTTTCTCGATATTAAACAGAATGAACTAAATTGGCTGAAGAGGGCATTCTGATGCTGGGGGCCACCATAGCAGACCAAAATGGACCAACCACTCAGCATGTCTTGTTGCAAAAGCCTCAGACTTGTTCTGTTCTATTTAATAAAAAAACCCACAAAATCACCCACGTCTCCAACTAAATTAACAAATTGCAAGCACTGCCCATGCAGGGCTGTGTAGTGCAGTAATGACAAAAGGAAAGGTTAGGGAAAGTGGTGAGGGAGGTGGGGTGGTGATGGAATTAAATTAAAAGGAACAGAGAATAATGCACTTCAAACCATATGGTACTTACCTGTCCAGCTTTTGCTGGTCTCTTCCATCATTGGGGATGGAGATATTTGCGGAGCCTCATCCCCCAGTGAGTTATTGAATAATCCACCCTCATTCACAACCGGATGTGGCAGGACTGCAGAGCTTCGATCTAATCCATTGGTTATTTAGTTTATGGCTCGCGTTGTGTCTTCTGTGGTCACTATCCATAGTGGTACTGGAAAATGTCTGTGTTTGTTTGTTATCTATCCTGTTTTTTTTTGCTGAACTCTTTCAAAGTTGTTTTGTCTTCCAGCATTCACACACTCCTCCCACAGTCATCATGCTGACTAATGACAACTGAATAGATAATAACTGATTGTTTGGCCTGTCTAAGAGAAATACCAAAGTAGTTTTGTTTTACGTTTCATCTTATCACCCTTTTCTTATAATCTATTCCTAACATTTTTGGTAATTAAGCATCTGTTCTCAAAGTTACATCATCCCTGCTTGCGGGGGGGTTCACTTAGATTAGAGAGCTGGGGCAGATTGATAGCCTGTTCAATATGCCCAGCAGGGAGTTCATCTCTTGCTTTAACATATGCACATTATTAATAAGGTTACACTATCCATTTGCTTGGTTAGGTCAGTCCTGATGAAATCTGTTCCCTGTGAAGCTCTCAGATGAATGCATCCTGGGCTGATGAATTGCTGATGGAACTGTGCGGTTGGTTTGAAACCTGCAGGTACAGTGCAAAGACAGAGACCATTTGGAAACATCTGTCAGTTCTTAATCACCTCAGATATATTTCGCTTTCAATGAATGATCAAACCCCACAGGGATAAAAGAACATAGCCTGTTAGTCTGGAGTTAATTGTTGATGAGAATTGGTTTAAAGCAACATTGTCTCGCAGAAAAGAGATGTCGGCAGCAAAGAAAGACTTGCACCTCTTTTTTCATAATTTTCAAAAACCTCTGGATAGCTTGATTAATTATTTCTCTTCAGCATGTTCTGTGTAACGTGGGGAAAACAGGAGCTAACTCGCAAACGGCAAGTTTCTGCAATAGCAATGTGTTCATTATCTGTTTTAGGTGAAAAAAACTGGTGGTCAGAACACTGGGAACAATTCACCTGCGAAACAATGTGTAGGATTTCTGTATAACAACCTGTGTGGCTCTCCCTCATTCAGCATACAGTTTGCGCTCAACTCCTGAAATTGTGCTTCAACCCACAATCGTTTTTTTGTTTAATTTACGCAGGGGTTGTGGGCATCGCTGGCTGGGTGGGTCATCATTTATTGCTCGCTGCTGATTTCCCAGAAGTTAAGAGTCAACCACATTGGGATGGGACTGGAGTCACATGTAGGCCAGATTGGGTAGGGATGGTAGATCTCCGTCCCTAAAGGTCTTTAGTGAATTAGATGGCTGTTGGCTAAATTCCAATAGACTTGAAATTTCACCACCAGCTGGGTTTGAATCCGACTACAGAACATTAGCTAGCACCTCATAGATTACCAGTCTAGTAACATTACCACCACGCCACTATCTTGCTCTAACCCCTTTGACTGAAAAGGCAGGAATGCTGCCAAGTGAATCACACCTGAATTTTGATCACATTAAACATATGAACAAATGGGGCTGTTGTGACACAGTGACGGTGTTCCTACCTCTGAACTAGGAGGCTCTGCTTCAGGTCCCCCTTACTCCAGAGGCACACAACAGGTTGATTAAAGTCGGGCATGTTTTGCTCCAGCACCATTCGCAAGTTTACAGCTTTCATATGGTCCCACATTCAGGACTATATCACCCACCCAGACTTTATACATCATGAGACCTGATATCACATCAACTATGCCTCTTATCCATGCAGGGCTATTCCCATGGCTCCTACACCAAAATTTGTCCCCTAAAGTAAACTGTCTCTCTCGCTTAGCCAAGTCTTGTGTCTAGCATTGGAGTCCCTGATCCCTTCTGCCACCACTGCCTCCCCAACCCAACCCCCCACTCCCCCAGTCCGGGAAGATCAGATTTAACCTGGTATGAAGTCTTCTCCCCATTAGCAACACTGCTAGAGCTATCCACGTAGTTGCATGAGGAGTGCTCCTATAATCAAGTAGAAATCAGGACAGTTTGGTATGAGGTAAAGCTGTAATCTGTTTCTTTAAGCCTGCCTTCAAAGTTTGGAATGCTTTTTCTGCTAGACAATCGGACAATAGATGGTAGAGAGCTGTCCTTGGATGACGAATACCATTTGACTTTAGGAAATACTCAAATTCCCTGCTGGTAAACAATTGCCTGTTATCTGTGACCAACACTTCCGGGAGTCCATGTGTTGAAAAAGATGCGCACAGTTTTTCTATCATCGTCCCTGTGTTTGACGAATGGCCTCTATGCGGGTCCAGCCAGTTTTGGTCGGCGTCCACATTGACAACAAACTTTGAGCCTATGAGAGGACCTGCATAGTCAACGTGTAACTGAGTGCAGGGTTTACCCGGCCATTCCCATGAATATGCGGGAGCTGCTGGTGGTAATTTATGTCCTTAAAGGCACATTGGGCACTGCCCCACCAACACAACTATGTCTGCATCTAATCCTGGCCACCAAACATAACTTTGTGCCATTTTGGAAACCTCTGGATGACCCTGGTGGTGTTCAGCCTGTATCTGATGGCCTCATTTGCTCAGGACAATCACTCTTCCTCCCCATAATAATATGCCATTCTCTAATGTGAGCTGGTCTGTCCAGGTTCAAAGAGGTTTTACGATAACAAGGTGTAGAGCTGGATGAACACAGGCCAAGATCCTGGTTGTGACAGCCCTTTGGATTCCCTCATCACCACTAGCTGTTTTACCGGGCAAGCTGTGACTGGAAGTGCATCCAGAAAATTTAAAACTAATATGGACTCTTCCAATGGCAGTACCATTGGTGATGTATCTGCCAGCGGGAGGCAGCTCAATGCTTCTACCTTTACTGTTTGGCCTCCTGGAGGATTTTCCAACTTGTAATTATGTGCACTTGGTATTACAGCCCACCGCTGAAAGCAGCCTGAAGCAGTGGGCAGCAATGCCTTGGAACTGAAGTATCCAGAGGTGTCAGTATATCATAGAACATAGAACATAGAACATAGAACATAGAACATTACAGCGCAGTACAGGCCCTTTGGCCCTCGATGTTGCGCCGACCTGTGAAACCAATCTGAAGCCCATCTAACCTAAACTATTCCATTATCATCCATATGTTTATCCAATGACCATTTAAATGCCCTTAAAGTGGGCGAGTCTACTATTTTTGCAGGCAGGGCATTCCACGCCCTTACTACTCTCTGAGTAAAGAACCTACTTCTGACATCTGTCCTATATCTATCACCCCTCAATTTAAAGCTATGTCCCCTCGTGCTAGCCATCACCATCCGAGGAAAACGGCTCCCACTGTCCACCCTATCTAATCCTCTGATCATCTTGTATGTCTCTATCAAGTCACCTCTTAACCTTCTTCTCTCTAACAAAACAGCCTCAAAACCCTCAGCCTTTCCTCATAAGACCTTCCCTCCATACCAGGCAACATCCTGGTAAATCTCCTCTGCACCCTGTCCAATGCTTCCACATCCTTCCTATAATGCGGTGACCAGAACTGTACGCAATACTCCAAGTGCAGCCGCACCAGAGTTTTGTACAGCTGCAACATGACCTCATGGCTCCTAAACTCAATCCCTCTACCAATAAAACCTAACATACTGTACGCCTTCTTAACAACGCTATCAACCTGGGTGGCAACTTTCAGTGATCTATGCACATGGACACCGAGATCTTTCTGCTCATCCACACTACCAAGAATCTTACCATTAGCCCAGTAATCTGTATTCCTGTTACTCCTTCCAAAGTGAATCACCTCACACTTTTCC